>NW_012099543.1:3416290-3468940 GCF_000951045.1 Mandrillus leucophaeus
TGGCTAATTTTTTGTATTTTTAGTAGAGACGGTGTTTCACTGTGTTAGTCAGGATGGTCTTGAACTCCTGAACTCAGGTGATCTGCCTGCCTCTGCCTCCCAACGTGCTGGGATTACAGGCGTGAGCCACCGCGCCTAGTTGGCCATACTTGTTTTTCTTTAAGTGTAGTCTGAAAGTGTTCAGACAAAAACAAGAGCCATTTAGTTTCTAATATTTATATGTTTGCTTATAACAATTCTCAAGAAAGTATGCTTTTCTGAGAATTCAAATGCGTGATAATTCCCTCAGGAATTGAATTTTGGCAAATCTATATTTTCAGTAACCTAATGTGATCTCTTTTGTAATATTTTACAATCTTCAAAACCTTTAGTCTCACTTGTATCATGTTGCCTTTGTGATGTTCAGACTACGAGTTAATGTTGTTACTCAATTCATAACAAAACCATAAATCTTGCTCAGCATTCAAAAAATGACACTTTTAGCACATTTCCCTGTTTCAGGGACCAGGGGGTACAGTCTGATCCTAAATGAATAAGATGCAATACAAACTGTGTGGATTCCATCTCTGTAGATTCTCCTACTCTTGCTTCCTTCTAATATTTCATTCATTTTCAAAGTTAGAGCTGTCTTCAATTCCCCCTCAGCTCCTGCACTCTCGACTGATTTATTTTGAGTCTGCTACTTTCTGTCTTTCCCAGTGAAAGCTATAAGACTTTGTCAAGCTGTGCTCTAGTTTATTTCCCCCAAAGTCTTTCAACTGTGTCTGCCTCAAGGCCTCAGGCATCAGGTGTTTCTCCTTTAGTGGAATGCCAATCTTAAAGGGATGAAAAGCATAGTATGGAACCCTTTTAACATTTAGCTTCATGACTAGATACACCAATCTCATTGGAACAAATTTGGAATATCATTAATTAAAACCAACTTATTACCCAGTTTACTTATAACATATATGAATAATATTTGCTGCTCACTGGAGGGATAGTATGTTAATCTGGACTTTTTTTTAACCTCAAATTATAGTAGCCCACTCCAGCCAACTTAAGAAACCCAGGATTCAAGGATGTTTCATACAATACAAGGCCAGAGAATCAGGCCTTTGAAATGAACGGGATTTCTTTAACCTCTCCTTCCTTCCACCAGTTTGTTTTATTTCTCTCTCACATTCATCAACCCTCACCTTCCTAGCCACTCAATACACCCTGATTTGTCTAATTTGTAAACACTGTGGAAAATATGGCCACCAAGGACATATCTAATACTAAATACCCAGAGAAAGGTCACCAATGTCTCCTACCTTCCAGCTTGTGTCAAAGAGATAAGAGCTCCTGAACAAATAACCACTGTCAAACAGATGTTGTATGTGATAAAAGCATTGTGGCCTAGGAGAGCTATGTTAATTAAGTAGAAAGATTGTAGAAAGGGCAGAACCTAGTAAAGTGTAATTGAGAAGCCAACCAACAGGAAGGCTGTACTACTTCCTTTAAAAGAATAATAACCACTGAGGAAGACGTTGCCTTGTGTAGTGTACGGCTATTGTGCTGGCTGCCATCCTCTACTAATTAATAAAGGGAAAAAAATCAATCAGGATCTCAATGGAATGAAATAGAGAGCCCAGAAATTGAATTACATAGTCAACTGATCTTTGAAAGAGCCCAAGGCAATGCAATGGAGTAAAGACATTCTTTTCAAAAAATGGTGTTAGAACCACTGGACAAAAAAGTGCCTAGACACCAAAAAAGAAAAAAAAGTGCCTAGACACAGACCTTATACCCTTAACAAAATTTAACTCAAAAGTGGATTATAGACGTAAATGTCAAGTGCAAAACTATAAAACTCCTAAAAGATAACATAGGAGAAATCTGTATGACCTTGGTTATGGCAGACTTGTAGATACAGCACCAAAGATACAATTCATGAAAGAAATAATTTGTCAGTTAAGACTTCATTAAAATTAAAAGTTTCTGCTCTGCAAAGCACAATATTATAAGAATGAGAAGTCAAGCCACAGACTGGGATACAATATTTACAAACGAGATATCTGATAAAGGAATGCTATTCAAAGTATATAAAAACACTTAAAATTCAACAATAAGAAAATAACACAGTTTAAAAATGAGCCAAAAACTTGGCATTTTGCTCAGCAAAGAAGATGGAAAATAAGCAAAAAAGATATGCTCTATATCATATGTCATCAGGGGGACGCAAACTAAAATAACAGTGAGATACTACTGCACATCTATTAGAATGGCCAAAGTTCAAATGCTGACACCACCAAAAGCTGACAAGGATGTAGAGCAAAAGGAATGCTCATTCATTGTTGGTGGGAATGCAAAATGGTACAGCTCAGCCTGATAACTTCCATCAGTGGCAGCTCTGCCTTTCTCTCAGGAGGAAGTCCCAGAGATGACTCATAGGCTTTCTGCCATTGCCACTCCAGTGGTACCACCTTTGCTGCCTTTGGGCTGGTGAAAAAAATAAAGGCCCTGATTGCTTTGCTGGCACCTCCAGCTTGCCACAGCCACCATTTAGTGAAGAGCCCAGTCTCTCTTTTCCTGTGAGACCCCAAGTCCCTGCTCTTTACCAAGTGGGGCCTCCAGTTTGGAAATTAAACAATCTGTTCCTGAATGACTTTGGGATAAAAAATGAAATTAAAGCAGAAATCAAGAAATTATTTGAAACTAATGAGAACAAAGAAACAACATACCAGAATCTCTGGGATGCAGTTAAAGCAGTGTTAAGAGGAAAGTTGATGCTAAAAATTTTTACTAAACACCCATATCAAAAAGTGAGAAAGATCTAAAATTAACAAACTAACATCACATCTAGTGGAACTAGAAAACAAGAATGAAGCAACTTCTAAGCTAGCAAGGAAAAGAAGTAACCAAAATCAGGACTAAACTGAATAAAATGGAGATGAGAAAAAACATACAAAAATTCAACAACACCAAAAATTGGATCTTTGAAAGCATAAATAACATTGATCAGCTGCTAGCTAGGCTAATAAAGAAAAAAGAGAGAAGGTCCAAAAAAACACAATCAGAAACGACAAAGGGGGCATTACCACCAACCCCACAGAAATACAAAAAACCCTCAGAGAATTATAAACACTTCTATGCAAACCAACTAGAAAATTTAGAGGAAATGAGTAACTTCCTGGAAACATACAACCTCCCACAATTGAACCAGGAAGAAATTAAAACCCTGAACATACCAACAAGTTCTGAGATTGCATCAGTAATAAAAAACTTAGCAGCCAGAAAAAGCCCTGAACCAGACAGATGCATAGCTGAATTCCACCAACATATATAGAAGAGCTGGTATCAATTCTACTGAAACCATTCCAAAACATCAAGGAGGGACTCCTCCCTAACTTATGCTGTGAGACCAATGTCATTCTGATACCAAAACCTGGCAGAGACACACACAAAAAAGAAAACTTCAGGCCAGTATCCCTGATGAACATAGACACCAAAATTCTCAACAAATACTACCAAAGTGAATCCATCAGCACATCTAAAAGCTAATCCACAAAATTCAAGTAGGTTTTATTTCTGGGATCCTAGGTTGGTTCAACATATGCAAATTAATAGCATTATTCATCACATAAAGAGAACTAAAATCAAAAACCACATGATCATCTCAATGAACACAGAAAAGTCTTTCGATAAAATTAAACATTCCTTAGTATTAAAAACCTTCAACAAATTAGGCATCAAAGGAACATACCTCAAAATAATAAGAGCCATCTATGACAAACCCATAGTCAAAATCATACTGAATGGGAAAAAGCTCAAACCATTCCTCTTGAGAACTGGAGCAAGACAAGAATAACCACTGTCACTATTCCTACTCAACCTAGTGCTGAAAAACCTCACCAGAGCTATCAGGCAAGAGAAGGAAATCAAAGACATCCTAATAGGAAGAAAGGAAGTCAAACTATCTTTGTTTGCAGATGATAAAATTTTATAACTAGAAAACCCACAGTCTCTGCCCAAAGACTCCTTGATCTGATAAACAACTTCAGCAAAGTTTCAGGTTACAAAATCAATATACAAAAATTGGTAGCATTTCTATACATCAATAGTATCCAAGCTGACAGCCAAATTAGGAATGTAATCCCATTCACAATAGTCACAAACAGAATAAAATACCTAGTGATATGGTTTGGCTATGTCCCCACTCAAATCTCATCTTGAATTATAGCTCCCACAATTTTCATGTGTCATGGGAGGGGCCCAGTGGGAGGTAATTGAATCATGGGGGTGGGTCTTTCCCATGCTGTTCTCATGATAGTAAGTCTGACAAGATGTTAAAGATTTATAAAGAGGAGTAAGATGTGACTTGCTCCTCCTTGTCTTCCACCATGATTGTGAGGCCTCCCCAGCCACATGGAATTGTGAGTCCATTATACCTCTTTTTCTTTATAAATTACCCTGTCTTGGGTATGTCTTTATCAGCAATGTGAGAATAAACTAATACGCCTAGGAATACAGCAAACCAGGGAGGCAAAATATCTCTACAATAAGAATTACAAAACACTGCTGAAAGAAATCAGAAATGACACAAACAAATAGAAAAACGTTTCATGCTCATGGATAGGAACAATCAATATTGTTAAAATGGCCATACTGCCCAAAGCAATTTATAAATTCAATGCTCTTTTTAACAAACTACCAACAACATTCTTCACAGAACTAGAAAAAAGGAATTTTAATTTATATGGAAAGAAAGAGGAGAGTAAATAGCCAAGGCAATCCTAAGCAAAAAGAACAAAGCTGAAGGCATCACATTACCCAACTTCAAAGTATATTACAGGGCTATGGTAACCAAAACAGCATGGTATTGGTACAAAAACAGGCATATAAACCAATAGAACAGAAGAGAGCCCAGAAATAATGCCACACACCTGTGACTATCTCATCTTCAACAATCCTGACAAAAACAAGCAATGGGAAAAAAGACTTTCTATTCAATAAATGGTGCTTGAAAAATTGGCAAGCCATATACAGAAGATTGAAACTGGACCCCTTCCTTACACCATATACAGAAATCAACTCCAGATGGATTAAATACTTAAATGTAAAACCCAAAATCATAAAAATCCTGGAAGACAACCTAGAGAATACCATGCTGGACACAGGAACAAGCAAAAATTTCATGACAAAGATAACAAAGCAAGCACAAGCAAAGCAAAAATTGACAAATGGGATCTAATTAAACTTAAGAGTTTCTGCACAGCAAAATAAACTAACAATAGAGTAAACAGACAACCTACAGAATGGGGAAAAATTTTGCAAACTATGCATCTGACAAAACTCTAATATACAGCATCTTTAAGGAACTTAAGTTCACAAGAGAAAAACAGACAACCCCATTAAAAAGTGGGCAAAGGATATGAAGACAGTTTTCAGAAGAAGACAGACACACAAACAAGCATATGAAGAAAAGTTCAATATCACTGATCATTAGACAAATGCAAATCAAAACCTCATGAGATACCATCTCACAACAGTCAGGATGGTTATTATTAAAAGATCAAAAAATAACAGATGCTGGTGAGATTGGGTAGAAAAGGGAACACTTATACACTATTGGTGGGAGTATAAATTAGTTCAACCATTGTGGAAAGCAGTATGGCAATTCCTAAAAGAGCTAAAAGCAGAATCACCATTTGGCTCAGCAATACCATTACTGAGTATATATCCAGAGGAATATAAATCATTCTACCGTACAGACACATGCACGCAAATGTTCACTGCAGCAGTATTCACAATAGCAAAGATATGCACTCAACATAAATGGCCATCTATGACAGATTAAATTAAAACATGTGGTACATATACACTGTGGAATAGTATGCGGCCATAAAAAATAATGAGATCATGTCTTTTGCAGAAACATGGATGGAGCTGAAGGCTTTTATCCTTAGCAAACTAGTCTAGAAACAGAAAACTGAATACTGCATGTTCTCACTTATAAGTGGGAGTTAAATGATGAGAATTCATGAAGAAAAAGAAAGAAACAACAGACACTGGAGTCTACTTGAGAGAGGAAGGTAGGATAAGGGAGAAGAGCAGAAAAGGTAACTATTGCGTACTGGGCTGAATACCTGGGTGATGTAATAATCTGTACAACAAACCTCCACGACAAGAGTGGTACTAGGGAGGTTATAGTAAGGGAGGAGAATATATTTTATTACTTTCACTTAGAGTTGAACCAATGTTTTTGGTTCCTAAGATCAGCAGATAACTCTTATCCTTTAAAAGTTGAGAAAGCCATATTGTTAAATATGGGGGCATGAGTTAGCAATTCTTGCATACTTTCTCTGTAGATATGAAGTTGCAGACTTCTCTTATTAGAACCACAATCTAATGTTTTTTTTTTTTTTTTTTTTTTGAGACGGAGTCTCGCTTTGTGGCCCAGGCTGGAGTGCAGTGGCCAGATCTCAGCTCACTGCAAGCTCCGCCTCCCGGGTTTACGCCATTCCCCTGCCTCAGCCTCCCGAGTAGCTGGGACTACAGGTGCCTGCCACCTCGCCCGGCTAGTTTTTTGTATTTTTTTTTAGTAGAGACGGGGTTTCACCGTGTTAGCCAGGATGGTCTCGATCTCCTGACCTCGTGATCCGCCCGTCTCGGCCTCCCAAAGTGCTGGGATTACAGGCTTGAGCCACCGCGCCCGGCCAATCTAATGTTTTAATTAAACTATAATACAGCATGTATGTCCCCAAATGATTTGGGGGCTTAAGGATATTAGGAGAAGGAGTGCTAGGTATATTAATATTAGGGTATTTTTCTCACATGAAAGAGGGTTTAATATTGTTGATGTGATATGTGAAGACCGCTCATTGTGTGGTGATTAGTATGTACAGAAAGTACAGGCCTCTGATTAACATGTTAAGCCCCATAAGAATGATGGTGAGATTGGATCAAGAGAATAAAGTTATGGTTATGAAGAGTTCCCCTACTAAATTAATGGTAGGGGGTAGGGCAAGGTTGGTGAGGCTAGCTAAAAGTGGCCATTATTAGGAGTACCGTCTGAAGGCCTTGAGTAAGTAGTATAGTTTGGCTCTGAACTCGTTCATAGTTCAAGTTTGCTAGGCAGAATAGTAGGCACGAAGTGAGTCCATGGGCAATTATAAGGGTGGTTGCACCTATAAAGCTTCAGGGGTTTGAAGAAGAACAGCCACGATAACAAGTGCCATGTGGCTTACAGGGGCGTAAGCAATGAGGGCTTTTAGTTCGGTTTGGCGTAGACAAATGGAGCTTGTCATAATTATTCTCATAGGGATATTATAAGGAAAGGGTAGGCTATGTATTCTGTCAAGGGGTTAAGGATTAGAGTGATCTGTATCATTCCATAGCTGCCTAATTTTAGGAGTACTGCTGCAAGTACTATTGAGCTGGCAATGGGGGCTTCTATGTGGACTTTAGCAAGTCATAGGTGGAGTCTGTAGAGAGGCATTTTTACCGTAAATGCCATGATGCACGCTAGTCATAGAAGGTTGTTAGATTAAGAGTTGTTATTTCTTGAGTAGTATATGTTGTGATTACATATTTAGTGAGCCTGAGGCATTTTGAGTAGAGATAAGTGCTACAAGCAAAGGTAAGGATCCTATCAGTGTGTAAAATAAGAAGTATAAGCCTGCTTTCAGGCATTCTGCTTGATTACCTCAACGAGTAATAATAATTAGGGTGGGGACTAGTGTGGCTTCAAAGATAATACAAAATATGATTAGTTCTGTGGCCGTAAATGTTATAATTAAAACTATATGTATCCCTACTAGTATTGAGATATAAAGTTTTTTTCGTGGGAACGATTCTTTGGATAGATTATATTGGTTTGCTAAAATTAAAAGGGGTAGTAGCCAGGCTATTAGGATTAGAAGGGTTGATGACAATGGATCAGAAAAAAAAAAGTTAATGAGGAGTTGAAGAGTTATTATTACATTGGTTGAAGAATAGCAGACTGATGAGACTGATAAGTAAACTGTGGAAGCTGTATTAATTCAGATTATAGAGTTATTAGAGCATCACATTATTTGGAGTAATATAATCATTGGGATAATAATTTTTAGCACTGGAGTAAATTTAGGTTTTGTATATAATACAGGTCATAGGTTTTGGAGACCGTAACTAGTAAGGCTAAACCTATGCCAGCTTCGCAGGCTGCAAAAACTAAGAGGATAAAAGGTATTATGGATGCCAGCATGAAATGTGTATTTAAAATTACGAGAGTACTTATAATAAATATTGATAGTATTGGCTGGGCGCTGTGGCTCATGCTGCAATCCCAGCACTTTGGGAGACCAAGGCAGGTAAATCACTTGAGGTCAGGAGTTCAAGACCAGCCTGGCGAACATGGTGAAACCCCACCCCTATTGAAAATACAAAAATTTGCCAGGCATGGTGGTGTGCATCTGTAATCCCAGCTACTCAGGAGGCTGAGTCAGGAGAATTACTAGCTACATCAAGCCTAGCTGTCTACTCTATCTTATGATCAAGATGAGCATTCAGTTTGAAATATGTGCTAATTGTTTACACTACAAGCAGTAACCCAAACCATTTCATATGAAGTTACCCTAGCTATTATCCTCCTATCAGTTCTGTTAATAAGTGGCTCATTCAACTTACCTATACTCAACACAAGAGTTTATTCTGACTACTACTACCATCATGACCTCTAACCATAATATGATTTATTTCCACGCTAGCAGAAACTAACAGAGTCCCGTTGGACTTGACAGAAGGGGAATCAGAATTCGTTTCAGGCTTTAATGTGGAATATGATGCAGGTCCATTTGCCCTATTCTTTATGCAGCATATATAAATATTATTATAATAAATGCCCTAACCACTATTATCTTCCAAGGAGCATTACATGATATTCATACACCAGAATTCTATACTATAATTTTCATCATCAAAACTTTCCTTTTAACAATTTTATTTTTATGACTTCAAGTGTCATACCCTTGATTCTGTTATGGTCAACCTGTACATCCTCCATGAAAAAATTTCTTACCATTCACACTAATGCTTTGCAGATGACACATCTCTATGCCTGTCCTAATATCTAGTATCCCACCTCAAACATAAGAAATACATCTGACAAAAGAGTTACTTTGATAGAGTAAATTATAGAGGTTTAATCCTCTTATTTGTAGAATTATAGGACTCAAACCTACCCCTGAGAATCCAAAATTATCTGTGCTACCTAATACACCACATCCTACAGTAAGGTCAGTTAAATAAGCTATCGGGCCCCTACCCGGAAAATGTTGGTTTTTATCCTTCCCGTACTAATTAACCCTCTAACCCAACTTATTATCTCTTTCACTATCTTTACAGGAACTCTCATTACAATATTAGGCTCACACCGACATCTCATCTGAATAGACCTAGAAATAAACATACTAGCCATTATCCCAATTTTAATTAAAAAAGAAAATCCACTCCACAGAAGCGGCTACCCAATATTTCCTCACACAAACAACTGTATCTATAATTCTCATAATAGGAATCATTTCCAATATGCTATTCTCTGGACAATGAACCATCATAAACTCAATCAATCCACTGTCATCCTTGATAATAATAATGACCTTAATAATAAAATTAGAAATGTCTCCTTTTCACTTTTGGATTCCAGAAGTAAGTTGAACTAAAATTCTGTCTTGGACAATCAGCTATCACCAGCCTCGATAGGTTTATAACTACTACTCATGAATCCTCTCACTATTTTGCTACATCGATGAATGTGCTTATTTAGCTGTTCTTGAGTAGCTCATCTGGTTGTGGGGGTCTTGGCTAGAGCTCTCTCTGTGAAGTCTGTTCTGGGTAATTCATTATGCAAAGGTACAAGGGTTTGTCTTTGCTTTTTGATGCTTGGTGTGATTATGTCATCTTTCCCTTGCGGTACTATAACTATTGCACCAGAGTAAGTGACTACTATCACCTACACTTTTGTCCAGGTTAAATGATTTGGTTTAAGGAGATCTGGTAACACAGTTTAATAAAGTTGGGACTAGAGTTGCCTCAAAGTGGTCAGGTGATATGAAATATTCCAGGTGTAAGCCGAGTGCTTTAAGTTAAGCTACACTTTGGTTAGTCCAAGAGCACTTTCCAGTACGCTTACCATGTTACAACTTATCTCCTCTTTATATGTGTAGGAAAATTATTAGTAATAGTGGTCTCGAGACTAGTATTTGAGAGGGTGATGGGTGGTGTGTGTGCGCTTCACGGCCTCATTCAATCAAGCACTCTGTTCTTCATTTACTGCTAAATCCTCCTGGAACCTTTGGGTTTCATTATGGTTATTGTAAAATTTTCTGGGAAATAGAAAATGTAGCCCTTTTCTTACCATTTCATAGGCAACACCTCGACCTAATGTTTTTATGTACATACTTGTGCTTACTCTAAGGCCTTTTTAGTGTTTGCTGAAGATGGCGGTATGTAGGCTGAGTGGCGAGAGATGGCGAGGTATATTGGGGTTTATCGATTATAGAACAGGCTCTTCCAGAGGGATATAAAGCACTGCCAAGTCCTTTGAGTTTTAAGCTGTTGCCTGTAGTACTCTGGCGAGTAGTTTTGTTAATTTAACTATTTGGGTTTACGGCTAAGCATAGCGGGGTTTACGGCTAAGCATAGCGGGGTATCTAATCCCAGTTTGGGTCTTAGCTATATGTTTTCAGGATATTAAAGTCACTTTCGAGGCTCATGTAACAAGTCTTCACATATACTTCTGAGCCTAAATAAAAGTTTTTAAAAGTCTATTAAAAGTTAAGGTCTATATAAAAGAAAATCTTTGTGTTTTTAAAAAATATAAAATACTTTCTACTTAACTTTTACATTGTTACTAGAAGACATTAACACTTTATTAAACAGATTAAGAAAATATTTGTTGCTGCCAGTTTAAAATGGCAGACTGAAAAGATGTAGTTACCTCTTCAATGTATCACAGTTTTATTTAACTTAGGGTAAAGACATGCAATATGAGATAAATTTATAACCAAAGTACGTTTTGGAGTGGGGAGCCCATCCCTGGACCAAATATTCTGATGGCTCTTGCATAGTTAAAAGTAGAAGTTATAAAGGCAGATAAACTATGCAGGCAGATGAAGACATAGGTCAGCAGCTGAATAGGAACAGACATCAGCATTGGTGGAAACTGCTCTTTGTAGAGAATCTAGAGGAGGCTGATGCTAAGAACTAGCAGGCCCAGGGAGTAGGAAATAACGAAACAGAAGCAATCAAAGGAAATTATTTTAAAACTGTCCACATCGTGGTATCTTGGCTCCTCCCAACAGACTCTCATTGCCATGTGAATGATGCCTGACAGGTCTTGCATGTTCCCTGAGCATAAACCAAATAACTATTTCCTAAAGAAATTAAATCAACTGCTTGGGAATAGCAAATGTTATAAGTGCTAGATTTTTCATCTAAAGTCACCTTGATTTTCTCTAAGGTATCCCATGGGCAGACTGTCTGCCTGCTTCTCATCTATGTACCATCTATATACATTCAAATGAAACCTGCTGATTACCGGTAACATCACACCCAGACACAAACAATGCAAAACACACACACATACTTCCCTCTTAGATAAAGAGAAATGCTTGTTGGTTTGATATACAAACATATCTAAAGCGCAGCAGCGAAACTTATCCCAGCAACTTAAGTGAATTAACACTTTTTTATTCATAAAGATGAATGGAAATCCAATTATCATGAGACATTTGGGAAAATCATTGTGTAATAAAGAGTATCAAGAAGAATAAGACAAATAACTGATCCTAGAGACAACTCAATTAATAAGGAAATAAAACATGATACATAAATAATAAATAATAATACATAATAAAACATAAATAACAAAGTCTTTCCTTGTTATTTTTGTTTTCTCAAGGATCAATTATTTGGCTTATTCCCCTTGAAACTTGTCTTCATGTGAAGATTTTTAAGAAATAAAACATGTATATCTTCAGTTTTCTTCTGTTCCATTTGATAAGATAATATATCCATGCAACAAGAATAGAATGCCATGAAAAACAAATATCTATGAATGAGTTTTTGAAATGAAAAAATATGATTTCTGAAATTGAAAACTCAGCAGAAAGGTTTCCTGATAAAGAAACCTCCTAGAGGACATAGCAAAAAGACAAAGAAATAGAATATAGCAGATTTTGATTCTAATAAATAGGAGATTCCAAAGAAAGAACGAAGAAAATGAAGAAGCAGAAATTATATATGAGTTCTAAATTCCTAGAGTTAAAAACAGATACGAGACTTTATATTTAAAGGATCACTAAGTGCCAAGCAGAATGAAATCAAAATGACCTGCACCTAGACATGGAATTATCAAATCTAAAATATCTAGGATGAAGATAAAATATTAAGAGCTTCCAGAAAGAAAATAAAATAGCCTATAAATAATGAGTTTTGGTGTAGAAGATATTTTCAGTGCTCCTCTGTGCCATAGCCCTTTGCTGCAAATCTAATTTCAGAACATTTGAAAAGCACATTTCATGTAAAGGGACACCTCACAGATACAGCATCCCAACTCAAAAGCATACTGTCTTTCCAGTGGATAATTCTGGGTGGCATTACATGTGCTTCAAAAATCCTAGCAGACTAAAGCTCCAAGCAGTGACCTTATTATCTTTTCCTCCTTCCTGGTCTCACTGCTCTCTTCCCTTAACCCTGTTTCTTGGGATATTATTTCAAACAAATGAACTCCACTTAAGTCTTTTTCTCAGGCATTAGTTTAGGGAAACATAAACCGAAATGTTGGTGCTCACATGCCTGGTGACAATGATGAAGGAATAATTACAGCTGTGACAACCTAACAAGAGCAAAGTAAATGTTACTCCTAGAAAAAACATAACCTAAAAATTGACGACAATTGGCTTTGGGTTTAAGCAATGGGCAGATGCTGGAAGAGCTTGCAGAAGACTGATAGTGAAACCTGGAAGACCTTAAGGAGGCTGCTGGAGAGGGCTTGAAGACTGTGAGGATGTTATTAGAGGCTGTCCTATTCAGCCCAGGCTGTTATATCAAAATACCAAAGACTAGGTGGCTTAGCCACAGACCCTTCTCACAGTTCTGGAGGTTGGAAGTCTGAGATCAAGGGACCAGCAGATTTGATTCCTGACAAAGGCCCTCTTTCTGGCTTGCAAATGACCACCTTCTCACTGTGTCCTCATGTTACCTAGTGTAATGTCTTTAAGACCTAGATCAATTTCTATACCACCTTAACTCTGCTTATCTTTAGGAGACAGGAGGACTAAAGTCAGAAGTTTCCCCGTGTGATTAAACCAGCTAAGACTGGTGGGATGTAAAATGGCAGGTCACCCGACCTCTGAAGAGCTTCTAACTTCATTATAATCTAATATACATGCTCAGTGACACTCCCACAAGCACCATGACCATTGACAATCACTATAACAACGACCAGAATAAACCACAAAATGACAAAAAGGAAGGTGGCAACTCCAGTTCCAAGTTCTCTACCCGCTCCCAGAAAATACATGAATATTCCTCTCCTCATTTTTAATGCCCAACCCTTTCATTAAATATGCCCTATACCTGCACTTCTTGACTCTCACTTTTGGTTTTGCATATTGACTTTGTGGCACTGGACAGGGAAAGACCCCATTTTAAGGTGGACCAACTTTGTTGGTATCACTCACATGGCCTTTCCTCAATGTGTGTACTTGGAGAGAAATCCATCTTTCTTCCTCTTCTTATAAGGGAACTAATCTTATCATGCTGGCTCCACCACCATCAGCTCATCTAAATGTTATTACTTGTCAGGCCCCACCTCCAAAGATAGTCACATTGGAGGTTAAGGCTTTAACATATGAATTCGTGGAGGATACATACATTCAGTCCATAACAGAAGCTAGTGAAAAGAGGCACTTTTTATGTAGTGGCAGAAAATCTGGCAACACTGTCACCTTTGGCAATAAGAAAAATAGAAAGAGTACCCAGTAACATTGGGATAGTTAGGGAGGTTTGAAGGCAGAATTTCAAGCTTCATCTGGATGATTTTAGCTGCCTATGATAAAATCTAAGAAGAGAGAAATTAAACAAAGGGGAAATACTTCCATTTTTTAAAATCAGAATTTAAATGAAACATAAAAGGTCAAGCTTTCTGGGACCAAAAATAAGACTGTTTTTTAAAAATCTCCAATCTCTCCAGAAAGAGAATGCCATAGTATAAATTTTTTCAAAACAAAGATCAAATTATGTGGAAGTATAAGGTCCTTGATAAACTGAAGAAAGAGCTAAAGTGGTATCTGAAAGATAACTTCAAATAGATAAAGGTCCTTGTATACCCTCTCTGTGACACATTAAGTCTTCTAATAATATTGAAGACATTATCATAGGGAACCAAAGGTAATGAAGGGACTGTATCAAATAGACTTATGGGTGTGGCTGTTATCTAAAGCAGGACTTTTCAACCTTGGCACTATAGACATTTTGGGTCAGATAATTCCTTGTTGGGATGAGGGAGTCTTTTGTGTTGTCCTGTACCTTGTAGAATGCTTAGCAATATTCGTGAACTCTACCCATTAGATACCAGTAGGACCATCTTCACCCGATTCTTTCTTTTTTTTTTCTTCAGATGGAGTCTCACTCTGTCATATAGGCTGGAGTGCAGTGGCGCAATCTGGGCTCACTGTAACCTGTGTCTCCTGGGCTCAAGCGATTCTCCTGCCTCAGCCTCCCGAGTAGCTGGGATTACAGGTACCCGCAACCATGCCCAGATAATTTTTGTATTTTTAGTAGAGATGGGGTTTCACCATGTTGGCCAGGCTGGTCTCGAACTCCTGAACTCAGGTGATCCACCCACCTCATCCTCCTAAAGTGCTGGGATTACAGGTGCGAGCCACGGCGCCTGGCCTCTTCACCCAATTCTTGACAGTCAAAATTGTTTCCAGACCATCTAAATGCCTGTAGGACAAAACAATCTATATTTAGAACCACTGGTTTAAAAAAGTGGATTGTAATTTAATACACAGAAAGTCCACAAAAACTTTAAAGGAATGATTATCAGCTTGGACTGGAAGAGAGAGAAATGGGACAAAATTAAAGAAAAAGCTCTCTCTGGATATCTAAACAGGAAGGACACTAAGAAAACTACTTAGTTGCAAACATAGGTTATTTTATGAGAAGTTCAATCTTTCCATTGAAAATGAGTCTTATGCCCATCTTAAATCTCAGCAGGATCTATAATTTCTTTAACTAATAAAATATAATACAAGTCACATTATGCCAGGTCCTGGCCTTAAGAAACTAGCAGCTTCTGATGGCAACAGTGGGCCATTTGGGGTAACCACTGCCATCACGCTGGCCACCTCACGGAGGGCACAGGAAGGAGTTGGACAGCGCTGCCTGCAGCCCACCACCCTGGGAGCTGCCATGATGGCGCTGGGCCAGGTTGCGTGCTAAGGCCACAGGGGCAGCTCACAGCAACGTCACGCCTGCCCTGGATGTCAGCCCAGGCCCAGAAAGGACTTGGAGTTGCCAGGAGGGTGAGGCTGCAGTTGCCCACATTGTGACTGTGGATGTGGGCCTCCCACTCCAAGAGCAGGCAGTAGCCCTGCCCCCCAGCATAGCTGCAGCCTCCCAAACCAGAGCTGCAGACCTAGGCATTCCTGCACTCCTGGGGGGCCTGGGAAGGGCCCCCTTGCCCTTGTAGGATCAGAGGTGCCTGCTCCCACTGCCTAGCCTATCCCAACTCCCAGCATTGGCTCCAATATTGGAGAAGGGTTGGGGCTGAGCCTGGGCACTGTCACAGACTAGCCAGGTGTGCCCACACTTGGAGCAGCACTGGCATGCCAGCCCCCTGCTGCCTTGGCCCCCTCTGGACTTTAGGCACCAAGAAGTATGGAGGGGACATTGAGGTAGGTTGAGGGGAGTTGGGTGATGGCCTGCAGATACCAGCAGCCTGGGTTCTATGGATGATGTGGGAGGCAGACAGGCTCCTGAGAGGAAGGGGGTGAATCCCCAGTGAAGCCCCACCTTCAGGCCAGAACAGGCCTGAAGCCTGGAGGCCAGGATGCCAGTCCTGCAGACAAGATGGGGAACTTATGGTGCCTTTTCCTGGGCCTGCCCATGGCTGCCCATGGACCAGTCAGCACAAACTTCCTCCCCTCTGAGGTCAATAAAAGCCCCGGGCTCAGTCAGAGCAGGGCAGAGAGTGGAGAGAACAGAGAGGTGATGGGACTGGGATGACCAGCTGTAGAGAGGAGCTACCCTCTCTTACTGAGAGCTTCAGAGACCAGCAGAGGCATGAGAGCTACCAGCTGCAGAGAGGAGCTACCCTCTCCAGGGCCCCCACTCTGCTGAGAGCAGCAGACATTGATAGTAACAGGGAGGAGTTACCCTCTGCAGGTCTCCTCTGAGCTGTTCTAACACTTAATGAAGCTCCTCTTTGTCTTGTTCATCCTTCATTTGTCTGCATACCTCATTCTTTCTGGACATAGGACAAGAACTCAGGCAAAGGCACCACTAGCCACAGAGGTTTCCAGCCAGAAAAACTGACACCACAAAGATCCCATAACACTTCTACTTCCTGTCTGTCTATAACTTATTTTTGGAACTCAACTGCCATACCTGAGAAGCCTAAGACATGGACAGGCAATGTGTAGATACTCCAGTCAACAGCCTGCAGTGAACTGGAACTTGGGCATTCAGGTCATTTGGGCCTTCTGATGACTGCAATATCTATTTCTAACAGACTGCAACCATAGGAGAGATCCCAAGCAACAATCCAGCTAAGTTTAGTCAACACAGGAAACCATAATAAACAATAAATAATATGTTGTTTTAAGCCACTAAATGTTTTAGTGCCTTGTTATCCAGAAGTAGATGGTTGGTAATCACAGAAGAAACTTTGAGTAATTTAACTGACCTTTCAGAGAGAAAGCTCTTGGTCATCACACCAGGTAAGCTGTTTAGATGAGATAAAATTCTGCCTGAAAAAGGGAGAAAATCTAGAATGAACAACTGAGACAAGAGATGGTAAATATCTCTAATGGTCTTGGACAAAGTGGCAGCATTAGGGACTGTAGTCTGTTCCACTAAGACTCCTGTATTAAATCTTATAAAAATTCCAGCTGGTCACTACCTTGAAGTATCAGAAACTGAGTGAACTTAATGTGGTACTGTACCAGCTGTTCTCACAAGAAATACTCAAAACTGGGTAGTTTAGAAAGAAAAGAGGTTTAATTGACTCACAGTTCTTCTTGGCTGGGGGGGCTCAGGAAACTTACAATCATGGCAGAAGGCACTTCTTCACAGGGTGACAAGGGAGAGAATGAATGCCAACAGGAGAAATGCCAGATGCTTATAAAACCCTCAGATCTCATAAGAACTCCCTCACTATCAGGAGAACAGCATGGTGGTAACCACCCCCATGATTCAATTACCTCCCACCGGGCCCCTCCCATGACACATGGGGATTATGGGAATAACAATTCAAGATGAGATTTGGGTGGGGACACAGCCAAACCATGTCAGGTACATAAGCAGATATATCTACAGTGTAAGGAGTGAACCAGACACCTCTGGGGTGGGTCCTTGGTCACATCCTGTCAATGCACAATATGATTTCATTATCAGTTGTAGTAGACAGTTCCAAGTGGCCTCAAATTTATATAATGCTGGAAAATGTGCATCTTTTTGCATTTTGCCTCAGAGCTTTCTCCAGCACTGTAGGAACTTTCAAGTACTAACAGCAAATGGCAGTGGAAGGAGAAATTTAATGCACCTAAAGAGAATCCAACAAACAATGTGGAGTGGTAACCTGTGTATCAAGTGCTCCAGTGTCCTATACTCCAGATGGAAAAATCTGGCAGGTAGTAGGTACAGTTCTCAGAAGATGCTGGAGGAATTGGGCCCAGTTGTCCACAGCAGCTACTTTGATAGAGCACCCTAACATTACATTTTCTTTCTTAACAACCTCACTCTCCCCACTCTCTCACTTCTGATTCCTGGGTCTAACACCAAAATCAACTACCTATACTTAAATCTTTGCTTAGTTCCTGCTTTCTTGAGGAACCCAAATTAAGACAGTGAGTTTGATATCCGCACTTTCAGAGCTCTTTAAAAATGACATGGAACACAGATTTCCTTACCCAGACCAATTATTACCAGGCATAAAAGAAAAATATATTTTTGGGGCATGCAAAAATTTATAAATCTTACCTCTCATGAAGATTTAGTTAAAAAAATTAAATATTAAATAGAGAAAATTGTAAACTTTCCTGAGAAAAGAGCTCAAAATCCAGGAAACAACAGAACCAACCCAGGAGTGCAAAGGTAAAAAAATTAGGGATGTAATAGTATAGTACACCTAGCAAATATTTAGTCAAAATTAGATAGAAGGTCAGAGGACTCCAAGAATGCTCTCAAAATGAAAGTAAGTGCCATGTAACATATACTATTATTATTATTAAGAAGCTGTAAGATATTTACATAAATTTGTAAATTTACATAATTTATATAAATGTATACATTTGCTTGATTAAAAGTATATATTTTCTTCTATCAAAAAGGAAAAACACAATAGGAAATTCTAGGGAAAGTGTTGGAAGTTATACTCCAGATCTGAAGTAACTAATACATGGTACAACTTATTTTACTTTATCTTACTCTTTAAAAACTACATACACTAAAATTGATCTCTTTGACGTACAATTCCATGAGTATTAAAACATGTTAATACCACCACGATCCATAGTTGAGGATACAAACAATTTCCTCCACCTACAAATCTCCAGCGTGCCGCCCCTTTGTAGTTGCACCATTTCCCCAACACTAACCTCTGGCAACCACTCATTATTTCTTCTTCTTTTTGAGATAGAGTCTCACTCTGTCACCCAACCTGGAGTGCAGTGGCATGATCTCAACTGACTGCAACATCCCCGTCCCGGGTTCAAGAGATTCTCCTGCCTCAGCCCCTGAGTAGCTGGGATTACAGGCACACGCCACCATGCCCAGCTAATTTTTGTATTTTTAGTAGAGCCGGGGTTTCACCATGTTGGCCAGCTGGTCTTGAACTTCTGACCTCAGGTGATCTGCCTGCCTCGGCCTCCCAAAGTGCTAGGATTACAAGCATGAGCCACTTCACCCAACCTCACTCATTATTTCATCTTCATTACAGTTATGCCTTTTCTAAGGCATCATATAAATATAATCATACATTATGTAACCTTTTAAAACACCCTTCTTCAGCACAGCTTAATGCCTTAAATATTAATCCTTGTATGTATCAATAGTTTACTTTTTATTATTGAAGATTATTATATGAACGTATCACAATATATCCACTCGTTGAAGAAATTTAGTTTATCTCTATGTTTTGGCATTTATAAAAAGAGCTGCTATAAATATTGTACATGAGCTTTTATATGAACATGTTTTTATTTCTCTAGAATAAATACCTGAGTGGGATTCCTTGATCATATATTAAGTGCATATTTGTATTGTGACATCTGCTTGGTTTGTGTCATCTGCTTGGTTTTGTGACATCTGCTTGGTTTCCTTTTCCAGTCATTCTAATATATATTATTTCACTGTGGATTTAATTTGTATTTTTCTAATTGGGGAAATGATGATGATCATCTTTTCATGTGCTTGTTTCCATCTGTATATGCTCTTTGGTGAAGTGATGGTTTATGTTCCAATTTTTAAAACAGGATTGGTTGTTTTATTACCTGTTGAGTTTTGAGTGGTGTTTTTATATTCTATACATAGTCCTTTGTCAGATAAGTGATTTCCCAGTATTTTTTTCTCACTTTGTAGCTTGTCCTTTATTATGACTTGATTTTAAACAAGCATTAACATATAAGAATCTGAATACATTTGATCTCTCTTGCAACATACTCATTCTCTTTGAAATGACATAGAACTACATGCATTTTCTGTGGGTCTAGTTATCATGTTTATTCCTGTAATATATTTATATAATCATAATATTATAACAACCTTTATTTTTCATTTTAAAAACTTAACCTATAAACAAGGAATTTTGAATTCCCTTTTAATTGCATTCTATTAGTTATTCAATAGAATGTAAATATTACAAATAGAACAATTAAAAAATAATGGTTTGGTATATAAAAATAAATACTTAAGGTTGTAGGCAGTAGATAAACAGGAGTAAGAGAGCCCTAATTTTATCCTATTACTTAGTGATGTATTTTGAAATAGTTTTAATATTGATGAAACAAGAAATAAACATCTAAATATTTTAGTAAATAGAATAATAAAAAATAATGTAAGTAGCAAAACAGAGGAGGAAATAAAGAGATAAATTTTAGTTGGCATGAGTAAATTCCTTATCAAATGAAAATATGAATTTAGTGTATAATTAAAGATATTGCCTAAAAGACAATGAAAAGTCATTTGGTCATATTTTAAAGTGTTCAAATTTCTATATGTATGTGTTAAATATACATACATATATTCATACTGAAATATACTTCTATATTATGAACAATTTACAGAGTGTTGTAAAATGGATAAAGAAACAAGAGTTTTGCGGGAAAAGCACAGAGAAAACATTGCAAAGAAAGTGAAAAAAAGGCAGACAGAAGGAAACAGGTACAGAGATTTGCCGTGACAGATAGAAGCTGAAAAAGGGACAAAAGTGATGGAAACTGACCTTCATGGAAAAATATTGTCAATTTATGCCCTTTTGCGATATTATAGCTAAAGAATTTTTAAAACATTTTGAAACACTGCAAAAACCTGGTAAATTGTTTTGAGTCTAAGAAAAAGGATGCAACTTTCTTTCAAATTCAGATGTGACAGTGAAGGGATATTTTTAGTTAAGTGCAAAAAAAAAGAAAAAGGAAAAAAGGAACTTATCTTTTTTGGAAAAAAATAAATCAAACATTTAAGAAATAAATACTAGCCACTCTATTTGCTCACCCAGAGCATTAATTTACTCACAGAACAATAGCATAATCAAATAATCAGAAAAAATCTCTGTACATGCAAGACACTTGAATAGACTTTTGTGCATAATTGTTGGGATGGCAGCCTTTCTTTTCTTTTTTCTTTCTTTCTTTTTTTTTTTTTTTTTTGAGACGGAGTCTTGCTCTGTCACCCAGACTGGAGTGCAGTGGTGTGATCTCGGCTCACTGCAACCTCCATCTCTGGGGTTCAAGCGATTTTTCTGCCTCAGCCTCCTGAGTAGCTGGGATTACAGGCGCGTGCCACCACACCCAGCTAATTTTTGTATTTTTAGTAGAGACGGGGTTTCGCCATGTTGGCCGGGCTGGTGTGGAACTCCTGACCTCGTGATCCACCCGCCTCGACCTTCCAAAGTGCTGGGATCATAGACGTGAGCCACCATGCCTGGCCTGGGAGCCTTTCTAAATATGGGATCTGTGACAGCTGGCAATAAATGTCTTAGATAGATTTCTATGTTTTTAAACATTCTCCATGCTTCCGACAGGCATCTGCCTCCCAAGCTTCAACAGTCCTAATCAATGAGCTGTGGGAAAAAAAGAAAGATAATTGTCTTAGTCCATTTGTGCTGCTATCACAAAAATATCTGAGACTGGACCATTTGTGAAGAAGAAAAATTGTCTTCCAGTTCTGCAAGCTGGAAAGTCCAAAATCGAGGTACAGGTGTTCATTGTCTGGTGGGGAACTTGCTGCAAACTCGTGTGGCAAAATGGGCAAACTGTGTCCTTACATAGTGGAAGGAAGGGCAAGAGGAGCCAAGCTCACTCCCTCGAGCCCTTTTGTAAGCACACTAACTTCATCCATGAGGGATGGCCTCATAATGCACCACCTCTTAACACTGCTGCAGATGGGATTAAGTTTCAACACGAATTCTGGAGGGAATACATTCAAACTACAGCATTTTTGCCCCTAGCCCCCACCCCCAAATTCATATCCTTCCCACATGCAAAATGTCTTTATTTCTTATCAATAGCCTCAAAAGTCTTAACTTGTTCCACCATTAGCATTAAAGTCTAAGTCAAAAGTCCTATTTAAATCAGATATGGGTGAGAGTCAAGGTATGAGTCATCCTGAGTCAAATTACCCTCCAGCTGTGAACCTATGACATCAAACACTATTTTGCTTCCAAAATACAATGGTGGGACAGGCATAAGATAAACATTAAAAAGTTCCAATTAAGCCCAAGCCCAACAAGGCAGACAGTATCAAATCTTGAGTTTTGAGAAGAATCTTTTGGTGGTGGCGGCAGCCCATCTGGAGCAGCTGCTGCAAGGACATCAACTGCAGCCGGGGAGGCACGGGCGGGGCTGCATCCTCTGTAGAGCCGGCGGGGACCAGGAACAGGTGATCCCAGTGAGACTCACACCCTACCGAGTGGGCAGCTGCCCAGCCGCAGCTCCAGATCCAGGCATCCATCCCTGAGCTCTCCGGGGCCTGGGAAGCCTCCTGCCCCAACAGGCTTGGAAGTGCCTGCCCCCGCTACTTGGCCTCTCTTTGTTCCCAGCACTGCTCTGCAGCAGAGCAAAGTTGTGGACGTGTCCCAACAGCTAAGCCCGAGAGCTGTCACAATCTGGTCAGATGTGCATGTGCTCAGGGGAACACTAACATGCCAGCCCCCCACGGCCTCGGGTCCCTCCAGAAACTGCTTCTGAGGCTAAAACTGTGGCCACTGAAGAACACGGGAGGGAGGCCAGGGGCTGAGGGTGGTTCAGAATGGGCCTGCGGGTGTTCCTTGGTGCAGACAGCCTGGGCGCCATGGATGGCATGTTGATGGTGGCAGGAGGCAGACAGGTTCCTAGGCAGGGGAGGGTGGGTCCCCAGTGAACTGGGGAACAAATTGCCAGTTCCAGGTGAAGTCCGCTGCCGGAGTGACAACTTCCTTGATGTCTTCCGGCCAATCAAGTGGTGCTTTTTCCATGGCCACCCATGGACCAATTAGCATGGACTTTCTCCTGCTCATGGACCAATCAACACACACTTCCTCCGTTCCCCACCGCCAGACTGGACGCTAGTTGGGAGTACCTACCTGCAGATAGGGGTTAGCTGTTCAGGTCACCTCTCTTCTGAGAGCTGTCTGGTTGCCCAATAAAGCTCTTCCCAGCCTTGCTCACTCTCCAGGTGTCCGCATAACTTCATTCTTCCTGGATGCGGGATAAGAACTCAGGACCTGCCAAACAGCAGGAGTGAAAGAAGCTGTAACACTTTCCTGACTGACTCACCGAGCTGCGGGCAGCGACACGCTCACAGACTGTGGGAATGAAGAGTAGTGATTCTTCTGGGGGCCCAGACCTTGGTATTGCCTGAGCCAGAGCTGCGAACACTATAGCCCTCCCACCCTTTGCCAGCACTGAGTGGTCGCCCCACACAACAGGAAGCAGAGGCAGGGCCAGGCCAGTCCAGGAGATGCGGGCTGGAGCGAGGCCCCAGGACCGAAAGAGCTGTAAAAACAGATTGAAACACAGCCCCCTGAAACACACCCTCCCTCTCACGGCGCTGCGGGCGATGAGGAGAGAAGAGCTGCGGCCCTTCTCTGAGCCCAGACCTCAGCCCTTCTGTGAGCCCCAGACCTCGGGGCCCCTACCTTGAGATATTTCTGCTCTCAAGGCCCTAGCACTCTGGGTCTGTGATGGGAGTGGCAGCCTTAAAGATCTCCAAAATTCCTTCAGGATCATTCTTACACTGTCTTGACGAATGGCATCTGGGTTCCTTTTATCCAGACTAATTTCCGTATCACTTGGCCACACTCTTGATATTCTCCCCCAAACACCCCCTTTTCATTCTTTACATGGAAAGGTTTAGAATTTCCAAATCGTTAATTTCTGTTCCATTTTTGATTATACATTCCATCTTATTTATTTCTCTCTTCTGCATTTTACTTTAAGATATCAATAGAAGCCACGCAGCAGCCTGAATACTTTACACAGACATTTCCTCCACAAATATCCAAGTTCACTGCTCTTAAATTCTGCCTTCCACAAAACCCTAGGACACTGACGCAATGCAGCCAAGTTCTTTGCAACTTTGTAACAAGGTTGTCCTTTCCTCTAGTTTTCAATATAATACTTGTCTTTTCCGTCTAAGACCATCTCAGAATCTTTCCCTATTTCTATCCGCATTCCGATCATGACCACTTAGATACACACTAAGAAGAATGAGGGTCTCACTGCAGTGCTCCTCTTCTGAGGCTGATCATCTCCTAAAGGCTCCACCTCCTGATATTGTTGCACTGGGGATTAAGACTTAGCATGAATTTCGGAGGGAACACATACATTCAAACCATAGCAATAATGGTAATTTTATCTTACCATTGAACCAAGTATTTGATATTTTCATTTGGATTAATAGTTGGAGAGTAGATTTGTGAAGTGATGATGAAGGGTTAGGGGAGCAGTGGGGAAGAAAAATAGCACACTATTCAAGAGCAGGTGGCACCAAAGCTTATAATCCTGAATATATGCATTTGTAAAACACAGCATTTTAGGGTCACTGTGAAACAGCTGCCTGCAGCCATTTTGTTGTATTGAGTGAAAATCTGGCTTCAAATGAATAGCCTCACTACAGGGCTACTTTACTCATTTCTCTAGTACAAGAATTTTGGCAGTTGGCAAAGTATAATCAAATTATTTTGGGAAGAAACACAAAACTCCTAAATCTACTAAGGGAGAAAGCTGTGCAGTTTGAGAAGACTTCTGACCACTATCATCTATTGTTATATTATCTCATGGCAATAAATAGATCACTGGCCTAAACATCGGCAAAATGCCTGAAATATGTGAAACAAGAGAGAGAAGAAATACAAGAATAAACTTTTGGTAAATAGAGACCCTGAATTTTTTGTTGCTATTTTATTCACCTTGAGGAGGAAGTTGACTTAGTTTGATTAAGATGTATTTAATTTTCAGCTATTTTCAAGCATTTTCATTTGTTTTTAAATGTCCATAAATAACAAAATGTTATACATACTAGTACAGACTCATTCTAGTATTTTCAAACAGTTTCAAAGTTCAAGGGTTAACTGTTTTGTATTTTTCTTAATATCATTTTAGCAAATCATTGCCCCCAAGCTTTTGTCAACTAGCTGTGATAATGAATTGCTTTACACTTTAAAACTGGCAAACCTGTTATTAGCATTTCAAAAACAGATTATAGTAGGTATTTAGATTGTTTGTTTTTGTTTTAAAACTGCTGTATGAATGATTATAGTTAAAGACAATGACTCCTAACTAAAGGAAAAAAAACTCACATAAAGGAAAGATGTATTATGAACTAGCAGTGTTGACTTCAGTTATTTTTATCTTGTTTAATATATAAAAACATACAACAGAATAAATCCCTTATGTACCTAATTCTCTCCCAACCATAAAACCAAGCATTTATAGCAAATACTAAAAAAAGTTAAGAAAATAAAAATTCAGAGTAACAGCATTAAATTAATGTGATGGATATTTTGCTAAACTAAATTGAAACTCTCAATATAAATGCGGTACTGACTGCTACAGTGTAAGTGGAGGTTCAGCAAACTAATGGTGATAGCAGGAACGCCTCACCACTTTTCTGTATTTAAGTGATCTTTTCCTTTGTGATAGCATCTGGCCCTTCCCTTGGTGCACATGTTGTATTTGCATTTTAAATCAGCCTCTGTTTTCCTTTTCTCAATCCACTATAAATGGGACATTACTTTCCCTCAAAGCTCTTTCTTACTATCAGGTCCCAATTTATTATATTGCTTAATAAATTGAAATCTTAATCTATGAAAACATTTTCAATAGAAATTTATACCTATATATTTGTCTGTTAATGTTAAAAAGTCCAACATGAAAATTGTGTTAGAATGATTTTACGTTTTTGATATTAGGATCAAATGGTAGATATGCTTATAATAAAAATCCAAATATAAACATAGCAACAGATAGTGATCATTTTAATATTGGAAAATACCAAGGTAATTGCTAATGCTAAGACATGTTTGCCAATACAATAAAAGCTAAATGCTATCAATTGTGTCAATTGCTTATTTCAAATAGAATCACAAAACTAACACTAAATTAGTGACTATATAGGATGTGTGGACCATCTAACATTTCCTGACAACACATCTGTGAAATCTGATCTGAAAAACACTAGATTAAACCAAAAACCTTTTGGGGAAACAATGTAGTCCATGTATTACCTGGGCACATGTCAACAGTTTGAAAAAATACTACTTATAGTTTGTATTTAGTATAACATATCAGCTCCTATCAGGTTGTAAGTGTAATTTCAAACTCTTATTCTAATTCAAGAACTCTAAGTCTGAAAAGAACTTTCCCACATATGCAGAATGACTATGTTGGAGCTTAGTACAATGCATTTAAACATATTCTGCAAGGGAGTTGAACACTGTCTTTGACTTTTTGTTGATATATGATCTCACAAAGGAAATTCTACAACCAGTATAAGCTTGATATAATAGAACAAATATGTGTGAAGTATACAAAATTAGCGTTTTAGAAGAGTTATGTATACATTTAATCTCCAACATTTACTTGCTATGCAATCTTGGGCCAACACAGAAGGTAACGATAATTAAATGAGTAAAGTAATATGCAATATAAGGGATACTCTTTAAATTCAGTTGTAAAACAATTTTAATTATTTCTTTTAATGGTATACCATGGTGATATTATAATGCTATTTATAAGTTTTCAATTTAGGAAACTAGAGCATGTGTTTTTCCGGAATGATATATCATCCATAGAGGACAAAAGAAGCCTTCTTCTGTCTTTACTGATTTCTATTTGGTTCCTCATCATATAGAATAATAGCATTTTGTACATTCTTAAAAAGAAAGATTAGTTTGCATTCACAATATTTCCCTCCAGACTCAATAAGCATTTGTTGAAAATCTTCTATGATTTATTCACTGTGATTAGTACCTAAAACTATACAAAGAGGTTGAAAAGACCCAGTTATCATGGACCTTGCAGTTTAATAGGAAGATATACGTAAATGTCCATCTAACCAGGCAGCATCTGATAACCACAATAAAATAGATAAAAGATTCTGCAGAAGAAAAGAAAAGGGAGATAATTTCCAACTTTGGAATCCTTGGTAGCATCCATGCAAGATGTCTGTACCAAGCATTTAGTCTCTGTCTTGACAAAAGTTACTTTCAATTTGTGGAGATGCAAACGCATTGTAAAATGTATTTCATTTGGAAGACATCACAAGCCCAAGAAATTGAGAGGAGTGATTTTATGTTTAGTGAACAATAAATCATTTCATATGGCATGATTTTTGTCTTCAAAAGTGTTCTGTGAAAGATATGGTTGAAAATAGTCTAGGGCCAAATAAAGGAAGAATTTGAATATTAACCTAAGAAAGTTATATAATATATAATACATTAGTCTCTAGATTTTTAAAGCGAGGAAAGCCATGATCAGACATGGAGGTGGGGCATATACAAAGATGAGAAAGACCAACAAGAAACATTGTAGGGTCTGACTTTTTGCTGGTCTGAGAATAATAGAAAAAAAAAAATAGACAAAAGCATAATAAGTATCAAGAATCTATCGAATTTCCTGATTAATGGAATATAGGGTACAGAGAGGAAAATTTATTATGTAATTTTGAAGTCTGAACCTTAGGAAATGGTGGTAGTGTTACAAAGAGAGCAAAAAAAAAAAAAAAAAAAAAAAAAAAAAAAAAAAGATAATGGCAATGGAAAACAGAAATTAGAAATGAGGGGAAATGATGAGCAAATGAGCACTGGGAGGCATAAATAAAATGTGGTATTTATGAGATCTTTGAGAAAATTTGCAAGAACTGAGGTGAAAGCAGGAATTCAGAATGTAAAGAGTTTAAGAATGAAAGGAGACTCTCATTTTCAGCTTAATTCATATTAGACATCAAAAACCTTCCCCATATAAAAATGTAAGTATGGTGAATACATTTTAACCATCTTTTCCAATGTACATTTGGCCCTGCTTGAAAATAGGGGAAACTTTAAATCCAAAAATGAAAAAGACGTTGAAAACCACTGTAAAAAATGGGCATTTACTTGTAGCAAACTTAGGTCATTTGTTATTCTGTGCTACTTATTGCCTTGCTTTCTAATCATTACAAAGAGGACAAGACATTTTGCCTTGAATCCACAAAGTTAACATTCCTAATTTAGACTGTAGCATAAAACACAAAAGGCTACATTCTCAGTAGTTAGGTTGATTAAAATAAAGGAAAATAATAAGGAAATATATTTGGATTGGTCTACACTTTAATTGTGTACTGTCTTAGTCATTGGGGCTTCTATAACACAATACCATAGACTGGATGGCTTATACAATGATTTGTCTATTTTTCCACCAGTACCACTCTTTCTTGATTACTGTAGCTTGATAATAAGTCTTGAAGTAAGGTTGTGTCAGCCTTCCAACTTTCTCCTCCTTCAACACTGTGTTGGCTACTTTGGGTCTTTTACCTTTCTATATAAATTTTAAAATCAGTTTTTCTATCCACAAAATAATTTGCTGGGATTTTTACGGGGACTGCACTGAATCTATAAGTCAAGTTGGGAAGAACTGACATCTTGACAATATAGAGTCATGAAAATGGAATGAAAGGCAAGGACATACAACATTATCAATATTCTCGCAGAAAAGGGTAGTGGTCCAATCTACCATAGATAAACAAACTCTCCTGTGGAAGTGAAATAGATGGACTACTCTATAACAAATTTTATGTGGTAAGAAAAACCTAGATAATAAAACCCAGCATGGATACCAACACAAGGTTAAAGTGTATTGCAATGTCTTACATGAAGAAAAATGCAGACATCCTAAATAAAATACTATCAAGCCAAATTCACAAAGCACAGAAATGCAAGATGGTTCATATCTAAGAACATGAATGTCTCTCCAATTATTTAGTTCTTCTTTTACTTTGTTCATCAGAGTGTTATAACTTTCCTCATATAGATCTTGTATACACTTTGTTAAATTTATACCTAAAAATTTCATTTTTGGGCTGCTAATGTAAGTTGTATTGTGTTTTAATTTCAAATTCCAGTTATTCATTTCTTATATACAGGAAATCAACTGAGTTTTATATATTGACTTCATATCTTACAACCTTAGTATAATTGCTTATTAGACCCAGGAGTATTTTTTTCCTTCCCAATCAATATATCTTTTATTTTGGTTTCCTTTCATATTGTATTAGCTAGCATTTTCAGTATGCTGTTGAAAAATACTGCTTAAAGGGGACATTCTTGCCTTGTTCTTGGTTTTAGTGGGGAAGTTTCTAGTTTTTTACTGTTGAGTATGATGTTAGTTCTAATGTGTAGATATTCGTTATCAAGTTAAGGAAGTTCCCTTCTATTCCTAGTTTACTGAGAGTTTTTAATCATGAATGGGTGTTGGATTTCGTTAAATGTTTCCTCTGCATCAATTGATATGATCGTGCGGGGTTTTTTTTTCTCCTTTGGCCTTTTGATATGATGCATTATATGACTTGATATTTCTAAAGAAATGGAAGAAACTGGAAAGCAAGTTAATGTGTGAAAGAAGCCAATCTGAAAAGTCTACATACTGTATTCTAAATACATGATATTCTGGAAAAGGAAAAACTATGGAGACATTACAAAAGATCAGTAGGTTGACAGGAGTTCCAGAGGAAGCAGGGTTGAATAGGTGGAGAACAGGACAATTTTAATGCAATGAAACTGCTCTCTATGATATTATAAGGGTGGATAATGTCATTGTTCATTTGTTCAAACATACATAATGTACAACATCAAGAGTCAATATTAACTATGGACTTTGGGTGATAATGATGTGTCAATGTAGGTTCAATGGTTGCATCAAATGTACCACTTTTTGGTGGGGGACTTTGTTAATGGTGGATGGAGGCTATTCATGCATGTATGGGGGAAAGGGGTAAATGATAAATCTATCTTCCTTCTTTTCCATTTTTCTGTGAACTTAAAAGTGTTCTAAAAAGATAAAGTTTAAAGAAAGAATAATCACAAAGAAAGAAAAAGAAAAATAATAAATGAGTAGATAATGAAATTAAATAAATAATACGAAATAAAGATTCAAGAAATTCAATAAAGAGTTGACTTTTTGAAAATACTAATAAAGGCCGGGCACGGTGGCGCAAGCCTGTAATCCCAGCACTTTGGGAGGCCAAGGCGGGCTGATCACCTGAGGTCAGCAGTTTGAGACCAGCCTGGCCAACATGGCGAAACCTCATCTCTACTAAAAATAAAAAAATAAGCCAAATGTGGTGGCATGTGCCTGTAGTCCCAGCTATCTGGGAGGCTGAGGCAGGGGAATCACTTGAACCTGGGAGGCGGAGGTTGCAGTGAGCTGAGATTGCACCATTGCACTCCAGGCTGGGCGACAGAGACAGACTCTATTTCAAAATAAATAAATAAATAAATAAAGATTAATAAACTAAATAAAGCAAAGCACAGCAAGATTAATAAAGAACAAACCAAAGGAAGAAATAATCAATTGACATTTTAACACAGGGAGAACATGTAGAGGCAGAAGAAATTTAAAAATGAGAACTTTATATCAACTTTAGGACAAAGAACATAAACAAAACAGAGAGTTTTCTAGACAATTATAACTTAATTTATTCAAAGTGGTTCAGAAATAAATTTTTACGACCCACATAGACCTACAATTACTAAAGTAATTAGTATCGTTTTAAAAATCTCATTTAAAAGAGAAAAATAATTTTGTAGGTGATTTCTATCAGACATTAAAGAAAAATGTAATTTTAATTTTTGGTGATGTGTTAGTTCATTTATGCTATAGTTGCAAAAAATGTCCAATGTGTCAGTGATCTGCAAAAACAAAGACTTATTTCTCATATAAATTGTGTGTCCAACTCCAATGCTAATGCACAAGGAATACTCTCAGGGACACAGAGAGTGTATGTCAAATAATAACAGGTAAGGACACATAATCAATATACTCACAAGGAAAAGTGGTCCTCCAATCTACCAGATGAACTCTTTCATGGAAGAGAAATAGATGAACTACTCTATAACATATTTTATGTGGTGAGAAAAACCTAGAAAGAAAATACTAACGTGAACACGGACACAAGGTTAAGTTATAGTGCAATGTCCTTCAAGAAGACACATGCAGACATTCTAAATAAAATATTATCAAGTCAAATGCAGGCAGCACAAAAATTTAAGATGGTTTATCATGACAAAATATATTAATATAATCAACAAAACTAAGAGATAAAAAGAAAAAAGTATATCTCAGTAACAGAAAAAGACTTTCTTAAAATTCATTGTTCATTTATGATTAAAAACGCTAGGAATAGGAATAGAAAGTTCTTGAACCAGATATACCAAAAGAATAAAGAAACATTACACTTAATAATTAAATATTAGGTATAATATCTTTAAAATCAGAAACAAAACAAAAGTACTCATAAGTCTTTTTCTTTTATTGTTTTATGGATCTAGCCAGCAAGCACAGTGCAAAATAAATAATAGGAAATTTCTAAAGCAAGAAACAAATCTGGCATTACTTGTCAGAATATGATGCTCTACATAACAAAATCAAGAGACTTAACAATTATTATAACCAATAATTTTAGCAAGATTGCTTTATAACAGACAAACAAAATTAGTTTAATGTCAATACTTTAGCAAGAAACTGGTCCATAAAATAAATTTTTAAAGTATTTAATTTATAATAATTTCCAAAAGTACAAAAAAACCTTGAAACAAATTCAAGAAAATGGGTGTCATAATGATACACAGCATTTAAAATATTTTATTGAAAGAAATTAAAGATGTAAATAAGTAGAGATAATTTCAAAGACAGGGAAATTCAATATCGTGAAGATGGCAGTTTCCTTAAAATTAATCTATGGATTCAACATAACTCAAACGATGTTTCACTAATGTTTTGCTTTGTTTTCACTTTTTATAGTATAGCAAGCTCATTATAAAATTAGAATGGAAAACAAATTTCTGTCATAATGACAGTTTTAGAGAACATGGTATATTACATGGGTATTGAGTAAGCATGTAACAGTACCTGCCACATGTGTTTGCCAGAATATATGAAGGATTTCTACAAATCAATAAAGAAAAATAAAAATGAATCTAGTATAAAATATCAACAGATATGAACAGGCAGTAGATAGAAAAGGTAAATAAACTAGTAAATATTAAATATGAATAGATGTTCAATCTCAGTAGCAAAGAGGGAAGTGCAAATGAAAACTAACTTTAGATATTACTGCGAATCTCTGAAAACAGTGTTTTGATAAGAATAATAAATAAGATTTTTTTATCCCACTGGGGAAGGCAACTACTGAGAGCAATTAGCAATATCTAGCAAATCTGATGAGTTTATTATACTTGCTACTCAGAAAGCATATTTATAGGTATATACAGCAAAGAAATGATCATACACATTCATAAGGAGACATTTTTAAAATAGCAACAATGGAAAATTTATTAACAACTTACATGTCTATCAAAAGAACAGGTAAATAAATTTTGACATTATCATATATCAAATGTTACATGACAGTGAAAATGAATTCTTAGCAACTGAAAATTCATTATGGATAAATCACAAATATGTTAGGCAAAGACCTATATACTCAGTGATTTCATTTACACAGAAATGGAAACATTCAAAATGAGTCTATGTACTACATAGGACTACATACACATTTAGCAAAAATGTAAATAAATGAGATTGATAAATATTAAAACTGTATTAATAGTTTCCTCTACAGAAAAAAATTGATTTCTTAGATAGTGGGAATATGCATATTCTATATATCTATCTATCCTTTATGTAATTCTACATGTCTGCAATATTTCATGATTTAAATAATTAATGGAAATTTGGTAAGTATCTTTACATGAAGTTCTAAGTGAAAAAGAAAGTGAGAACAAAATTTATAGAGCAGTGAAAACAATGGATTACTTGACCTCAAAGCCAGTTTCACTCTCACCTCTGCCTCTGCCTCTGCCTAGCCTGTTTTGAAAACTTGGTAACATTTTTCACCTCTTCAGGCATGTTTGAAAGGATAGCAAGATCCAAGTACAGGCAAAGGCTTTAACTTTTGATATAAGAAAATATTCTTCTAAGTTAGGAAAAGAATGACATAATTTTGATGAATATAGTTTGAACTGCCCAGCGTAGTATTTTAACTTTCTGACTAGAAAACACAATGAGACTATGCCATAAATAAATGGTTGCGTTTCAGTGTTATTTTCATTATGCTACAGTGAACTTCGTGGGTGATTATTTTTTTCTCATTTTTTAGGCCTGCACTATGTACCGCTAAGTCAATTTGTGGATTTAAGTAGCAGGTCAACTCTATCAAATGCCGCTGGAGCACTGAGTAAATTGAGGACAATGGCAACAGGAAAGCCACCTCTGACCTTGACAAAGCAATTTTCGATGGAGTGGGTAGGTGAGTTGGGAAGCAAAGCTGAAGAAGCATTGAAAAGTAAAAGGGAAGTGAATGAAAAGAGATGTTATGTGGAAGCAGTTTAGGGATGAAGAAGAAGAAAATATCAGCTGGTAGCTGGAGAGCAATGAGGGATTCAGGGACGTTTTCTTGTTTTGTATTTAATGGAAATTAGAAGAGGATGCTTTTATGCTGATACAGTGGAAAGAAAAAAGTTGATGATGTGGATGTTCCACAACTGCTTCAGATTCGACACTTCCAGTATTCAATATTCCTCATCATCCCACTTCTCTCCCTTCCCTTCTATCTGTCTATCCTGCTTTCATCCCCAAATCAATGTATAGATCCTCCACGGACAGTCCCCTAAGCCAAAAGTCACCAGAGACGGCCTCTTCTCTAGCATTTTCCATTTGCTGTCCATCACTAAGTGCTACAAAATTTACCTCCTAAATTAAAAACAGTCTTCTCCTCTTCCCCATTCTAGTGCAAATGTCCTGATTTAGACAAGCACTCTCTCTCAGATACATACATTTTCTGGCTTCTGTTTGATCTCCACCTCTAGTGATACTCTGTAAAATCCACCTACTATGTTGTGCCAAATCACTCTCCAACGCACATGTCAATCACCTGCTTAAAATCCTCTTATGGTTTCCCAACAACCAAGCCTAATCCCTAAGCTTAAAATTTTGGGACATTCTATGAGTAGTCTTCAGCAATAGTTCCACTTATATATCCTGGCACACCCTACATTGTTTCAAATCTCCAACTAACTCTTGTCTAAAACTGCCCCCGTTTGACTTTCTTGCTATTATTTAAAAATTCAGGTCAACAATCATCTCCCTCTGGAAGTTTCTGCCTTCTCAATGTCATCATCCTGAACCCTTCCTCTACGCTTCTATGGTAGGCACAATCCTAAAATGATCCCACAAGATTTTCTGCCTAATTTCCAGGACTGTGAATATGATATGAATTCATTCAGATTATGGTAATTAATAGAAGTAATTTTGCAGATGTAGTTAAGGTTACTAATTAGTTGACTGTGAGTTAATAAAAGAAGCGATTATCTAGGTGGGGCATAATCCAGTCACATGAACCCTTTAAACAGTAGACAGTTTTCTCTTGCTGGTGGCAGAACAGGAAGTCAGTGAGTCCAAGAAGGGGAGGGATTCAAAGCATCATTGCTGACTTGGACCACATGATAAAGAACAGGGCAGGCCTCTAGAAGCTAGAATGACCTCCAGCTGACAGCCAACAAGGAAACAGAAACCTCAGGCCTACTGTACCACCACAAGGAACTACACCCTGTGAGAAACTTGAATGAGCTGGGAAGTGGATTCTCTCCCAGACCCTCCAGATAAGAGCCCAGCGGGCCGATACCTTGATTTTTGGCCTTGTGAGACCCTACGAAGAGACTTCAATCAAGTTTGCTGAGATATATAACTTACAGAACTCCAAGATAGTACATACATGCTGTTTTAAGGTGCTAAGTTTGTGGTGATTTGTCACAAAGCAGTTGAAAACCAGTACAACTCCACAGCTTCTTAGGTTGACTCCTTTGTACTTTATGCGTATCATGGGTGCTCACTTCCCAAGTAGTTTGTGAGCTTTTTAGGATAGAAAACATGTGTTAAGTGACATTTGTATTCCCAGTATGTATTAATAGCACAGTACTTGGCCCAACACATTTGAGGGGGATTACTGTCAATTGAGTCCTATGGAAAGAAAACATTGAGATAGAGTTTGGATTGTAGTACAAGGAGTTTATCGGGGGGAAGGAGAATGGAGGTAATATCTGTGAAAGATAAAAAGCAGAAGAAGCTGAACTGACCATTGAAAGCTTTTAGCCTGTAATGCAGATCTAAAACCCACAGCAATGAGTCTGGAGCTCCAGAACGATCAGTACCCATGAGAGGAGTCCCATGTTGGGCAGAAATGGCCAGGTCTAGAGTATCCCCATCCTTCTTAGTAATTGGTTGGAGGCTGCCCAGGAAGATCGTTGTCTTGGCTTAAAAGCTGAGGTGAATCCTGAAGGTGCTAACAGCTGGAAGCTGTCAGCTAACTGTACTTCTTGCAGGTGAATATGCAAGTTCTTCCTGGAAGGAAAATCTAAGCAGCACACAGCCACAGCCACCACTGTAAGAAACATCACTCTCTCTTAGGAACATAATGTAAGCTCTATTCATCAAAGAAGAACTATGTTTTCTTCCAGAAAGAATACAATGAAGAAAAGACTCCAAAATGATAATATCATGACTCTAAAATTTAGTTTAGAATCTCACTATTTTATAGCAAAAGTTGTAATGATCATACAAGCTTTGATATTGATGGTTGTTTTCTTCCAAAGCAGAGAATTATTAGCCAATTATAACTTCCTCAAGGATTTGGCAAAGAAAAATATTTTTACCTCAAGGGCGTATGTTCAGCACAGTGAAAAATGTGTTTTAGTAAACACCAATGATTACTTTTAAAAGAGTTTGGTTTTCTTAGTGTCATTCAAATGAAAATTTAAAAAGAAAACCCTATTTTCTTAGATTGCTCTGTCTGAATTCATGTATCTTTGTTCTTGAGGCTGTATTTCTCATTTATTTTAACAACTCTATATGGAACTGAATAGGTGTGAATTCTGAGCAAAACTATTCAAAGCTTCCATTATCATTTCACAAGTGTCACAAATAATTATAAGTTGTTCTTTTATTTTTAAAGGAGAAGTTTGGCAATGTGATAAAGGAAGCATTATCTTCAAAGATTGCTGCCAAAACTTGTTCTTTGATGACTCTCATATTTGAGAGTATTGACATCACATCACTGGAAAATATGATAACTAAGGATACATTTTCCCCAAACCTCCTATATTGTTTTATGCATGTGAATGTAAAAATTCCCAATACAAATTGTTCCCAGAAATACAGTGTTAGACTTAATTATAACAAATGACATTTTCACAATCATGAGCCTGAATGAGACTTAATGTCTTCTGATGTCTTTAGTGATACTGGTTTCCTGCCACCAACATCTCCCAAACCAACTTCTGGCTTGGGGTTTGGAAGAGATCCTAATTGCTATATTGAGATTTAGTTCTATCATATTGGGCTTAAATACATGATCATAAAGTTTTAGTGGCATTTTAGAAATTAACACAATTTTTAGAGGTATAACAAATCTGAGAAAATTTTACCTTTAATCGCATTTACCAGAACTCATTCTAATTCTGGCTTCAATTTGCTGTTTCCATACAAATCAGCAAAATAAAATATATCCATTTAAAGGAAAATGTACCAGTTTTCCACATTCATCTTCAATAGTAAAGAGAGAAGCCAACAGCTCTGCAAAAAGCCTATAGACCTTCTTCTATCTGCCACATTTTCCTTGTATTTTTACTCTCCACACTTGGATGACTACATCAGTCTTCTGTTGGCTCAAATTTTAACACCTCCTCATGCATGCTCACTCTCAGCTTATGGTCTTATTTTCTTTCATTTAGAGGAGCAAGGCAATCAGGAGTTTTTTACATGCTTCCATTTCTATATCTGCAACCTGCCTACACTTGAACCCTTACATGTATGCTGCCATTCCCATTGCCATTAAATGAACTGCTTTCTCTCCCATTGCCATAGATGAACTGCCTTATCTCCTGTATAAGCCAAATCTCCCACCAATGTTCTGGTTCCCTTCCCCTCTCATTTCCTTAAGGATGTAGCTTCAGCAATGCTCCTCTTTCTTTTGTCATGAATTTCACTCCCCACTAAATCATCCACATCAATATAGAAATGTGATGTTTTAACTTCCTTTCAACAGAAACAACTTCCTAAAAGCATATAGGATATCTCTGTCTACTAGAATATAGTATATGTCTGTCTACTTTCTCTCTTCTCTTCCACACCAATCAAGCTTTTGTTTCTATTATTACACTGAAACAGCTCTGGTGAAGGTCATCAACAATCAATTATCAGTTCTCATCTTAACCTATAAACAGAATTTGTCATAGCTGATATTTTCTCAAATACCTTTTTCACCTATCTTCTAGGTCTTCTTCCTCTTTGATTGTCCTCTCATCACATTAGCTGCCTCATCTCAGTCTCATCTCGATCTCTTGCTGTTTTCTCCCCATCTTACATATTTCTTTTTCCTTTTTTTTTTTGAGATGGAGTCTCGCTCAGTTGCCCAGGCTGGAGTGCAGTGGTGCGATCTCGGCTCGCTGCAAGCTCTGCCTCCTGGGTTCATGCCATTCTCCTGCCTCAGCCTCCCAAGTAGCTGGGACTACAGGCACCCGCCACCACACCTGGCTAATTTTTTCTATTTTTAGTAGAGACGGGGTTTCACCATGTTAGCCAGGATGGTGGATGGTCTCAATCTCCTGACCTCGTGATCTGCCTGCCTCGGCCTCCCAAAGTGCAGGGATTATGGGTATGAGTCACCACAGCCAGGCCCATCTTACATATTTCTAATGTTGGAGTACTAAAGTTCAAGTCCCGGGATAGTATTTCTTTTTCCATCTATACATTTATTAAAATAGCTACTCTCAAAGCTACAATATTATCTATATTCAGAGGATCTCCATATTGTACCTCATGTCTAGATCTCTCACAAAACTTTGGAATGTTTTGTCCAGCTGCTTACTCCCCATCTACAGTTGGATGTTTAATGAAAATTTCAAATTTGCTACATACAAACTGAATCTTGGCCTTCTCCTTTCATGAAAATTGATCTTTTAAAACCCCCAGTTCAGTCCATGGCAAACTCATTTTTCAACCTGTAGCTAAAAATCTTAATTTTGTTACTTCTTGTTTTCACACTCCCCATCAATCTGTCAGCAAACCCTATTGACTTAACTTCAAATATATTCAAAATCTGCAATTTTTTATGACCTCCATTGCTACCACCCTAGTGCAAAGCTACCATCATTCCTCTCCTGAGTTTTTACAGCACTCTCAACTAGTCACTTGCTTCCAGCCTTGAACCTCCACAGCTTATTCTTAACCTAAGCAACATCATATTTCTTCTCTGGTCAAAACCCTAAAAGAGTTTCCCATCTCACGTGTACCATTCAGGGTTCTCCAGAAAATTGAATCAGTACAAGATGATAGATAGATAGATTTATAGATGATACAGAGAGAGAGAGAGACTTTAAGGAATTGGCTCATGTGGTTATGGGGGCTGGTAAGTTTGAAATCTAAAGGACACCCTGGTGCACTAGAAATCAGGCAAAAATCAGTGCTGTAGTTTTGAGGCAGAATGCCCTCTCCTCCAGGAAATCTCAGTTTTTGGTCTTAAGGCCTTTTTATCCTGGAAACCCACCATACTGATATAGACAGGAGACAGGAAAATACTCGGTAGAAGACGGCAGTTTCCCAGCAAAGGCCCTGCCCCTAAGCCTGGAAACCCACGACCCTAAATGGGAACAGTCATTCCTGTTTTCATGACTGAATGTTGCCCTTTGGGCCACCACACTCCCCTATCCTGTACCCATGTAAACCCCAAACTTCAGGTTCCATGAGCAGATGAGCAGATGAACAGATGTACAGAAGAGCAGAGAGGCAGAAAAGCAGCTCAGCAGAGAAGGAGAGAAGAGAAGAGTCTGAACGTCAAGAGGAGTTCAGCTGGAGACAATCAGAGAGGAGGTTGGCTGTGGGACAGCCAAACTCCAGAGGAAGATCATCTTCCCACTCCATTCCCTTTCCAGCTCCCCATCCATCCCATTAAGAGCCAACTCCATCACCCAATAAAATCTCCATATTCACCATCCTTCAAGTCCATGTGTGACCTGATTCTTCCTCGACACTGGACAAGAACCTGGGTACCAAGAGGGCACTGGTTAATACTTAAGCTGTCTGTGGATGGCAGAGCTAAAAGAACATGGTAGCACACCTACTGGGGCTCTGAGAGTTGCAGACCCACATCTCTAGATGCCAGTGTAGGGCTGGACCCGAAACACACTTGTCCTGGCTCCTACACCTGCCTATCTGCATGATCCTCTTCCTGTAAGGGGTTTGAGCAGTGGCTGCCAAAAGATGAGCAACACTTCTGTTGCATATCCTGAGAGGGGAGTCAGGGAACAGGGGACTCTCTTGTTTCAATATGATCAAGGATAATCGCCTGTACTTAAAGGTCAGCTGTTAATCACATCTACAGAATAACTCCACAATAGCACCTAGATTAGTGTTTGACTAAATAATTAGGTATTATAACCTACTCAAATTGACACATAAAACAAAGCATCACATCAACCAAAGCCCCAAATTTCCTTAAAATTGCCTATAAAGTTCTGTATAATCTAGCCCTGTGTTATGGCTGTCTCCATCTCTTTTCGTTCTTCCTTATACTCACCCTGCTTCAGTTACACTGTTCTCCTTGCAATTGCTCAAACTTACCAAGTATGTTTTTTTCTTTAGAAACTTTTGTTTTTCTCTCTGAAATATATTTCCCCTAAAGGCTTCAATTTGCTCAGATTTTGCTCAAAATCTCCCTTCTTCCTTTTACTACGTTATCACACTTCATAACACTCATTACAATCTGACATGTAACATATTTACATACTTATGTGTCCGTTGTGTATCTCTTTCCACTAGGATCTAAGCTTTAGGAGGGCAGGGATCTTTGTCTATTATGCTCACAGAGAACAGTGTCTGAAACATAATAATCTGCTCAATTAATGCATGCTTTTAAAGGTATCACAAAGATTTCTATGCTTACACTGAAGTATTTCCAAAAAGTGGAAAAAGTATTTCCACTGAAGTAGTCAAAGGGCATTGGATTGTAGATTTTAAAGCCTGAGCTCTAATGACAGCTCTGCCACTCACCTTACTTCCTCTTCGGTAAGTCACTTAACTACTTCAGTTTACAGACTTCTATAACTATGGAACAAGGTACTGAATGAGGTTCTCATCAATTTACAATTCCCATCTTGTTCCTTTTCTACTTTATTTATTTTTTATTTTATTGTATTTTTTTGAGACGGAGTCTCGCTCTGTCACCCAGGCTGGAGTGCAGTGGTGTGATCTCGGCTCACTGCAAGCTCCACCTCCCGGGTTCACACCATTCTCCTGCCTTAGCCTCCCGAGTAGCTGGGACTATAGGCGCCCGCCACCACGCCTGGCTAATTTTTTTGTATTTTTAGTAGAGAGAGAGTTTCACCACGCTAGCCAGGATGGTCTCTATCTCCTGACCTCATGATCTGCCTGCCTCAGCCTCCCAAATTGCTGGGATTACAGGCATGAGCCACCGCACCCGGCCATCTTACTTTATTTAAATAGGACCTCACATTATATTACAAATGATATTACAGTGACATTGTAAATATCTACAAGTTATAATACAGGGATATTACAGGTCAACAAGTTGAAAAACCTACACATTACCTAACTATTAAAAAGTACAGTATAAGCTATTACCTCCTAATTGAGGAGGTATAAATGAAAACAAACATGGTGTGGGAATTTATTTATGCCAACAAATTAAGAAAGTCTTTTCAGATGTTACCCAACCTCATTCCAATGTTATAAACACATGTCCATGTATTACTTGTAATGCCTTGCACACTTGGAGGGCCAACTATGTATTTTAGAAGCTGAAAGGTCCATCTCTTCATTAAGACACCACTTTTTCTTCCTCCATACTTAAGAACGTTCTGTTCTCTGTGAAATGTAATGTACAAAATGTTGTCATTCTGGTTTAGAGCTCTAAAATGGGGTCAAGAAACCATTCTAGGAAGACCGCTTGCATGACCTGCAACCTTGTAAAGCAGTGTTGTAGGAAGAAACCAGGTTCTTGTCACATGACCAGGAAAGATTAGGCTCGCAGACACACAGAGGGTGAGGAGTGGAATTTATTAGGTGAGGAGTGGGATTTATTAGGTGAAAAGGAAAAAGGAAATACAACTCAGCAAAGTGAGATGGAGTCCTACTAACAGGCTCTCCCCCTCAACAGATTAAATTTCAAGTGGGGAGGAGAGGCCGGGCACCTCCCCACTGCAAACGGCATGAATTTCCTAAGGCTCCACCCCATCCTCACACTGTGCAGGTTAGTTGGCGATTCTCTGGGGACCCCTTTTTACTTGGTTGTCTCAGCAGGAACTTGCCTTAAACCTTTGAAGGGCCAAACTGCCATGACCACAACATCCTGGAAAACAGCTGATTTTTGCCAGTGCTGCAACTCCTGAACAGCGACGACCAACGAACTATGGAGTCAGGTATTATTTTGATAATTCTTTCAAAATAACATGCGATCACTTTTAGCATTCTGTTAAAAGTTCCCATTCTCCTTCCTTTCTTTGGGACACAACTTGCCTTCTAGTCTCATCTGGTCTCCCGAATTGCGATTCCTAAGAGCCCAGTAAACACCCTGTCTTACTGTTTGCATTCTGGTCTTCTTAGTAACATCTCCTTGATGTCTATATAATCTTTTTCATATTTTATTTCCCCTTCTTCATGGTTCCTGAATGCTTATTATCTTTATGAAGTAAAGCAGCAGTTGCACCTTGTTTGATGGTACCCCAAAGCCCTATGAATCCAATCTACAGGGCTCTTTAGGTTTTGCCCACTTTTCTTTACAGGAAGTAATGACTAGGGTCACTAATTGGCACTTTTAACAATCTTCAGTGACCCACTTTCTATTTCTCCCCTCTCTCACTTCAAGACAGAAGTGTGAGTATTCATTGTCCATAAGACTTTAAATCCATGTAGTCAGTACCTTACAACCCTTAATCACAATCAATATTAGAGACTTGTATAACACTGCAGTGCATTTTCTCTTGCCCAGGAAGCTTTCATTTCTTATGAGAGAGAGAAAATGATGAATCCTGTATAATCAATATTTCAAATGTTGAGTTTCTCTAAACCTTTCAGCTCTAGGAAAAGAATCAAGTCAGTTATAACCATCATATAAATTTTTACAGGGTTTTGCTTTCTCTGGCTTAATAATAAATTAAATTTCTAAAATATCTAGGATGAAAAGACTTATAGCTAAAATTCAGAAGTTCAGCCTAGTTCTGACTGCAATCGTAGGCACAAGCAAATTAGTGCTAATGCAGAAGAAATGCATGGAGACCAATTATAGGGAAAAATCTAAGAAAGAACATAGCCACAAAAGATTTTAACTGAAGTTAATCTCACAATAGAGAAAACAGTTATGTGGCAAGGCAAATTGAAATACTCATTGGCAATGCAACTGCACTTGACAAGGGAATCTTGGCCTTTCTGGAAATTTAGACCAGTCCTTTGAACTCTGACCACTATATCTCCAAAATACCACACACACACACACACACACACAAAAAAAAAAAAAAAAAAAAAAAAGGAAAGAAAGAAATTGCCTCGTTTAAGATGAAAAACATACATTGTTAATTCTAGGTTCTCAATTTTACCCTTTGAACTTACATAGAATAGTAAAACTAAGGCTCTAGAGAAACAGTTTTCAATGTTGAAAACTAATTCAACATTGTGTCTAGTGCTTCAAATCCCTGAACACATTTGCAAAATATAGGCCATATTTGGATGCCTACTAAGGTCAAGCCCCTATCCTAAATGCATTACATATGTTATCTCAATTAAACATCACAGAAAAACTGCAGTAGGTGTTATGATTCACATTTTATGGATTAGAAAACTAAGGTTCAGAAAGGTTAAGACAATTTACACAAGGCTATGTAGTTAGTTAGTGAGAAAACTCAAATGCAATTCTGGTCTATCAGATTCCACAGCTGACGTTCTTTATCTTCATTGTTTGTAATTTTTATGGATACTTAATAGTTGTACATATAATGGGGTGCATGTGATATTTTGATACAAGTATACAATGGTATACAATGGATAATGATCAAATCTGGCTAATTGGGTTATCCATCACCTCAAAAACCTACCATTTCTTTGTGTTGGGAACATTCCAAATCTTTGTTACCAAAATGAACTGACATCCACTTGCCTGGTGCAGTAAAGCCAAACATACAACACCAAAGTTTTACAGTGGGAGAAAGGAAAGTATTTATTTTCAGGCAAGCAGAATCAGCCAGGTCATGCTTAAGACGTGACCTCCCTGATGGCTTACATGTAAGGACTTTTAAAGGTGGGGAGACAGAGGTTACAGGCAAAGTCAGAAATCAATACCTGGAGGCTATACATTGGATTGTCCTAAAAAGGCAGGATATGTTGAAGTGGGGACCTACGGGTCACAGGTAGATTCAAAGACTTTCTGATTTGCAGTTGATTAAGATTAAAAATTTTGGGTCAGCAGAAAGAAATGTTAGGTCTGGCCTGTGGGTATGACTTCCTCTAGACCCCTAAGGAAGAAATTTAAAACAATGAACAGTGGTTGAGACTTCGGTTCTTACTTCCCCCTTATCTGAGTTCTACATGCCAATGGATCCATCTGGTGGGATCTGGGTTTCTGAGAAACAACTCAGGGACATATATTAAGATGTTATCTTAGTTTCTATAGGGAACCAAACATCTAGTGACTCTAATTTCCATGGCTATTGTTTCTTAAAACAGAACAAAAGCTACTATTACCTTCTTGTTTATCAGGTTTATCATGTACTTCTCAAGGCTAGCTAGGTGCCTGAAATGTCCCTCGAAGAAACGTAATATTTTCCTTTATTTTTATGCTTCAGTGGGGGCAGCAGCAGGCCCCTGTGAGGGGTCCTTGCCCCATCTCATCTTCGTTTCTAGATATTTCAAAATATACAATAAATTATTGTTAACTATAATTGCCCAATTGTGCTACCAAAGACTAGATCTTATTCTTCGTATCTAATTGTATTTTTGTACTCATTAACCAATCCCAAAGTGTCCATCAATGGATGAATGGATAGAGAGAATGTGGTACGCATACACAACAAAATATTATTCAGCCATAAAAAAGAATGTAATCCTGGCATTTGCAGCAACATGGATAGAACCGGAGGACATGATGTTAGGTGAACTATCAGGCATGGAAAGACAAATATCACATGTTCTCACTCATATGTGGGAGCTAAAAAACAATCGAGCTCATGGAGGTAGTAAATAGAATGGTAGTTGATGTCCTTTCTATTGAGCAGCATAAAAATGAGTCGCAATTGAGACTGAGTTAGAGGAAGCTTATTATTATTATTATTTTTAACTTCAGAGATTTGGAAATCAACCAGCTAGGATTGCACCTGACAAAACAGTCTCTGGACTGGTTTCCCAGATCACAAGGAAGCAGGGCCTAGGACCCCAGCAGAAGAGCCCAGCAAGATGGTCAAAGGAAACCTTTCTAGGCCTAGATGTTCAGGGACAAGATTGGTGAGGAAGAAGCGAATCATTAACAGTGACCATTTGATCACTAAAATAAGTGTCATTTGCTCCATGGATGTGTGCTTCGATATTTTGCATCCAGTTTATTGATAATGTAATAAGGAAACTAAAACAGGCACCGTACTTCAGAGTTCACATCATGCTTTATGACTGACTACCTCTCTGTATACCCACAACAATCCTGGAGTCAGGTATGACATACTTCTGGAATTTTAAAAGAATATGACATACTTTTTAGAATCACTATCAGTTTTGGGCAGCCTACTGTATACTAACTACTCTACCAGGAGTTCATACATTACCAAATTATATACTCACGACACCCTTTAGGCAGGAAGAAACTTAGGTATGATTTTACTGTCCCCCAAATCAAGAAGCTAGTAAGGTAAAATCAAAGCAAAAATAAGTAAGTAAGTAAGTAAGTAAGTGAGTAAGTAAGTAAGTAAATAAATAAGGGGAAGAAACAGTGGATTCATTTTAATTAAAAAAAGAAAAGCGATTTGCTATATGAAGGCAACTCAGTATACTCCCCCAGCACCCCATTTCAGTCACATTGCTGTCCTTAAGAATCTTCCACATAGAATTTCTGGGCTCCCATTGAGCAGAAAAGGCTCAAATTGAAGACTGATTCCACATCTAGAATTAAAATTCAATCAATTGCATTTGTATTCGTTTCTTATATTACTATAACATATTACCCAAAACAATACAAATGTGTTATTTTACCTTTCCAGAAGTCAGAAGTTTGATACAGGGCTTACTAGGTATAAAATCAAGGTGTTGGCAGGGCTGCATTCCTTTTGGGGGCTCTGGAAGAGAATCATTTTCTTTTTATTTTTTCGTTTCTAGAGGCTGCCTGCATTCCTTGGCTCCTGGGTCCTTCCCCCATTTTCAAAGGCATCAGAGTAGCATCACTGAATCCCTCACTGACTGTGACCCCCTCTTGTGCTGGTATTTTCTTTTTGTAAGGATTCTTGTGTTTACATTAGGCCCACCCATAGATAATCTTCCCATCTAAAGGTCATCGATTTAACAACAGCTGTAAAGTCTCTTTTCCCAAGTAACCTAGCATATTCACTGGTACCAGGGATTAGATATAAACATGTTTGGGGGGCTATTAGTATGCCTTCCATGGCACATTTGTCTGAAATTCACATTTGCTGATCTGGAAACAGACTTTTAAAAGTTTATAATAAAGGATGTGATTGTCTTTTAATATGAAAGATGATAAAAAATACTTTTGATTATAACTTAACAAAGTTCTTAATATATTTCCAAGGAGCAAAATTTTTTAACTTGACATCTAAGAAAGGGTCCACATTTGGGCTACATAATAAAATAAATCAAAACAATAATTGATGAGTGGAGAAACACACTACCATAGCAAAAATAAATGCCATAAAATTTAAGGCACAAAGAGATCAAAGAAGATGTATGTCATGGGCCCATCAGCTTCAATGTTAGGCTTTTCCATCTTCTAGCTAGGTGACTATAGCTAAGTTACTTAAGAAATCTGTGCCTCTGGAAACCATCATTCTCAGCAAACTACTGCAAGAACAGAAAACCAAATACCGTATGTTCTCACTCATAGGTGGGAATTGAACAATGAGATCACCTGGACACAGGAAGGAGAACATCACACACCGGGTCCTATTGTGGGGAGGGGAGAGGGGAGGGACAGCATTAGGAGACATACCTAATGTAAATGATGAGTTAATGGGTACAACACACCAAATGGCACATGTATACATATGTAACAAACCTGCATGTTGTGCACATGTACCCTAGAACTTAAAGTATAATAATAATTTTAAAAAGAGTACGTGAGAAAGAAAAGAAAAAAAAAAAAGAAATTTGTGCCTGTTTCTGTGTTTCGTATGTAAAATGGAGACTGTTTGAATATCACAGCTACGTTTTACTGTTGTTGTGAGGATTAGAGATCATACCACTTCCGGCCGGGCGCAGTGGCTCACGCCTGTAATCCCAGCACTTTGGGAGGTGGAGGCAGGTGGATCATGAGGTCAAGAGATCGAGACCATTCTGGCCAACGTGGTGAAACCCCGTCTCTACTAAAAATACAAAAATTAGCTGGGTGTGGTGACACGCGCCTGTAGTCCCAGCTACTCAGGAGGTTGAGGCAGGAGAATCGCTTGAACCCAGGAGGTGGAGGTTGCAGATCACACCACTGCACTCCAGCCTGGGCGACAGAGCGAGACTCTGTCTCAAAAACAAAAAAAACAGAAACCACACCACTTCCGCCCCATCACAGGGCTTGGCCCATGGCAGTTACTTGCTAAAGGGTAATTATTCAATTTTCACTTCTTTTAGTTCTGTTATTATTACACAAGAAACTCCCCATGCAAAGATGTTTTCCATTACATGGTTAAATGTATAACAGTCCTACTCCTAAATGGAATTTGGCTTCAGGAGAGTTTCCGCAGGGCTAGAACTCTTTTCATAATAATGCTTTACAAAATTGCCTGATGAACTGCCCAGTAACAAATTAAAGAAATGGTCAAGTTTTGACAAATGAAATTACACAAAGCTCCAATTGCCGTATCACAAAACTAAAAATAGACAACACTGAAATGTTAATCCAGCTAAAGAAACACTGATAGCAAGATACACTGTCTGCAAGCTATAACAGGACATAAATAATCTCCTGACTTGAGTTAGAGGTCAATTTAATAAACAAAGAAGTATATAGATCTTACAATGTAAATACAATTACTGACCTCTTTTTCCAGTTCTGTGAGGTCATTAAGTAATTCTTGACATGACCCTTCCACGTCAGCATTAAAATGAAAAGGTTTCTGACCTAGCTGATTGTACACGAATTACTTCAAACCTCAATTTAGTTAGGATACACAGAGCATAAGTTTTATAAAATATTATGGTAAATATCCAGCAGATAATACATTCCCTATAAAACTCTAAATGAAGGCAACATAGAATAGTATTTTATAAATTAAAAAGAAAAAAATTTAGAGTTGTTGATAGGAAATACTATTATGTTGGTCATCAAAATACCTAATGCTGCATTTCTGGACTAACAATTCAAAAAAACAGACATGTTTCTAGTAGAAAATCTGTCACACATCAAAGAAGGAGATTTTATCAATAAAACAAGAGGAAAAGCTTCTTGGTGTAATACCTGTGGCATACATTAAAATGTGCATATTTTGTTCCAAAATCTATAACAAATCCCACCTGTAAAGTTTATAGCTTCTTTAACTAGATATGAAAACTTCAAACTCCACCCACAGGCTTCCATATTCATAAACAAAACAGATCAAAGCAATAATAATTTGTTCTTTTATAACATTTTTCCTGTGAGGAAATTACTTTATGGTTTCCTGTCTTATTCTTTTGAAATTTCAGTGAAAATTGGAAAACGTTCATTGCCATTTACATTTCAAATTACAACTAGCACATAAGATAGTGCCAGCCAAGGCAAAGAAATTCCGCCATTGCTAAAGACCCAGAGAGTCAGTGTATGTTGCCAAAGGCCCTCCTGATTTCATCAGTGTGATTTCATCAGAGTCTTGGGATGAAGAATCAGAGAAAAGTCTACATTCCTATGGCTGCTAGAACACCAGGATTTTAATATAATCAAAGAATTCCGTCTTGAGGGATTTAGGATGGAAGCCTTTGGCTATCTACAACTCTAAGATTTTGAAGTTGGGAAAACTATTAAAATAAGAAGAATGTAAAATGACAAGTGCCTTGATGTGAGGCCTTTGCTGCACAATATGGTGTTAAATGAAGCTAACCAATTTCCACTTTGTAGTTTTGATAGAATATCCAGAGGGCTTTTTGAAAGTAAAACAAAATGAAAGGAACAAAGGCTGAGTGATCATTTTATCAAGGGATCCTTGGTTTACACGGAGGTTCAGTTTGGGCAAGTCAATATTGGAAAACTCAAGAAATACCCAAGAACTTCTCCTCCTCAGAATCTCATTTCATTTTTCACACAAGAGCATTCTTTAATGTGCATTTCATCATTTTTCTGAAGTTAGACTTCTCTAATTTTTCCATTCAAGAGAAAATATGACTGAGTCCATTTTGGACTATGGAAGCTTTAATATGCTACTTTAATACACAGAAATAGTGTTTTGCATATACCAGGTTTGCTGAAAAACTGGATTAATTACTTTGTCTAAAAATATTTTCTGAGTATCTTTAATGTATTGTAATATATCGTGACATATGCTAAATTCCTTTTTTTTTTTTTTTTTTTCCTGATACAGGGTCTCAATCTATCACCCAGGTTGGAATGCAGTGACTCATCATGGCTCAATGCAGGCTAACTTCCTGGGTTCAAGTAATCCTCCCACCTCAGCTTCCCAAGTAGCAGAGATCCCGGCTAATTTTTATATTTTTTGTAGAGACAGGGTTTCTCCATGTTGACCAGGCTGGTCTCAAACTCCTGAGGTCAAGTAATCCACCCACCTTGACCTCCCAGAGCGCTGAGATTACAGGCGTGAGCCACTGCCCCAGGTCACCCTCTGCTAACTTCTGAGAATAAAATAATGATCATGAAAAAGAATAGTTCCTGTCCTCATGGAACTTATGGTCTACAGAAACAAATGATAAATGACTAATTATTCATTTCAAACATGATAAGCAATATGAAACAGAACAGGCTACAAGGAGAACTATTAATAGATTTGATTAAGTAGGGCCTCAGATAATGATTCTTAGAGAATAGATACATAAGCTGATTTTGAAGGATGAGCAGGATATTAGGGCAGAGGGCTTGAAGTTGCAATGAGGAGAAAGAGGACTATTGCGGCTGAGCTGACAGGGCCCAGATTGGATTGAAGTATTGCAAGTTTGAGAACTGAGAGAACAGCAAAATGAGCAGAACCAAGAGTGAGGGGATAATAGTATGATATAAGGTAGAGGGAGAAGCAGGAAGACATGCCAGGCCAAGAGTCCATATCAAACGTTTTACTTTTATCCTAAAAACAATGACAAATTAAAATATATTGAATAATATACAATCAAACTTATGTTTTTAATAGATAATTTTGACTGCAATGTGAAGAATGAGTCCATTATTTTTAATGAAGCACTTATTTTTCAAAAACTCATAGCATTTCCCCACACTACATAGCAATAGAAGATCAAAAGGAAAATGAGTTCAAAAGGTCAATGAAAAATAAATATACCCTAAATAAATCTGAATTCAGATGCAATTATGTGATTTGATGGAATATCATAAATATAAATGTCGGACTCAAACTAGGATCTCTGTCAATAGAGTACAAACTCTGAGGCTGCATTCATCTTTACTGTCTGTCCACTAATTTATCCCCAGCACACAGAACTGGGTATGACAATAAGAAATCTTCAATAAATACTAACTAAATGAATGAGCAATCAAATTAAAATTTGTTACCAATCGCCTTACATTAGTAATAATTATGTTCCCCACACTTCCCCTGATAATTTCCACCAATATCATCTTTTTATAGAGTCTTGTCCTTCCATCACTCCTGCAAACTTAAGACAAAAGAAGGCAGTGGAGCTCAGTAAGAAGATGAACATGGTGCAAAGTGGCATCAAATAACAATCAATTCATAGTCTGAAGGAAAAAATTCTAAGGGAGTATAAGACACAAAGAGAATGAATTAGTTTAGAGTATTACATCCTTATCTAAAGAGGTTCAAGTCCCATTAGGGAGTGGTAATATATAGCCACTGATGACGCCCTGTTTTCGAGTGTTCATGTTGAATTTCTTGTGTTAAACGTGATCAGATGAGGGAGTATGCAGTTCAATTACATGTCCACTATTGCAAAATAAGAAAGGCATCTTACATGTGCACAGTCAACATCATTATCCTCTAATGGAAAGTAGATGGGAAAGTAAAGTGTGAGACATCATTAGGTTGATGTTGAACAGCTCTGCACCTCCCACTCTTCCTCTGCAGCAGCACTGAACACTTCCTGTGTATTCAATGTTCAATCAGCCAGGAACGATAGGCATCCATTGCCTACACACACACAAACACACACACACACACACACACACACACACACCTTAGACACCTGCATCTGCCTTAGGTGGAAAAAATCTGTGTGAGAGCGTACATTAGAGAGTAGTCAGAACCCACTGGCTGGTGATCTCTGAAACTTAAAAGTCGTGCTTGGGCCCAAAGACCAGTCTCCAAGTCACTTCATACGCCGAATTCTATAAAAAGACAAACAATTATTCAAGAGTGAAACTAACATAAGGACATTTTAGATCTATGAGGACTCACAATGTTTGCCCAGGAGAAATGTATACAAAAGAATTACTGAAGAAGATGCCTCAGCAAGTAGTGAAATGAAACCAGGAGGAGGTAATAAAATGCAGGAAGTAATGCTAAGTTATTCACTCAATATTATTGGAAAGTTTTAATAGGTATTGATTATTAAAATACACATACAATAGAAAACCAATTTAAAGATATTATCAATATAGAAATTCTGTCCATGAATTAATTCTATGTTTATATGTTTGCACATTATGTAGGGGAAGATGAGAGTTGCCCAAGGTGGGAGGGGGCACAGAGTGAAATTAGATAATACAAACACAGTTGATGTCTTGTCTTTTCTTTTTTTTTTTTTTTTTTTTGAGACTGAATTTTGCTCTTGTTGCCTAGGCAGGAGTGCAATGGCGTGATCTCTGCTCACTGCAACCTCTGCCTCCCGGGTTCAAGCGGTTCTACTGCCTCAGCCTTCCGAGTAGCTGGGATTATAGGCATGCGCCACCGCGCCCAGCTAACGTTGTATTTTTAGTAGAGATGGGGTTTCATCATATTGGTCAGGCTGGTCTCGAACTGCCAACCTCAGGTGATCCACCTGCCTTAGCCTCCCAAAATGCTGGGATTACAGGCGTGAGGCAACACACCCACCCTATGTCTTTTAAGGTAGACAGATGGCTTAATAATTTTAATCTTTGTTTTAAAAAGTATAAATTTGAACATTTATATTAAAGTGAAAAAGGAAACAATAATAGAAATACAAGCATCATTTTCAATTTAGAAAACACAAAAATAGAAAAAGGTAAATGATGCATCTAACAAAACCAAGGAAGGAAGACAAAAGAAACAATGAGATAACATGGTGAATAAAAAACACACAAAGCAAGATTTCAAGATTTCAGTGGACACAGTAAATATTAATGTGCTTAGCTCATCTTTTAGGAAACATTTTAAGATTTGTTAAAACAAATCAAACACACTCTATTTTAAGGTCCACACATTTATCAAAATGACACAAGAAAGTTGAAAATAAAGGCCAATGCTAACAAAAAAAAGCTGGGTTGGCAGTAGCACAAAAAAGAATTCAAAGCAAACAGCTTTAAGTAGGTTGACATATTTACAAATCAACAATCCAATAAGAAAATATAAATATCATAAGTTTTACACATCTAACAGCATAAGTTCAGAACTTTAAAGGAAAACTGATATTCCCCTAGAGAAATAGATAAGTCCAAATTTCACAGTAGGAGGATATAACACATCTCTGATTGAAGTTACAAGATAAAATAGAAAATAAAATTAGTATAGAGGATTTAAATACCATATTTAAGAAGTTTGATTTAACACATGCAAACAAACCTGCATGCATACACACATACACACACACACGCACACACAATGCTGCACAAACGATAGCGTATTCTTTTTTAGTACATTTACAAAAAAAATTGTTGTGCCAGGTTGTAAAGACAATTTCATTTCAAACATTTGTATTTTGCAGTATTTATTCATTGACTATATTTTAAAAATTAGAAATCAATAAAAATAGAAAATTTATGCATCTGAAAATTAAGATTCACATTACCAGTCATTGCACTACATGGGAAATTAAAATAAATCATACAAATATACCAAAAAGGCATATACAAAGATGTTTGGTTCATTATTGTTTTAAACAAAAACAATAGCAGAAAAAAAAAAAA
>NW_012099543.1:3469408-3533528 GCF_000951045.1 Mandrillus leucophaeus
TATTTTTAGTAGAGAAGGGGTTTCACCGTGTTAGCCAGGATGGTCTCGATCTCCTGACTTTGTGATCCACTGGCCTCGGCCTCCCAAAGTGCTGGGATTACAGGTGTGAGCCACCGCGCCCAGCGCTTAGCATTTTTTATAATATTTTATTTACTCGGTTGGAAGCAAGTATTTACTTGGTTGGAAATAAAATTATTTGAGAACTTAACTAACTTTGATCAATTATAGACAGTATGTAGCGGAGGAAGATGGAGAGAAAAAGGGAAAGAGTGAGAGAGGAAGGGAGCAGGAGGAGAAGCAGGAGAAAGAGTAGAAAGTGGAGGAGGAGGGAAAGAGACAAAAAGAACTCTGGTGAGGATGGGGAAGAGTTCTTTAAATAGGGTGATGGGTGAGTGAGGAAGTTGAACATGTGGAATACAGAAAATGTTAGGCAGTGGGAATGAACAGCAAGTACAATGGCCCTAAGGCCAGCTTGGTATATTAGAGGAAGAGAATGTAGAGAGGTAAGCAGGAGCTGTATCTTTTGGGACTTTGTCTGGATTTTATCCTAAGAATTATGAGAAACCGATTGGAGGACTCTTAGCAGGGGAGGAATATGATTTACAGCTTGCTGCTCTTAAATTAGACTTTTTATTTGACATAATTGTGGATTTGCATTAGTTGTAAGAAATAATATAGAGAGAGCCCATGTACCATTTACCCAACGTATTGTGAAACTGTAGCATAATATCACAGTCAGGATATGGACACTGATATTGTCAAAATACAGAATATTTCCATCACAACAAGGGTCCCTCATGCTGTCTCTAAACAGCCATCCCCACCCTCTCCTTATAACCCAGCAACATTAATCTGTCCTCCATTTTTACAATTTTATCATTTCCAGAACGTTACAGAAATGGAATCACATAGGATGTAAACTTCTGGGATTGGTGTTTTTCATTTAACAAAGTTCTCTGGAGATTCATAGAGGTGGCTGAATCTATGACTAGTTTGCTTCTTTTTATTGCCAGGCACTATTCCATGGTACCTGCTAACCATTCATTTACATGAATGGTAAACAGGTACCTGTTCAACCATTCACTTACTGTAGGATATATGGTTTTGGCTATTAGAAATAAAACTGCTCTAAACATGCATGTACAGATTTTTGTGTGTACCTAAGTTTTCATTTCTTTAGGATAAATGCCCAGGAGTGCAATTCCTGCGTTGTGTGGTAGTTGCATGCTTAGTTTTTAAAGAAACTCCCATACTGAATTCCAGAGTAGCTGTACCATTTTACATTCCCACCAGCAATGTATGAGTGATATAGTTTCTCCATTTTCTTGCCTATAGTCTTTGTCATTTCTGTTTTTATTTTAGCCATTCTGACAGGTGTGTAGTGGCAAGTTTCTCATTGTGATTTTAATTTGCATTTTCCTAATGAGTAATAACAAAAATCTTTCTATGTGCTTATTTGCAACTGTATATTTTCTTCAGCAAAATGTTTATTCATAACTGTATATTTTCTTCAGCAAAATGTTTACTCATCATCTAAGTGAATTTTGGTTTCACAATTAAGTTCTGGGAATTCTTTATATATTTTATGTACCAGTGTTTTATGAATATATTTTTTGTAATTATTTTCTCCCTGTTACAGCTTATCTGTTTGTCTTCTCCATAAGGATTTTGCAGAGAAAAACTTTTTAATTTTGATGAGGTTTAATTCATCAAATATTATTTTTGTAGATGGCGCTTATATTCTAAGAACTCTTTCTTGTCCTAGCTCTTAAAGATTTTCTCCTGTATCTTTTCTAAAAGTGTTACAGTTTTATATCTTACATTTAATTCTGTGATTCATTTCCAATTAATTTTTATATAAGATATGAGACACAGATCAAAATTCTTCTGTTTGTTTATGTCAATACAAATTCTCCAGTACCATTTGTTGAAAAAGCTATGCCTCCTTTATTGAGTTTGTTTTCACTTTTGTCAAAAATCAGTTGTGCATACATTTGTGGGCCCATTTCTGAGTTTTCTATTGTATTCCACTGAGCTATGTGTCTATTTCTCCACCAGTCCTATGCAATCGTGATTACTATAGCTATGTAAAAAGTTGTATAATACATCATGAAATTGACTAGATGGGTTTTCTCTCACTTTATGCTTCTTTTTCAAAATTGTTTTCAATACTTTAGGGTCCATGCCTTTTCTTATGAATTTTAGAGTAATCTTGTCTATATCTACAAAATCATAGTGGGATTTTGATTGGGAATGCATTAAATCTACATATCAATTTGAGGAAAATTAACACCTCTACTATATTGAGTGTTCTAATCCACATAGCATATCTCTCCATTGATTTAGACCTCATTTGATCTTTCATCAGTGTTTTATAGCTTTCAGCATGCAAGTCCTATACATGTTTTATTACATTTACACCTAAGTATTTCTTTTTTATCTCTGAGTGTTTTTATATGGTATTGTATTTTGAATTTTGGTGTCCATGTGTTCATTACTAGTACATAGCAACACAATTAATTGTATATGCTTATCTTGTATCCTGCAACTTTGCTGAGCTCATTTATTAGTTACAGGAGTTTTTGGGTAGATTTATTGGGATTTTCTACATAAACAATCATGTTATCTGTAAATAAGGACAGTTTTATTTCTCCCTTTCTCAGCTATATGATTTTAATTTCCTTTTCCTGCCTTAGTGCACTACATAGAACTTCCATCACTATATTGAGTAAGAGTGGTGAAAGCTGACCTCCGCGGTTTTTCCTGATTCAGAAACACATTTGAAAAAAATTAACACACCATTGTGATAAAAACTCTCATAAAATAGAATGGAAGAAATTTCTTCAACTTGATAAGAATTGACAAAACAGTATAGCTACCATTATATTTAATGGCAAAAGACCTAATATTTTCTTTCTAATTCAGTTCTGTAAGTTCCTGCATCACTTATTTTGCAACTTGTTCAGTGCATAAGCATTAGGATCACATATTCTTGATAGAGTGACATGTTTGAGTGTTTATACTATATATCATTATAAAACATTCTTCTCTGTTTCTGGCAATTTTCTTTGATCAATTCAGCTTTCTCTGGATTAATACCTGTGTGATACTCTCCCATTTTTTAATTTTAATTTACCTACATCATTATATATAAAATAAATATAGATATCATAAAATTAGGTTATAGTTTTTAATTTATTCTGCCAATTGCTGTCTTTTAACTGAAATCACTTTTATTTAATATAATTTTTACATTTTAGGGCCTAAATCTGCCATTTTAGATTTTTTGGGTGTGGGGAGGGTCATTCTCTTTGTTTTCCTTTACGTGTTTTTGTTTCCCTGTTTCTTTATGGATTATTTGAACTTCTTAGAACTTCATTTTTATTTTTCTATAGTGCTTTTTGTGTGTCACTTTGTGTATATAACCTTGTAGTGGTTCCTGTAGATTTTTCATTATTTATAGATTACACCACATTCTACTTGCATTGACATTTTGCCAGTTTGAGTAAAATTTAAAAATCTTATTTCCTGTGGTGTTCCTTTACCTCCCCCAATTTATAATCTAATCAACCTAAATATTTCCTCTATTTACATTTAGAACCACATCAAGTGGTTTTATATTTTTGCTTCAACCATCAAACATAATTTAGAAAACTCAAGAAGATAAAGAAAATATATTGTACTTGTCCATGTGTTTGCTTACTATGTATTTGTTCTTTCCTCATTTCCTAAGATTCTTTCTTCTATTGTTATTCTTGCGTTTAATGAACTTCCTTTAGCTATTCTTTTAGGACAAATTCTGAGCGGTTGACAAATTCTCTTAGCTTTGGATCATCTGATATTACATGATTTCCCCTTTCATTTCTAAAAAATAGTTTCACTAGATAAAGGAATCTGGGATGACAGTTCTGTTCTTTTTATTTCAGCAATTCAAAAATATTGTGCCACTTTCTTCTGGTCTTCATAATTTATGATGACTAATCCATTGTCACTCATATTGTTTTTCCACTTCAGGTAGTGTCACATCTCTCTCTGTCTTTCTCTCTCTCCCTTTCTCTCTCTCTCTCTCCTTTAAGGAATTTTTCTTTATCTATAATGTTAACCACTATGTATGTCAGTGTAGATTTTTTTTTATTTAACTTGTCTGGGTTTTGTTCAGCTTCTTGAATCTATAGGTTTATGTATTTTGCCAAATTTGGCAAGTTTTTCAGTCATTATTTCTTTGAATACTTCTTCAACTCCATACACTTTCTTCTCCTTTCTAGGACTCTGATAACATAAATAGTGTATCCTTCTAGGAATCTGATAACATAAATAGTGAAATAGTAACACAGGTCCCTAAGACTTTGTTCATTTTTTAGTCTATTTTCTCAACTGTTTTTTAAATTGGGTAATTTCCATTGTTCTATTTTCAAGTTCACTGATTCTTTTATCTCTCCCACCTTTCTGCTGTGGAACAAATTCATTGAGTTTTTTAAATTTTTGGTTATTGTATTTTTAAGTTCTAGAATTTTCATTTGGTTCTCTTTATATATTCTATTTGCTGAGACTTTCCTTTTTTTGAGCCTGTTAGTGTTCATTGAAGTATATTTATTATGGCTGCTTTAAAATCTTTTTCAGTTAATTATGACATCTCTGTCTGTTTGATGTTGGCATCTATTGACTGCCTTTTTTCATTCAGTTTGAGATCGTCCTGATTTTTTGTATAATGTATGACTTTTTATTGAAACCTGAACATTATGGGTACTGTATCATAAAACTCTGTATCTTAATGAAACCTTCTGCTTTAATTGGCTTTTCTGACACCACTCAAGTGGGGGAAGGAATGGCACTGACTTGTTACTGCCCAGTACAAGAAGATGTCCAGGTTCTCCACCAAGCCTTTGTATGTACCTGAGGTGGGATTCCTTGTTACTTTCGAGCAGGGTTGGAGTTCCATCCCTCCAATAGGCCTCCACTGATAACTCCCTTGCTGGAAAAGGTAGAAGTGCCTGCTATTGCTCGTAGCCTAGCTTCCACTAACTCTGCAAGGAAATGGCCCTCTTATCAGTGGGTGGTGGTTTGAGGCCTGACTCTACTAGACCTCCTCTGATACCACCCTAGAAGGGAAGAAGAGAAGCACTTTATTACTGCTGGGTAGTGGTGGAAGTTCAGACTCGCCGCTTGGTCTCCTCTGACACCCCAACACCCTGCAGGAATGAAAGTCCTCGTTCCTACTTGGCTTTTCTGTCAACACCTTGTCAGGGTGGGGGCTCATTAGTGCCTGGCCAAGATGTTTAGTCTCCTTCTTGGTCTTTGCTGGAATGGGTAGGAATTTTTTCTGTGATTTGTGCCTGAAGCAAAGTGGTTATTGTCCAAAAGTTTTCTGCCTTGCTAGGCTGCCCCTTTCCTGCTCTTTTGGCTAAACAGAAACGACATTTGTTGGTTTTGTTCTGTTCTGTTGTGTCTTGTTTTATTTTGTTGTCTGCTCCTGTTGGCATTTCTAGGTTACCAGCTTTTTCAGCTTCAAGTCTAGGATATTCCAAGCAAAACGCAACCCAGGAACTCATTGCTGTGCCATTCCTTGGGTCATGAAGCCCCTAGCCATCTACCTTTCTCTCTCCACCTTTCAGAGACTTTTTATATTTGTTTTATGTACAATATTCAGGGTTTTTTTGTTGTACTTAGTGAGAGTAATAAAAAAATACATGTACTCTGTCTTCACAAAATAGCAATTTCATGATTTACATTTTAAAGGTTACGTGGGGTTGTTACGTGGGGAACAGCCTACAGCAGAATTGGAGCAAGAAAGCACATAAACTAGACCACAGTAGATATTATCCAAAAGAAGTTCTACAACTTATTAGCTATAATCTGGGCATGTTATTTGATCCTTTAACATATTAGGTGAATGTATTACTTGATAAATTACATCATATATTTTGACAGTGAGGCCAAGAGGATTTTGTGGAATATTAATTGTGGAAGGTGAAGAGAAGATTTAAAGATAACTCCTGGGTTTGAAACTGAATGGTGATACACTATTGACTGACAGAGATGAGAGAAGTAAGGGTATGGAGGATCAAGAGTTTGGATTTAGACATGATGAATTCTGGATGTTGATGTAGATACTGACAAATATTTAAAAAGCAGCTAGAGCTCGGGGAAGAGATTGGGACTAGAGATGTAAATCTGGGATTAATCAGCCTACAAAATCAGCTACACAACTAGATGAGTATAGGGAGAGAATATAAGATAAAATAATCTACCAACCTGAGAATAAATGATGTTCCCTTGAGGTAGTTGTGGAAGAAGGCAATAACAGAAACAAAATGATGAATATTGAAAATAAGAAGCACTATCCATGAGAGAAGCCATGGGGTTCATACATCTCCACATATCTAGGGGCATCCACAGGGGTCACATTGGAAAATCCTGAGCTGCCAGAAAGCCTTCAAACTTTAAGGAAGAAGTATCTCCCTGCACCCATGGTCTTTTGAATAGTTCCATGCTGGACTCTGACATATCCCCCAACATTTTCTGAATATCAAGTTACAGTCAGCTCAGCTCACTGCCAAGCAAGCACTTTCCTGAGGCAACTTAGAATATGCTAATAGGAACGTAAAAACACTAAATTTATTTTACGTACATAAGACTCATACTGGATTATTCATCTTCAGCTGTGAATCCTATTTTAATGTTTAATGAAATCAAAGGCATCTGAATAAAAAGTTTAAAAATTTATAATAAACAACTGCTTGTCAAGACAATTTATTACTGGTACACTATACGCCTGCAGATATAATTTTATGCAGTTCAGATGCAAAAATGTAAAACTATCTTTCATACATGTAAGGACTGTTTACTTTATCTCTGCTCCTCTCCTGAGATGACTTTTGGAATATTTTGTTCTCTGTAAAGCTGTGCAAATTGGTAGGGGCTAATACCCTCTTGCTGAGTCCTTAACTGCAGACTTAGCTTTTTAAAGACCCATCAAGGTTGGTTGACAAGCTATGGTAAATCAACATATTTCAAGAAGTCTCCCCATTCCTCAGTGGATATCGAGTCCTGGGAAATATTAAATAGCCTATCATGCTATCCTTAACTATCCCTCAGAAGTAATTGCTGAGAACTTTAAAAATATTATGTTGACAAGTGAACATCTTCAAAATTAGACTTCAATATTGCACTCCAAAATAAATGAAACATTCCTGAAGAAAGTGCCTTAAATATAATTATTCAACCTTTGACAGCAACTGAACGAAAATTTGTCAGTATTCAAGTTATGAAGTGTCAGTGATTAGTTTTGGATGAGGGGAGTATAATAGACCCTGAATTCTTAAGGTCAATAAATGTCTGAAAACAAATTTGGAATAATTATGTTTTTGTCTTACATGGCCTTGTTACTATAACTGAATATGTCAGCTCAACACCTGAGGTCGTGCTTGAGCCTCATGCTTACTGTAATATTTAAAGATTCCTGTAATTTTCACACAGGGCTATATAAAATTAGTTTACAACAAGGAAGGAAGGCATCACCTGCATTTCTAAAACTTCTCAGAAAGAGTGGAAATACTACTGATCACTTGGTTATTATCACAGATACAGGAAAGATGAGAAATATTAGAAATCTAAGCATTTTAATAGGGTACATAATTGGAAGATAACTCTACTGAAGTTAAGAGTATAAATATCTTAATGACTTAGACAAATTATTTAAATTTTCTTTGCCTTACAACATTTGTTAATAAGCTAGAAGTATTTGGTAGAGAAGCCCTAACACTTTTCAGCATTAAATTCATTTAAAAATTACATCTCAAATCAAGATTCTTAAGATGCAAGACTTGAGATATCATTACATCTTGAATTTGGAGGCATATAAGCATGGCATCTTAGTTTTCTTTCAATAGCATATGTAGTAGATTTCATTTTTCAAAATGGTAGCAACAACATCTTTCATTCCACCTGCACTTCTCACAATGTGCTATAGGCATTTCTATAAAAGGCCTATAACATTCCTTTTAAGTTCTGGCTATGTGACTTATTTCAAAAGTGTTCTTCCAGTTCAAAATCAAATATACATTCTTTTATATTGTTTTCTAATAATTTTATGATTTAGTTTTACATGAATATATTTAATCTATTTTTAATTCAGAGTTGTGTGAGTAAAAATCATATCTTAAACTTTCATAGAATGTTATCAACTTACTCTCTTAGTTACTGAATAACCCATTTTCCCTGATGATTTAAAACTTCCACTTTACAGTATGTCAAATTCAGAAAGAGGAAAAGAGTTGCTTCTAGGCTCTTTATTATATTTCTATTAGCTATTATCTTTTTAATTAATAATGGTTAAATTCTGATTTAACTACTCTTTGTTAATGCTTTGATGTTAACAGGGCAAGCTCCTACGACTATGTTTTTCAATATTGTCTTAAATATTTTTGACATTTATTATAACTTATAAATTTGTTAGTTTCTTGAGTTTGATGGAAAAAATCATGATTATAGATTTGTTTTCTGATAATTGAAAAATTTAAAATAATAAATTTTCCCACCCACAAAATTTTCCATTTTTCCATGTATGCAGCTCTTCCAGAATTTCTCAAATAACATTTTAGATATATTTTAGAATGTTAAACCTAAATTTTTTGGACATTTGTTCACCTTTTACTTAGGTGCTTCAAAGTTTGCTGCTTTTATTGTTGCTGTGCATGATTTTTATTTAGACTTTTAATATTATATTTCCTCATTTGTAAAATTCACATATAGGCATACAGGAAAGTAATTACATTCATATGCTGATATTTTATCTAGCAATATTGCAAATAAGGTTATGAATGCTGATAGCTTGTCAGCTGATTCTCTTGGATTGTCTATGAGACAATCGCCTTCCCCACATTACCCATTGTATTAGTCTGTTTTCACGCTTCTAATAAAGACATACCTGAGACTGGGTAATTTATGCAGGAAAGAGGTTTAATGGACTCACAATTCCACATGGCTGGGGAGGCCTCACGATGATGGTAGAAGGCAAGGAGGAGCAAGTCACATCTTACTCCTCTTTATAAACCCATCAGATTTCCTGAGATTTATTCACTATCACAAGAACAGCTTGGGAGATACCCAGTCCCATGACTCAATTATCTCTCACTGGGTCCCTTCCACAACACATGGGAATTGTGGGAGCTACAATTCAAGATGAGATTTGGGTGGGGACACAGCCAAACCATATCATCCACTTATATTGTCATTGCTGCTGTTATTGCTGTTGCCTGGTCTGGGCTTCTGGTAAAAATGGTCATTCTTTCTTGTTACTCTTTTCAATAAAACTTCAAATATTATTTAGCATGATACTTATTTTTACAGATCTTTGTAAAGAATCTTTATCAAGATGATGATAACAATCTTTCGAATCCTCATTTGCTAAGGAATGCCATTTAAGTTATATTTAAAAGGCTGTATTTATGCTTTAAGATGTTGATATTGTATATGGCACTGACAGATTTTGTTGTTGTTAAATCATTGTTACATTTCTGGGGTAGACATTACATGTTCATATGACATATTTTAATTTCAATGGACTGTTTCATACTATTTGTAAATGTTTATTTAAGAGTTTTGCATCCATGTTTACATGGATTTTTTTTTTCCTGTGGGCTTGCATGTTGTTTCCCCTTCTCAGATTTTAAAATATATGTATTCCCCTTTTTTATCCTTTATTGAATTAATCAAATTTTCTTTGTTGCTTTTATTTTTACTAATAATTTGAAAGTATACATTTTATTTTTCTTCTTCCAATTATAGTAAACTTTAATTTTTAAATAATTTCTTTGTAATTGTAATGATACTGTTTTTAACAATGACTAGTATTCAACTTTGTGCATATTATATCCCCTCCAAAAGTCAAGAACTATAACATGCTTTTGCTTTCATTCACTATCCCATGTTGATACCACCTAGATGTTTTTTATTATAAGTAGTCAATTTCAGAAAAAATAATTACAGTTAATACTTATTTAGAATTTACAATAATTTTAAATAATTTAATTACTTGTCATTACTTCGGGTATCCTATTTCTTCTTCTTAGGTTCATATTTGTCTTCTTGCTGGAGGGCACCCAAGAGTAAATCAACCTCTGTCTATAAGAAATGATACATTTTCTGAATCATTCATGTGCAAAACCACCCTATTCCTTTCTCCCAATTGAATGATTAGATAATTACAAGTTCAAAGTTACTTACCTTCAAATGTATGTTTCTATTATCTTCTTGCATCTGGTGAATCTAGTAAATGTTCAGGTAAATCCAATTTCAATCTTACCATGATTTCCTAGTAAACAATTCTCTTTCTCTGGAAGATTTTAGGGTTTGTCTTTGTCCTTGGTGTTCTAAATTTTATTAGGATAGGTGGTACTCTGATAGCTTACTCTAAATCTTGCTGAGTGCTTGCAGAGGTATGTGCATTTAACCTGAAGACCTAACTTTTTCAATTCTAGGAAATGTTTGTCTAATATTTTATTTATTTAATACAAGGTATTACCTGTCTTCCACTCTTCTCTAAGTCTTCTAGTATATGCAATTTGGAACATGGGACCTATTGTCTATATTTTATCTTACCTTTCATACTTTTCATCTTTTTCTTTTGTCCTGCATTCTAAAAATATTTGATTATTTAGGACAGTAAGCCCTCAATGAAAATTGTCAATAGGTTCTTGAAAATTTTGACTTTAAGCAAAACAATGCATAATGAAACCAATATTACCATAGGGTAATTGATATAAACCAGAATCAAGATCCTATGGTATATTTCTAGTTGCAAAACATCACCAAACTTCTGAATAAAGACCAAAAACAATTACAGTATTAAACATTGAAATAAATGTGAGCTATACATACATTTTAAAAGATTAATAAAAACAAGACATCATTTACCCAGTTTTTGGTGAATCAGTGACAGCAGTCACAGTTGTAGTGGGTCAAATCAAAGAATAAATGTTTTCAAAGCAAAACTTGTAAGGAGCACCTCCTACCACTATGCAGTTCAAAAAAAAAGATAACGAATATGATGGGTTCACTGAGAGTCTTTGTACTGCATTGTTTTTGTCATGTATTTGTATGATCATAGAGTTAACACATTTTTATTTCATAATTTATATTTATTCCTTCCTTCATTCATTTATTTTCCAACTCCCTTATTCCAGTTCAGGATCACAGGTGGATGAAGCCTATACTAGGACCTCAGGGTGCAAGGCAGGAACCAGCTGTGGATGGGATGCCATCCCATTGCAGGGCACACTTACACACACACTCACAATCACTCACACTGCAGCAATGTAGACACACCAATTTACCTAATGTGCACACCGTTGGGATGTGGGAGGAAACAAGAGTACCTAGAGAAAAACCATGCAGACACATGGAGGACATGCAAACTCCACCCAGACAGTGGCTCTGCCAGGAATCTTTTCCTTCATCAGCATAAAATACTGAACGGAATGACGTTGATCAAGAATCTGCTTATGTGAATTCACTCTTCTGTTTCAGGAGCCATTCTGCTCTCCTTAGTTCATCTATTTTGCTGTTATGTGGATTGATCAATTTTTATTATCCATATGATGTAGTTGATTAAGTTTTAGGTGGCAATATTTGCTTACATTTCTCTGTGCAAAATACACCCGACTAAGAAATTCTTTTCTTTTTGTAACCACTCTGTTTCTTCGGGTTTGAGTTCTGTTTATTGCCTTTGTTCTCTCTCCTTCACAGTGATAAATTTCCCTACATACTTGGTGAATTTTTATTATGTACTCCTTTTTAAAGGGAGTTTCTCTTATTAGAATGGCTGCCTAGTATTTCATTGTTTCTGTTTTCTCTATTGCAATCCTGCTTTTGCCCTGGGAATGAACTTTAATGCTGACTGGCAGAACAGTTAATAGAAAGATAAACCGTATTCTGTGATTGTTGTGCTGCTACTTTTACCCTTCAGGATAATTTAAGTGCACTTTGGCCTTAAAATTTAAATAAACAGGTAGAAAAGAATGTTTACTTTGCCTGCAAGACAAAAACAAATAATTTCTTGGAGAACTTTAGGTAGACTATTATCACTACCAGATTCCAGTATAAAAGTGACAGCTCAAAAAAAAAAAAAAAAAAATTCCTGCTTTAAAAGGAAAAAACATGATGGGGTTATTTCACTTTAGAATGGAGGTTTGTATTTCAAGATGTTGTTTCCTCTAGGCCATTCCATGCAAAGGAGTTCGGTAGAAATGATGTCTATGACATTCAGAACATTAGCTTCTGGCAGAGTCACAAGTAGAAAAGTCATTTCAACATAAATTATTTTAAAATCAAATGAGATTCAACTTTACAAGAGATATTGGATTAAGCGGCTTAACTTCTATGAACTCCCAAGACTTATTTAGAAACTGAGATTGATCACAGTAACATATATTCCACAGGGTTTTTATGAGAACTGACTGGGCAAATATATCTGATTTTATTTGACAAACTGTAAAATCTTATAAAAAGTCATTTATCACTATTGGCCCTTCCTATGTAACAAACTACCCATATTTTTAATTATTATTAAGTGGATTTATAACTTAAAAAAATAAAATTTTTAAGCTTGCTTTTGCTTTTGTATGTAATCATGTCTTTCTATCTCATCTCTATTTCATACAGATAAGAATAAATAATAATCTTTTGATATCCTTAATATCCCACTCCAAAGTTTCATGTATAAATCACATCTCCCCATTGTTCTTGGACATAAGAATCTCTTGGGTTACTCATTACATAAATAATGTTTTCTAGGGTTTTTTTTTTTTTTTTAAAGAGATTCAGATTCAGCAGAGACCCAGACAAATGTGTTTTTAAAAAGCACCCAAAGTAAAACCTATGATCCAAAATATTTGGCAAGGACTGGTTTAAAGTATGAGCTATAAATGGTTCTCTAACAAGACTTGCAAATTCACCCAGTGCTAATGACAAAAGGTAAAATGTTATAACCCAGTAACAAACTGCCCAAAATGTGTCTAAAGTCACCTGTTTTCATATTATCATCCCAAGGAAAAATAAGTTAAAGTGCTTAGAAGCAACCATTTTCTCTAGTCTGTGTTCCACGTGTGTTATTCCAGATAGAAGAGATTAAATTCTACTTGCTAAGACTTCCAAATAAGAAACAATTATCTTCTTTGTGATAATCCATTCTGATTTTCCACTGTCCAAAATCTCTCTTTCACATCTGGGTTAAAAAACATATAACTTGATTGTTAATATATTATCATTACCATTGAAATACAAATAACTTTATCTTAAATCTTAAGTAAGCTCATGCAGTGTTCCCCAAATTATAAGCTACCCTTCACTATTCAAAAGCTTCTTTCTTGCTAAGAGGGGCCAAAAATTTCAGAGAAAATTAAAGAAAAAAAAACCTTGGTACCCCTACATACACCTAAACACCTCTGAAACGTGCTGTGAGCAATACATGTGCAGAGGTAAGAAAGATGTTTTCCAAGAAACACATAATTAGCGTGAATGCATCATGTTCAGACCTTTAGTAAAACAGAATAGCCAGGAGGGCCTAGAAAATACGTACAGCTGTTTCCAAGATGTTTTTATTTACAATTTCATGGACAGTGCACTTTGCTAAAAAATATCTGTAGAAGGTACATATTCATCTTCAAGATTGCCTGAAGGTCCCGTCTGCAGCAGTGATCACTAATGAATACGCAATACCTTTTTTAAGGTTCAATAGTTTTCAAATAGGCTGGTGACAAACAAACTTCACTGCATGTGCTCTCAAGGACTTACTTAAGGGCTGGAGACTCTGATATGGTGCCAGTCTTACTAGCATAGGAGAAAAACTGCCTTGATTGTGCCCTTCTCTGCTGAAAAGCCTGGCAGTTGTATTCAGATCCTTTCTCAATAGCAGCCTCTTCAATGGCCTGGTGTGGAACAGACATTCTAAGAATGCCTGTTTAAATCTTAGATGATGAAAAGAAGTAGACTACCTTGTCATGAAGACTTGTGGAAACAGTGGACAACATTGAAATTAAAAATATTCCTGGGTATGCACAGATGAAATTCCATTGTGTGATTTTGGTTCCTGCACCTTTGGTCTCTATTTTAGTTGAAAAACCTTTATACAGCGAGATATATAGAAATTCATCATACCCACATTGAAAGATTCATGATTGTGGCCAGTATAGCTTAATCATTTTTTATAACTGTTTTGTATTATGACATATAATGCACATATGAAAAGTACAAAAATTATAAGGGTACAGTTCAATGACTTATAACAAAGCAAAGTCCTCTGAAACTGTCATCAGGACAACAAAGACAATAATTGCTAACCATACAGGCTCACCCCCAGACATTTCCCTTTCCCACCTCCTCCAAAGAAACCACGATCCTGCCTTCTAACACTGTATTATTTGGTAAACTTAATACCAAATATTAGTTTTGACTCTTTGGTAAACTTTGACTATTTGGTCAAAGTTTTGACTATTTGGTAAACTTAATATTAATGAAAGTATACGGTACATACATTTATTTGTATCTGGCTCCCCTCCCACACACACATTGTAATTGTGATATTCAGCCTTGTCGTGGGGTATGATGGTAGTTTCTTCATTTCTGTATGGCATTTCATTATATAACTGTCACACATTTATTCATCTATGTTGCTAGATGGACATTTATGTTTTTCCTGTTTGGGGCTATTATGAAATAGTGATGCTCTAAATGTCTATTTACGTGTCTTTTGAGGCAAATATATACATTTTCTGTTGGATATACCTAGAAGTGAAAATGATGAATCATACTGTATGCAAAAGGTCTGCTTTAAAAGATAGTGCTAAGTATTTTTCCAAAGTGGTTTCACCAATTTATTTTCCTACCAGTAGTATACGAAGACTCCTATATCTCCACATTCTCAGCAAACAGTAACTAATGTTGTCTTTTGAAATTTAGTCACTTTGATGATTGTGTAGTGGTACCTAACTTGCCTTTCTCTAATTACCAATGAGGTTAGGTTCCTTTTAATATAGTCATGTGGTCATTATTTGGGTATTTTCTTTTGTGAACTTCCTATTCAAATATTGTGCCGATTTTTCTATTATGTTGTCTGCCTTTTTCTTACTGATTTGCAGATTTAAAAAATTCCAGTTATGCATTCTTTGTTGGTTACCTATATTTAGAAATACCTTCGCTCTCTGGCTTACCTTTTCACTGGGTATGCACAAATGCATACCTAGACTAAAGATACAAAAATATAATCTATCCTTCTGATTACTTCTCTTTTCTTCAATTTCTCTCACCACTTTTGCTTGTAGAGCTCTGGAATTTTCTATGTAATGGTCTTGCCCATTTTTACAATTATTCCTAAATATTTGTGTGTTTTTGCTTTGTTTTGTTTTTGTTTTTGTTTTTGAAAGAGTTGCACCTTTCCACCCAGGCTGGAGTCCAGTGGTATGATCTCAGCTCACTGCAACCTCTGTCTCCCAGGCTTAGGTAACCCTTCCACCTCAGCCTCCCGGGTAGTTGGAACTACAGGAGTATTCCACCACCCCCAACTGATTTTTGTATTTTTTGTAGAGACAGGGTCTTGCCATGTTGCTAAGGCTGGTCTTGAACCACTGGGGTCAAGTAATCCACCAACCTCAGCCTACCAAAGTGCTAGAATTATAGGTATGAGCCACTGCATCTGGTCAATATTTGACATTTTTTTATGCTAAGGTATGTGGTAACTGATTTTACTTTACTGGTTTCTACATGTGTTAATTATACCTATAAATACCATGGTTTTCTACATGTGTTACTTATATCTATAAATACTATGACTTTTTTTCATTAAGCTTATATCTAGCAATTTTGCTATATGCATTTATAAACTCTAGGAACTTATTTTATGAATTTTCTACATAAATAATCCTATAATCTACAAATAATGACAGTTTTATTTCTTCTTTTCCAATATTTACATTTTATTTTTATATGGTGTCTTATTTCACTAACAAGGACCTCTAGATTAAAACAGACATCTTTTTATGAAAGTCATTTTAAAATAAAAAACTTTCAAAAATTTCATCATTAAGTTCATGTTTGCTGTAGGATTTTTAAGACATACTTTACAAATAAATGTTTTACTTTAATAAATGCTTTTATAGAAATCATTGAGATGATTGTTCATGTTTTTTGTTTTGTTAGTGTAGGGAATTATATTAGTTCTTTTTTCACTAATGTATTTTTAACAGCTTTATTGAGACATAATGCGCATTCCATAAAATTTACCTATTTCAAGTTTACAGTTCAATGGGTTTTAGTATATTTATAGAACTGTACAGCCATTGCCATAATATAATTTTAGAACATTTTTATCACACCAAAAAGAAACCTCATACCCGTTAGTATTCACTCCTATCCCTCACCTTGAGTGAGGGACACACAGCCAGACCATATCAGTTACCTTTAAATTTGTAAGCCACATATTCAATTTTTTCTAATAAATGCTACAACATTTCTATTCTTCCAACCCTGACAACATTCTTAGCATATATGATCTATCCAATAACAGACACATTCTGTTGTTTTAATTGAATTTAATTTACTCTCTTTTAAAAACTAACTCAAAAATTACTTATTACTTTCTATATTTCACTATCAGACTATGCCTCTCTCCTATAGAAGTCAACAACTTCCTATATATGTATCTTGCTTTTTAACATAAGGACTAAAATCCAAAATTCCAAAGAGAAAAAACCTATTAGGCAATTTTCACCTCACTTTACAGACACCTTCAAATATATGTACCAGACATGAAACCCAATACAAAACGATTGTTCAAAGTTGAGCATAATTTCTACCATTCTCAAAATTTGAGCACATGGATGTTCTGAGAGAAATGTTTCATTGAACATTTTAAGGCATGCAGTAATAATAATAGCCAGTGCTTACATAGGGCTTATATACTGCCAGCCACTGTTTTATAGTCCTAATAAATATGTACATATATAATGTTAATCTTCACAACAACCCTACAAATAGCTACCACTATTATATTATTCCCATTATACAGATGAATAAATTAGCACAGGGCATTAAAATAAATTGCCCAAGGTCACCAGTTTTTGTTTGTTGTTGTTGTTGTTGTTTTGTTTTGTTTTTTGAGATGGAGCTTCACCCTGTTACCCAATATGGAGTGCAGTGGTGCAATCTCGGCTCACTGCAAACTCCGTCTCCTGGGTTCAAGGGATTCTCCTGCCTTAGCCTCCCAAGTAGCTGGAATTATAGGTGCATGCCACCATGCCTGGATAATTTTTGGATTTTTAGTAGAGACAGGGTTTCGCCATGTTGGCCAAGCTGGTCTCAAACTCCTGACCTGAGGTGATCCACCTGCCTCGGCCTCCCAAAGTGCTGGGATTATAGGCGTGAGCAACCACACATGGCCAAAGTCACAAGTTTGTAAGTGACAGAGATGAATTTGAACCTAGGCAATATGGCTCCAAAATCCATGTCCTTAACTACCCTCTGGCACATTACCTAAGGAATGATTCACGAAAGTCTATGCCCACCTATAACTTATATCAATCATTAGCAGCACACTTGTGAAACAGGAAAGTGTGATTATTAGCATTAGTACTTCTCACAATGGCTTGTAATGGCTAATTGAAACAAAACAGAATCAAGGAGCTAAGGTCAATCTTTAAGAAGCATTTTAATATTAAAACTTTAGTATCGAGCCTTTGCACTATATTTAGAAATTTCTTTGTTTAGACCTTCAAACATTAATTTCAATTACTGTTAAATTAAATGTTATATTTAGAAATTCCTTTTTTTAGACCTCTAAACATTACATTGCCCCCAAATCACAGCTTTTGTAATCAAGAAGCTACAAAAATAAATGCCGTGAATTTGGCAAGTTTAACTGTAACAAAGAGTAAGAATAATAAAAATCTAGGTCTATGTCTACCTGCAACTGCTCAGAGATCGTGCACATATTACTCCAATATGGCCACCTGAATATTCCCTGTCACAGGTAATGATCCTCCCCAAAGCAGTAAAGCTCCTTATTTCCAGGCAAATTTTCATATATACCGCAGTGATGAAATGGGTTTCTCTGTAGTAAGAGAGTAAAGCAAATGGCAGTACTAAGTAGGAGACCCAGCTACTCAAATAACCCTGACTCCAGCTAGGATTGACAGCCTTACTCTTCATGCACTAATGTGAAATTCAACTCAGGCTCAGCTACCTCCGTGGGGAGCTTCCAACTACGTGCTTTCCTCGAATTCTCTCTACTCCCTGGGGTCCATTCAGCTCTCTGATGTTATATCAGTCTTATAATTTCACACCCACAGAGGCCCAGGAAGATCAAGCACTAGCAAAGAAGATAGGAATCTTGAGAAAACATACACTTGAGCTCCTCTAGGTAAAATAACAGAAAATGAGCAAAAGGAGCAGGTTTAGCTGTGCAGAGCAATCTGCGTCTGAGAGTTTGTGACTCTCTCTGTATGAATACCTTTTTCTTTTTCAGCCTTCGGATTTAATACAGATAGCACCTTTTCTGGCCAATGTACTTGAAAAACAATTTGTGCAATGATTTCAAATAATTTCCAAAAGTGTATATTGTCCTAAAATATTCAATGAGGTTTATTTCCTTTCTTATAGAATAATAAGTCTCTATTGTACACACAATAGGATATTTCAGATACATTTTGTTGCATATTTGGCACCCTTTTGAATATTCATATTGCCCAACAAGCCATTTATTAGAACTTTCTTAAAAGCACTTTTTAATCTCCTACACAACAGCATAAATCCAAGTCTTCAATATGAATTCACTAAAGCTGTATTCAAATAGAGTAATTATCCTTAACTGTATATGTTTAGAATATATCTAAGATACTTCTGTATTAAATCTGGTAGTTCTGATTGCCTTTATTTTGATAGTGAGTTATGAATCCCCTACACTTAAGAGGAAATGTGTTTTCAAGCCCCAAAGGTAGAAATCTTTTAGAAACATATGGAAAATAAAGTCCTATTTCCCTGTCCATTCCAGTATACAGTATATTGTAAAATAAATACTCCAAAGTGGTTTGACTTCATAATGGTAATTGCTTAAAAACTGCCCCAAAGTTAGGCCTGGCATTACAGATTTTGTCTGGAGGCCAATTGGTATGGCTCTGTTAATACTCTAAAACACTGTTACAGAACTGTCAACCTTACAGTAGGTATTTAATTGAAATATTGCAAATAAAGTATCAAGTTGATATACAGTTTCTCTTATAAAATTCAGTGGTGGCTATTGGCCAAAAGATTTTCAAAACATATATGCAACAAATTTGGTATAAATTCTTAGGGACTACAATTAAAACTACTATTAAATTTCTTATAATCCAATGTTTTATTATACAGTTGCATTTGGTGACTAGTTTATTATTAGTTACATCAACAAGCAAGACAGCTTTCCTTAACTCAGTTACATATGATATATTATACTTATTTTTCAAGGCCTTTTGTACACTTAGTTACCCTGTGATTCATTGGTAGACATTTATACTATTGTTTATAGAGGAAATAAAATTTAAAACAGTTCATCCAAAGAAGAAAAGTGGGAATGCCAAGAACACCATGATGTCAGAAGTATACTTACCCACTTCAAATTCTGGCCAGTGACTAGGGTGTGTCTTACCACCTTTGCCAGCACTCGCTGACATAGAACAAAGGCAAACAGCATCCTATGCAATTGAAGTTTGCCTCTTCTCCTAATATCTCTAATTTGTCTGTTCCAAAGGTGAAAAGATAAAATCATATATGTGCATAAAAAGCATCCTAGTAATACCCGTAAGTCAGGGACACTCTTTCACTTATACTGTATTTTAATCAAAGTTCACAGTCTTCAAATTCTAGAGAATAATTTTAGATAATTAGTATAGCCATGTGCTATAAACTGTCACTTATATAAAGAAAAAGCATTAACGGCTGGGCATGGTGGCTCACGCCTGTAATCCCAACACTTTGGGAGGCCAAGGCAGGTCGATCACCTAAGGTGGTGAGTTTGAGACCAGCCTTACCAACATGGAGAAGCCTCATCTCTACTAAAAATACAAAATTAGCCGGGCGTGGTGGCGCGTGCCTGTAATCCCAGCTACTTGGGAGGCTGAGGCAGGAGACTCACTTGAACCTGGGACGCGGAGGTTGCCGTAAGCTGAGATCATGCCATTGCACTCCAGGCTGAGCAACAAGAGTCAAACTCCATCTCAAAAAAAAAAAAAAAAAAAAAAGAAAGAAAGAAAGAAAAGGAAAAAAGAGTACTAGCCCTAGCCTGAGTATTTTAATTTTCCTTGGAAATTATCTTTCTCTATATAAGAAGTGCTTGAAATCAAGTTATCATTTCTTCTTCTCCAAAAAGTCCATCAAGAATTTTGTCAGCATTGAACATATTCTAGTTACTATGGAGGTTTAAAAATAAAGTAAAATGTATGATCTCTACCACTAAAAAATCGCATCTGGTTGGTTATAAAAACACATGCAAAAGCAACTAAAACAAACAAACAAACAAACCAAAAACCCAAAGCAACTGGGAAAAAATTAAAGTCAGTGTAATAGGATACCCTAGAATGTTTTCACGCTATACTTGTTATGGGAGTTTAGCAAGGAATGGAAGAGTTTGGTCCCAGGCTGTTACTTAAGAAAGTATAGCTGTTGGATTGATTGGTGAAGAGGAAAGAAGATATTCCATGGGGAAGGGAAATAGTTTGGGAAATGGTGTAGCATAGGAATGACTATTTAGAAGAGAGGGGCTAACCAAAGCGATTGACAGCGACAGCAATAAGATGTTTAGGATAGTTTCTACTGGATTGAGAGTGTTAAATGTCACATGAGAATCTGTAGAAACAAACAAACCACCAAAAGGATTGAAATAAGAAAATGATGAGCTATAAGCATTGTCATAGATTAATCTGGAGGCTGGGATAAAGAAGGGTATTAAGAAACTAATGATTACTTTGGGGACTTTAAATGTACACAACATATTGGAAAAGAAGACAGGCTCTGGAATGAATGTGGCTGGGCTGGACTCCCAGTTCTTCCACTAATCAGCTCTGTAATCTTGGACAAACTTTTGGAATTCCTGTGCTACAATTTTCCCATCTAAAATTTTGACATAATAAAGTACCTAATTCACTGGGTAATTATGCAAGTCAAATGGATTAATAAAGGCTAAAGTTTTTGTATAAATCTAGCCCATCATAACCACTCAATAAAATATTACTATCATTAAGAATTGTATGTACATGTTGCATATTCACATAAACACAATTTCATGTTAATTCTCCTATATCTAAAAAGTATTATCTAACAGCATAGGATGCTGTTTCCCCAGAAATCTTGTTTCTTTTGCCTTTGTTCTATGACAGAGATTTTGAAGTTTTCAAAACTATATTCACAGCAGTTTGCAAGTTGTAAAACAGACTATAGGTATGCAATAAATATTTCCTAAAGAAAAAAAAAGCCATATAGAGATGGAAGGATGGGTAGATACTGGACATTGATTATTAAGTTGTCAAGAGAAAAGTTCATGAAGGAAACAAGATTGCATCAACTCTATTCTAGCCCCTTCATAGAGAAATGCATTGAGCCAATGTCTATAATGTGTTCCAAGGAATTATATGAAAAATTCTTGAAATTAGGCACAAGAGCCAACTGACAACTTAATCATGATAGGTGACCCCAAACAGATGTGGAATCACACAGAAAATTTAAGAGGAGTTAGTAAAGCTGAAGTGATTAACTGGGAAGAGGTCTCTTCAAAGAGAAAAAGACTTAAATCTTCAAAAAAAAATTTTAAAAGCAGAGACACAGAGCTTTGCATGTGAGAAAGAAGAGTATTGGGAACAGTTTATAAGAGAAGCTTCACCTTCTCCTCCAAAAGGTTAGAGCTGTGCTCTGTGTGACCCACATATTTCAGACCAAATGTGATCACATAGCATGTAGTTACGCATGCTTCTAGATTAACAAGCCACCAGTGTGTCCTAGAAATGTAGGAAGCAGACCTCTTGGATGAAAACTATAAGAACATGAGAATAAGAAGAAATAGTACAGATGAGAGGGATCCCACCTCTGCAAGGCTGTTTATACTCATGATTGTACTGTTCCAACCTTCAGTTGCTGGAATAAGGAGAAAGCAATTCAAAATACAAGTCTTGGCAACATAGCTGAGAAGAAAGGCTGGCTAGCCTGAAGTGCCACTGGCTTAAATTTAGTAGATTAGATTTTTTTTTTTTTTTTACTTCTGATTCAACTTCTTAGAACTTACGCTGAGTTCTTGCAAGATGTAGTGCATGAAAACAACAACAACGAAAAATGGGGAATGATTCAGTGTAACAGAACTTTGCAGTAAAATCACAAAGTAAAAACGATCCCTAAAAATTTTTAATCTTGAACTACTATGGCAGTGTTTATTAGCCCAGAGATTATTTACACATACAATGTGAAAAATATTTAATGAACTTATGGTGAAAATATATGACTGAGCTAGCAATCTAATCATTATATAGATGCTACAAATTATGACCTCATGGGGACTGTATTTTTTATTGTTCCCCTAAAAAGGAAAAAGGCTCTGATGGTTATGAGCTGGTTGAGAAGAGAGAGGTTTGAACATATCCTTATTTAATCCTCCAATGTCATTTCCTCAATGGGGCTCTCCCAAACATCCCTATAGAAAATAAGTAGCCAGCACTCACTCTATATCACAGAATGTATCTATGCATAAATTTATAAAGTTTAATTATTTTTTATTGGATTGTTTTCTTTTTCATTGAAGGCAATGTAAGGTATATGAGATGGGGGGTAGTAACATTTTGGGAGGCAGTACAGCAAAATGGTTAAAAGCACAGACTTGAGGGCTAAACACACTGAGTAGGAATGCTGGCTCTGCCATGTACTAGATTTATAGTCTTGGGCATACTACTTCATGTCTCTATGTGTATTGACTTGTAAAATAAAGTTAATAATAAGATTAATACATCCTAAAACACATAATTCAGATCTGTTTAGTCGATAATAATCACTATGGATGGTCCCCAATTTATGATGGTTTAACTTACGATTTTTCTACTTTATGATGGGACAAAATAGATACTCATTCAGTAGAAACCATACTTGAATTTTGGATTTTGAATTTTCCCTGTCCAGTGATGCAGTATAATACTGTTACGTGAGATATTCAACACTTTGTTATAAAATAGACTTTGTGTTAGATAATTTTGCTCAACTGTAGGCTAATGTAAATATTCTGAGCACATTTAATATAAGCTAGGCTCAGCTATGATGTTTTGATAGATTAGGTGTATTAAATGCATTTCTGACTTACAATATTTCTACTTATGATGGGTTGACTGAAATGAAACTCCACCATAAAATGAGGAACATTTGTATAGGAACATCAGCTTTTATTATTAATGTTTACCACTTTCTTCAATGCCTAGAATAGCAAATGAATAAATATTCAACACACCTATACACACATACACCCTGCATCTCCTACTTCCTAATGAAACGTAGAATATTCATAATCAGGTGTTCCTTTATAAATAGTTAAAACTGCGCAAAGTACCTCTGTATGTCAGCTATATGAATGGAGCATTACATACTATCTTTAAGCTGTATTTGGCACTATGGGAATCAGTGCTTCCACTGAATTCACTGCTTCTCAACCTATGGTCCTCAGAGTTACTGCAAAACATCTTCAAATCCATAGAGCATCAAATATAGTTAATTGACTGAATAAATTTATCTTGCATCTGACTATTTTTCAAATATATGTAATTTTAATTAATAAAGTATAAATGCATTTAAAACTACTACTAAGTTCAATGGGACCTTTATTGTTTTGTAGTTCCTCAGCAACTGATTCAAAGAATGCAACTAGAATCTCTTGGGATTCTGTAAAGTTTGACATTTAAAAGAAATCTTGTACTTGGAAAGGTTGAGAACCACAGGTCTAGGTTATGGTACATCATTAAAATGTCATCTCTGCCTCCCTGAGCTCCCTGGCAAGCAGCAAAGGGCACTTGAGTCAGGGATACACAAAGACTAAAAGTGCTCCTGCTAAGCCTTCTCTTCTAAAGGGCTCTGGGAGTCATTGCCTGAGTTTGTCCACATTTGGGAAATCTGTTTTAGCAAAAAGGTCAGCCCTTGGCCAGAAACAGCTTAAACCATTGTGGACAAAGATTTCCTTCTTTTTGAATAAAGGTAAATTGAGAGAAGGTAGTTGACCACAAGGCTTACACTGTTGCAATGTTTCCGAATTCCAGCGATGTCTTTCTAAACATTTACCTTCATTTAGAGGCTTTTCAATTAGGTGCTAAAGTATTAGCAACTTCACCTACTAATCACCCGCTATCACTATAACCACATTCTAACATTCATGTGACAAATACATATGCACCTACACTGCAATAAATACTGGAGGTGAAATGGTGAATATGAGAAACAGTAAGGCCATTGTGGAACTCCATATCAAGAAGAAAGTTCTAGAATCTCATTAGATTCCAGTTTTCTGGAAATTTCTAAATAAAGGACACCACTATCAAGAAGACATAAGCTCTGTGTTATTTATTCTTTTCTATAAGCATAGTTAAAAAGTTAACGCAGCAGCTTTCAATTATCTGCATTATTAGCAGTGATGGAGATAAGGCTTAGGCAGAACCAGTGCAATGGGTTTGTTCATAAAATCCAGTTTCATTTTGCTCTGCCTGAAAACACAAGACCCTGTTTCCAAACTGCCCTTGCTTAGGTCAGGACTGTGTAATCTGTCTGTCTTGTAAAAATGTGAATGAAATTGACAGATGTAACTTACAGTCAGAAGTTGAAAGGAGGTATATGTTCTCCACCTTTCTTCTAAGACCATTAAAGACCCACTGCTGAAGTCACATTAGTAAGAAATAAACATTTCTATGATAAGTTTCTGTTATTTCATGTCTTAATTTGCTACCTAACTAATACACAGTGTGTTCTAAACAAGTTACTTTTCCAAATAAACTGAAGATTAGTCATTAAGCAAAAGGGCACTGCAGATTTGTATTTTATGATTGAGATCTCTGGAAAGTCATGTGACTTCTAAGTCACTATGCTTTCTCTGTAAAATGCATAGAATATCACATGCTATGCAATATTACCATGCAAATTAAGTCAGGGAACTAAATGAGTAAGTGTGTGTGTGTGTGTGTGTGTGTGTGTGTGTGAGAGTGTGTGTGCGCGCGCGCGCGCGCGCGCGCATGCGTGTATTCACACTTCAGGTACATAAAACAGCTCGATAAATGCTAGTTTCCTCTGTCTTGTATTATTTCTAGTAAATATAAATTGACTAGCAATTAATTAGATGTTTAGAATAATATAGTTTCAAGGATAAACAGAATCTGAAAAATACCTAATCCAGTCCTTATTATATAGATGGGCAAACTAAAGTAGAGAAGTAAATGGCATTGCCTACAGTAAACTTTTTCTATTATACCATCTGCTATTGAATTAAAGTTAAAAAGTGTTAAGAAATTTAATAAATTATTATCCTTTACATTAGATACTATAGCATCATAATGTGGAATTTAAAGAGTTATTCATCCACAAGTTTTGTATTAAAATGGCTCCTCAACCTTGCCCAAATGTACTGAAATTAGAGGCACAGATATTTCAAGCAGAAGGCAGGTATGGTGACAATGAAGTAGTAGTATTTTCTTTTTGAAAAGCTAATTGGCTTATGTATAAATTGACTGTACAACTTTGACTTCATTAGTGAATCAAGTAAGTTAATTTGTGCAAGTAATGTAGCATAGAAGTTAACAGAATCAACACTCATCAATATGGACTTTGGTCTGAATTCCAGTTTCACTATCTTCTAGTTCTGGGGCCATATGCAATTTCACCACTTTTTAGCTTTAGGATGCTAACTCTCAGTTTCCTCCCATAAGAAATCAGGATAAGAATATTTGCTATGTAGAATTTTTTTATTATTAAACGAGTTAATGTTTGTAAAATCACTTAGCACAGTGTCTAACAAATAGTAAACACCCACTAATGATAATTATCACAATGTCATTAAATCTATTCCTTTCAATATAATCATACAATGGATAAATCTGGGTATAAATATTCATACTCACATATATATTATGAATGAAAGCATGTTACATCTGCTAAATAATTTTTGGCATCTCTAAGAAAATATTATTATCATTATAATTGAGTTACCATATAGAATTCCACTGTTGGAAAACATGAGTGAAATCTGATATATAATATAGGCTTAAAAATTAAAATGTGTATAAACTAAATTTTCAAAAATATTTACGATGTTAGTGTAAACTCTTAAAGGTATTTATTAAATAGGAAATTTTTTTCTCTGCCTTAAGTACAGTATTACCAAATTTCACATATTATCAATTACTCACAGTACTATGACATCAACTATATATGCCACAACTGCTTCTGATTTGGGATACAGAAAGTAAGGAGTATGAACCCAAAGATAACCTAGACACTTGCTTTCTATTTAAATTGAATAGTTAACTTGCTTTTTACTCATTTACATTTTGCTTGTGAGATTGAAGTCGGTAATGTTGAGCAGTCTATTCTTCAGGTCAATAGGCCACCACTAACTTTTTGGAGAACAAATTAATAGATTAAAAATTGAAGTAGTCAGCCCTGAACTGTTTTATTCACCCTCCAGAAAATTATCTTTCTAACTTGTGCTTCCAGGATCTTTTGAATTGCTAGCATCCTGCAAAACATTTCTTACGATCTCATCATGAATGTCATTTCTTTTTGTCTTCATTGCTTCTCACATTGCCCTTTTCATGCCTGAACCAAATGAACAAACCTGACTGTGGAATGTGCATTAGAGTCTGGAATAACTCAATTCCATAACAGGTGTGAGTTTCAAGATGCCTTTGTGCCTGCTGAGCTATGCTTTCCTTACCCAACTTGCTAGCCTGCTTTCATGGGACTGGGAAACTGCCTCAGATCCTGATTTATACTCCAGTTTTCTGACTAGGATTGGATATTGTTTCTGAGCTCCAACAATCACAACAGGGTTCTGAAACAGTCCCAATTTTCCTAAGAGTTGGACCCTCTCTCCCTTTTGCCAGCAACTGGCTAGAATCCTGCTTCAACCCAGATGGATCTCCATACTCCAGAAACCACACAATTCCCATCCACCTGTTTCTGAGTAGCACTGCTACTGGAAAACTCCAGCTGCTGGGGCCCAACCACCTAATTTGAATCTTCGGATATCAACTCAAGCCCCGATAAGAGAAAAAATTTGCTCCATCAACTTGGACCCTGAACCAGATTCCTGCCACCTTACTTGGAGGCCAACTCTCCCGCTGATTATGTTTCCCTAGCCCTGGTACTGCCTATTCCTAACTTATTTTTCTCTTCCTGAAGGCTAGATAATTGAGGGCTCATGGTGCCACATGACCTGCCCCACCAACTTTATTACAATAAATACCTGTGGCAGCCTAATGCTGTCTTCTTTGCCTCTGGCACCTTCATTAATACAGTGTCAATTAAAAGTATCCTCAGTTATACCAAGTATTTCTCTAGAATATTTTGGGCTCATTCCCAAGTCCCTGATGTCTCACCAGCAAAATAATATGGGATTCTCTACAGTTAGGACACTGAGTTTTAAAAAATGTGTATAGTTTATGTACAGTCCTCTGTGGACCAAGAAAGGGAAGCCTTTGTTGCTAGCTCTTCTCTCACACCACATTTCTGGAGCTTTCTGTGTTAGTGCCACACCCAGCTCCTGGTCTTCCTCCTGTCTTCTCCTGTCCTGTTTTTTCCCCACTGTTCCTATTGTTTCCATTCTCTGCTTCACTTCTTTTCCTTTTCTTTTTTTTCCATCCTCAGGCTGCAATGAAGACCTTCATACTATAGCTTTGCATACTTGGAAGTATATCTATAGGACAGATTCCTTAAACTGGACTTACAGGGACTGTTCAACACTTTCTAATATGAAATAAAAAGCAATGGTGACAGTCTACAAAAATGTTTTGCTTTCCATTCCGTGTTGAAAGAGCACAGATTTCTATACTATTCTAAGTTATGTTAAGAGCATTTGTGGTTGTGAGAAGGTGAGAAGAGGTGGGAGAGAAAGAAAAGAAGGGAAATAGAGAAAAGAGGAAGAGAGAAAACTTGAAGTTTCTCAGGCAGATTAGAGAAACATTTGGTGGGGAGGAAAACATTTAAACTATGCCCAAGCACAATGGCATTCACTTCCAAATTTAAAATTGCCTGCTGATGGTGGCTGAAAACCTGTAACTCTTTTTGTAAATCTTATTTTCACTATTATGGTCTTCTCAGGCTGACATAATTACCTTTTGGGGTTTCATCAGCCTTTGGCAAAATTATAGTATCTACATTTCAAAAATGTTCTATTTCCAGAAAGGAATCTACAGCCTCTTATTTTTTAATACATGGCAGGTGGCTAGCTGTTAACTAACTTTTTTCCCCTAAAGAATGACATAATCAACCCAAGTATGTTACATTCCCATTGTTGGATATCCTATAACATGAAGTTGTTAAAATCTGACTTCATTTAATAATAAACTAGTGTTTGAAATTATTATTTTTTCATAACCTAGCATCTTGCCAAATTTACCCAAGGTTCCCTTTCACATAATAGCCATCTGTTATTCTCACTCGATTCACCCTGCAGCAGGTGACAGCTTTGTCGTCAGTCCACATGAGGATAGACTTTTGAACAAAGAAAAGGAAAAATTATCAAAGTAGGAATGCTGTGTCTTTCTTAAAAGTAGTTTGTCTTCCGATTTCATGTGCACATAGGCAACTGAAAATGTTTGGCTGACACTCCTCTGGGAAGTATGGTAAAGTTGAGGGAGAGTGGCTGGCCCCTTGATCTCAAAACCAATGGTGTGTGAGGAATGACTCAAGGAGAATTAAGAACAGGTGGTACTTAAATTTTAGTTTTCCAAGTTTAACTATAACAACTCAAGCAGGGAGATCAGGCCTTAGCCAATGACAAACCAAATTCTGGGTAGGCTGCTTTATAAATCTGATCCCAGTTGGTTATTTTGCAATAAGAAGCATGCTTTTGGCTGAAAAGCTGGTCTTCTCTATTACCCAGGATAACCCCTGCCTAGAAAGAAGGTGGTTTTTAAACAAAATTGTCTGCTAAAACACAGTTATGTCAGCATGGAATCAGCAAATGGGGTATAACATGAAAAAAATAATAGCACCTGCTCATTTGATTGCTTATGATACTTTACATCAGAGCTGGCAATTTTTTCTCTGTCAAACTTCATGTTGTAAATATTTTTAACAGCACAGGCCACAATCTGTATCACAGATATTCAACTCTGCTGTTGCAGCGTGACGCCACTGTAGAAAAGGCGAATAAATAAGTAGGCAAGGCTCTTTTTCCCTCAAAAAAACTGTATATACAAAAACAGGCAGCATGCCAGATTTGCCCTTGGTGTATTCTACATTCAGTTGTGCAACAATATATGAGATTTATCACAGTTACCAGAGGTAGATGTTACCTATTTTATAGGTAAAGAAACTGAAATTCAGAGGAATTAAGTGCTTTACTGGAAGTGATACTGTAAATAATGCTAAGTTCCTCAAACCAGACTTTGTATTTCAAGTCTCATTCTACTGTATCAAAGTTGAGTAGTTTGGAGTTTATTTTATCCAAGAAGTGGCAAAATCTCATTAAAAATTTGTATTAATTCAAAATGAAGTATTTTCTTCCAATCTTCAGGATATTTATGTCAATTGAGTGTTATTACTTTTCCCTAACAACATAAGAGAAACACCAAAAATTTAATTCTTTACCTCAATTATTTTTCTAAACTCTAGGTTTATACTAGGATCTGACTTTGAACATTTAATTCCAATATGAGTCGGTGGCACCAAGAGAAATTCCTTGATTTTCTAAAACTGCATTTATCTTTTTCACAATTGCTAACCATGCTGAGTAGAAGTTGTTTTTTTTTTTTTTTTTTTTAAACTTATCCATTAAAATATTTCCAACTCCTCTGGTTTCAACAATCCTTTTTCAGTCTCTTCAAAGTTAAACATCCTATTAGGGTTGTTTCAAATTTAACTCTTTCACATAATATACTATTTTATAGGTAAGTGCTCAGTCTTTCAGATGTCACTCTTTCTCTTTACTTTTCTCAAGTTTATATGTATATGAGAGGGGTTGACCTTGTCCTTACAGAAGTCGGTGAGGGAGACATGAGGTGAATGTTCCTCAGATCCATGAGGTACTGGATCTCTATTGTCTCTTGTGCAGAATATATGAACCCCAGATTGGTGACTGTCAAATAGGCAACAGGCTCCACCAGGCTTTTGGGATGACATGTTGGCAACTCTGCTAGAACTCATAGTACCAATATCTTCACCCAGTCTCAAAGTCTATGGTGGCAACCTTGTCTTGACTCCAAGTCTCTGCTACCCACAGGCAATTTTAACACCTCTTCATCACTTCATTGGGACATACAGGAAAGTCTGTGATTCCAGAATGCCCTAAAGACCATGTATCTACCTGCTTTACAGCAAAGATATGCATAACTACCGCATGCCATGTTAGAAGTATCTGTGGGCTAGACTCCCAACTGAGGCTTGAAGACACTCAGGAAACCATGATCAGCCTGAATGGACTCAGGCCCTCTCATAACCATGTCAATTCCTGTTTTCAATTTTAGACAGATAATAAAGCCCTTCTTCATGATCTGCAGACCCTTTTCTCTGTCCTCTCCTTTGCAATCCTTTCCCCACCAACTATCAGGACTTCAAGAAGCATATGCTCATTCATTTATTCTTAGTTTTTCTGTCTCTGTCTTTCTCTCATTTCATCTCTTTCTCTTTCTCTTTCTTTTTCTCTTCCCTTCATGAGGCATAGCATGAGTGAGGCCAATCAAACTTGATCTCAGTCATGAGATCTAGATAAAAGAATCTAGAAAATCCTGTTTAACGATGCCTGACTTTCAAGATAATTGTCTTCTGTAAACTTCTATTTGTAGGATCAGAAGCTGAATATTAGTTCACTTTCTCTTTGATTTCACCTGGCATTCTTAATCTCTTTCTGTGGCAGATAGATGCCTAAAGTTAACTGAGAAATTAAATGTGGATATATGACACACACACACACATACATGCATACAGAAATATATACATATTAATACATTTTTATAGTATAAACAGGAATAACATCAGCAAGGTGACTGACTAGAGTGGTCTAGCATTTGTTGCACCCTCTAAACAAAAAGGAACCAAACAGTGAATAAACAATATGTTTCAACTGGAGCAATTGAGAAAGTATGCTGAAGGAAAATGCAAAATCTCTGTGGATCGTGGAAACCCAAGATAGCACCATAGAGAAGGGTGCAAGACACCCTACCCTTGCCAAACTGTCTCCCTCACCAGGACAGGCTTTAAATCAGGAGATATTTCTTCTTATAAAAGTAAGCTGGGGACCCCAAGTGGTCTCCATTGTCACCACAGATGTCAATGATCCTTTCTATAGTATAGCCCCCCTGCCGAGTCTTCACAGGCCCTGAATCCAGTTTGGAGAGTTTCTGGGAATTTGCATACCTCCCAGAATCAGGGTGGTCTCAGAACAGGAGACCCTTTCAACTCCCGTGACCTAAGCTGCTATGGCACAGCACCATCTTGAAAACGGACCTACTAATAGAATGCTTCTCCCATGGGGTCCAGTGGCCACTCTCTCTATCCCTGAGGACCTACTGCCATTCCACTATGTGAACACTGTTGCCTGCAGCTCTATGATCCCACCTACATGAAGCCTTGGCCTGGTGGAACAACTGAGACCACAATGTTCAAACCCATGCAATGCCCCATCCCCACCAACCAGGCCAGAGGCAGCCCTGCCTCCTCAGAGAAACCACTGAACAACCAACCAAACTACCGTGTTCATGTGAAACTGCAACTGACTCAATGGCCAGTCTAGCAGCAGCCCTACCTCCACAAAGAGACCACCACACAGCCACCCAGCCTCCTGCCCCTACATGTACCAGGCCTGACAACCATCCCAGATCTTCCGCTTTCAGAAAAACCACACCACTGCCATCACAACTGCCATCGCAACTCCCACAGCCTAGTCCACCAAGGCAATCACAGATATAATTGACAAGGATTACAGCTAAAGAAACTGCGCAAAGACCATGCTACCGAGCCCACCTTGAACTAAAGCCAATGTACCATGCCCAACTGATGTCCTAGGACCCATCTACAGGAAAAAGTCTCTCCCTACAAAAGCTTTACCATAAATTTAGAAAAAGCAACTGTTTCCCTAGATGTGCAGATATCAATATAGGGGAAACAGGAAACATGAAAAAGCAAGGAAATAAAACACCCTGAAAGGAACACAATAAGTCTCTAGTAGCTGTCCCCAAAGAAAAGGATATTTACAAAATACCTGAAAAGTATTTCAAAATAATGTTATGAAGGAAAGTCAGTGAGATACTGGAAAATACAGAGAAACAATTCAATGAAATTAGAAAAACTATTATTGATCTGAAGTGAAATTCAACAAATAGATATCATAAAAAAGAGCTAAAAAGAAATCTTAAAGCTAAAGAATTCAAACAAAAAATACAAAAGAAAGCTTCAACCAACCAATTAAATCAAACAGAAGATAAAATTTCTATACTTGAATACAGTCCTTTGAAATAACCCAGTCAGAGTGGGGGGAAAATAAAAAAAAAAAAAAATGAACATTGCCTGTGGGATTTATGGGACATAATTAAGCAAATTGTTGCACTGTAGAAGTACCAGAGAGAGAAAAGATGGAGAAAGGCACAGAAAATCTGTTTAACAAAATAGTAGCTGGAAATTTCCCAGTCTTAGTAGAAATTGTGGACCTTTGGATCCATATCTGTATTCTCCTGGAAGCTCAAAGCTTACCAATTAGATTCAATCCAAAAAGATCCTCTCTGAGGCACTTTATAATTAAACTGTCCAAAGTCAAAAACAAAAAGAATTCTAAAAGCTTCAAGAGAAAAGCATCAAGTCACATATAAAGGAATTCTCGTTAGACTATCAGCAGAAACCTTGCAGGTCAAAAGTGAATGGAATAATGTAGTTGAAGTGCCAAAAATAAAATGAAAAACTGTTAGACAAGAATACTATATTCACCAATGCTATTATTTAGAAATAAAGAAATGAAGACCTTTCCAGATAAAAAAAGCTGAGGAAATTAATCACCACTAAACTAGCCTTACAAGAAATGTCTAAGAGAGTGCTACAATTGGAAATGGAAAAACAATAATTTGCATCATGAAAACACATATATCTATAAAACTAACCAATAAAGTTAAATTTATAATCAAACTCAGAATATCCCAGAGTTGTAATGGTGCTATGTACATCTTTCAGTCCTCTAGTATGAAGGTTCAAAGACAGAATGGTCAGAAACAACAACAGCTCCAATTAGTGGTTCAGGAATACACAATAGATAAAGATGTAAAATAAGGCAACAAAAATATAAATTGTCAGGCAGAGGAGAAGAGTCTAGGGGATTTTGATGTGACCAAAGTTAAGTTGCTATTATCTTAACTTTATATTATGACTGTTATAGCTAAAAGACCCTTTATGTTAGTTCCATAATAATCACAAAGAAAGAAATTACAGCAGATATACAAAAAAGAGAAAGTAAACAAAGCTTAGTACCAAAAAAAAAAAAAAAAAAAAAAACCCACAAACCGCACAGATAAATGACAAGAGAGAAGCAAAGGATCTACAAAACAACAATTAACAAACACTGGACATTGGATCCACATCTGTATTCTCCTGGAAACTCAAAGGTCTCCAATCAGATTCAATCCAAAAAGATCCTCTCTGAGGCACATCATAATCAAACTGTTTATAAACAGTTTTAGAAAAAATGTTGTCTAATCTAGAAAACAATTAACAAGATGACAGGAGTAGGTCCTTATTTATCAACAAAAACCTTGAATGTAAATAAATTATTCAATTAAAATATATAAAGTAACTGGATAAATATTTTTTAAAAATACCCAACTATATAGTGGCTACAAGAGACACCCCTCACCATTAAAGACTAACAAACACTGAAAGTGAAGGAATGGAAAAGGGTATTTCATGTAAAGAGAAACCAAAAGCAAGCAGGAGTAGATACTTACATTTGACAAAATAGACTACAAATTAAAGACTACAAGAAGAGATAAAGAAGGTCACTATATAATGATAAAGGAGTCAATTCAGTAAGAATACATAGCATCTATAAATATCTATGCACCCAATACCAAAGCTCCCAGGCATATAAAGCAAACATTAATAGATTTAAAGTGGAAGACAGACAGCAATACAATAATAGTGAGGGACTTCAACACCACACTCTTAATGGACAGATCATCTAGAAAGAAAATCAAGAAAGAAATATCAGACTTGAACTTTTCCATAGACCAAAAGGACCACAGGCTAAATGGACCATAAATCAAAGGGACCATAGATTCGATGGACCTAAGAGACATTCTGTCCAACATCTGCAGAATTCACAGTTTTCTCAACTGCACATGGAATATTATCCAGGATAGAATATATGTTAAAACACAAAACAAATCTTAACAAATATAAGAACACTGAAATCATATCAAGTATATTTTCTGACCACAATGGAATAAAAACATGAATCAAGAATAAATAAATTTCAGAAACTTTACAAATACATGTGAATTAAACAACATGCTCCTAAATAACCAGTGGGTCAATACTTAAAATAAAAGTGGAAGTTAAAACATTACACCGAAACCTATGGGACACAGCAAAAGCAGTTCTAAGAGGGAAGTTGATAGCAATAAACACTTACATCAAAAAAGAAGAAAGATTTCTAATGAACAACCTAACAGTGCATCTCAAGGAATTAGAAAAAAAAGAAAACGAAAACAAATACAAAATATATAGAAAGGAAGAAATAATAAAGCTCAGAGCAGAAATAAACGAATTAGAGACTAAAAGAATTCATAAGACTGATGAAACAAGTTTTTTTTTAAAAAAAAACAAAAGTGGCAAACCCTTAGCTAAACCGACTAAGAATAAAAAAGAAAAGACAAATAAAATCAGATATTAAAAAGTAGACATTACAACTTATAGCACATAACTACAAAGGACCATAAAAGACTATTATGAAAACTATACTCCAACAAATTTGATAACATACAAGAAATGGATACATTCTTGGGCACATAGAACCCACTAAGATTAAATTATAAAATAATAGAAACTCTGAAAAGACCAATAATGAATGAGGAAATTGAATCAGTAATAAAAAGTCTTCCATCAAAGAAAAGCCCAGGATATGACGGCTTCACTGCTGAATTCTACCAGATATTCAAAGAACTAGTAACAATTTTCATCAAACTATTACAGAAAAATCAAAGAGGAAGAAATACTTCCAAACTTACTTTATGAGGAGAACATTACCCTGACTCTCAAACCAGACAATGACACACCCAAAAAAGAAAACTGCAAGACAATATTACTGATAAACATAGCCAAAAATTTTTCAACAAGATAATAGCAAACTGAATTCAACCACAGATTAAAAAGATCATTCACTATAATCAGGTGGAATTCATGTCAAGAACACAAGCATGGTTTAACAAATGCAAATCAATAAACATTATATATTGCATTAACAGGAAAAAATAAAAAAAACATATGATCATTTCAATAGATGCAGAAATTCCTTTGACAAAATTCAGCAGCTCTTCATGATATAAAAAACAAAACTCTTGACACATTTGGTGCAGAAGATACATACCCCAACAAAATAAAGGCCATATATGGCATACCCATAGCTAACTTCACACTGAACCAGGAAAAGCTAAAAAGTTTCTCCTCTAAGAACAGGAACAAGACAAGAATGCCCACTTTCACCATGTCTATTCCATATAGTACTGGACGTCCTGGCCTGAGCAATCAGACATGAGAAAGAAATAAAAGATATTCAATTAAATAGAAGGAAGTCAAATTGTTACTGTTCGCAGACATGATTTTATAAATAGAAAACCCAAAAGACTTCACCAAAAAACTGTTAGAGCTAAAAAAAAACAAATTTATTAAAGTTGCAAGATAAAAAAATCAACATACAAAAGTCAGTAGCATCTCAGGCTGGGCACGGTGGCTCATGCCTGTAATCCCAGCACTTTGGGAGGCCGAGGCGGGTGGATCGCAAGGTCAGGAGATCGAGACCATCCTGGCTAACACGGTGAAACCCCGTCTCTATTAAAAATAATAAAAAAAAAATTAGCCAGGCATGGTGGTAGGCGCCTGTAGTCCCAGCTACTCGGGAGGCTGAGGCAGGAGAACGGCATGAACCCAGGAGGCAGAGCTTGCGGTGAGCCGAGATCAGGCCACTGCACTCCAGCCTGGGCCACAGAGCAAGACTCTGTCTCAAAATAAATAAATAAATAAATGAAAATCAGCAGCATTTCTATGCACTAACATCTGAAAAAGAAATAAGAAAAGGATTCCACTTATAATAGCTACGATAAAAAAGATACCTAGGAATAAATTTAATCAAGAAGGTGAAATTTAGATACATTGAAAACGACAAAACTTTGATGAAAAAAATTGAAGAGTACAAAAATATATGAAAACGTTCATGGTTTGGAAGAATTAATATGCTTAAAATAACCATACTACCCAAAGGGATCTGCATATTTAATGTATTCTCTATCAAAATATCAATGACATTCTTCACAGAAATAAAAAAAGCAATCCTAAAATTCATATAGAATCACAAAAGATCATGAACAGCCAAAGCAATCTTGAGCAAAAAGAACAAAGCTGGAAGCATCACACTACCTAATTTCAAAATATAGGAACCAAAACTGTATGGTTCTAGCATAAAAACAGACATATAGACCAATGGAGCAGAATAGAGAGCCCAGGGAAAAAATTGTGCACCTACAGACAACTGGTTTTCAACAAATGTGTGAGAATACATATTGGGAAAAAAGACAGTCTCTTTAATAAATGGTGCTGGGAAAATTGGATATCCACGTGCAAAAATAAGACTAGACCCCTACCTTTCACTGTATACAAAAGTCAACTCGAAATGGATAGAAAGGCTTAAACATAAAATCCAGAACTGTGGAACTACTAGAAGAAAACATAGAGGAAGTGCCTTATAACATTGGGTTGGGCAAGGATTTTAAGTAACACCTAAAAAGCACAGGTGACACAAGCAAAGACAAATAATTAGGATTAAAGCAAACTGAAAAGCTTTTACACCACAAAAGAAACAATTAACAGAGTGAAGAGCCAGTCTCTACAAAGGGGAAAAAGGAAATTGCAAATTATACATCTCACAAGGGGTTAATATCCAGAATATAAAATCAACTTAAACAAATCAACAGGAAACACACACACACACACAAATGACATAGTTTAAAAGTGGACAAAAGACATTACTAGATATTTCTTAAAAGAAGACATACAAATGGCTAACAGGCATATGAAAAAATGCTCAGCATCACTAATCATCAGGGAAATTCGCATTAAAACCACAATGAGATACCACTTCACTCCAGTTAGAATAGCTATTATAAAAAAGACAAAAGAAAAAAGGTGTTGGCAATGATCTGGAGAAAAGGAAACACTTTTACACACTGCTTGTGGAATTGTAAATTAGTACAGCAACTAAGGAAAACAGTATGGAGGTTTCTCAAAGCATTAAAAATAGAACTACCATATTATCCAGTAATCTCACTACTGGTTATGTATCCAAAGGAAATGAAATCATGTCAAAAATATATCTGTACTCCCATGTTTATTGTAGCACTATTTACAATAGCCAAGATAAGGAATCAACCTAACTATACAACAATAAATGAAATAAAGAAATGAAGAAAATTTGGCATATATACACATTGGAATACTATTTAGCCATAAAAAAGAATGAAATTCTGCCATTTTTTTGACAACATGGATGAAACTGGAGGACATCATGCTAAGTGAAATATGCTAGGCACAGAAAGGCAAATACTGCATGGTCTCACTTATATGTGGAATCTGGAAAAAAAAAAAAGTCGATATCATAGATGCAGGAAGTAGAACAGTGGTTACCAGAGACTGAGGAGGAAAGGCAGGAAGAGAAAGATGACAAGAGAGTACGAAGTCACAATGGGAAGGAATAAGTTCTAGTGTTCTATTGCACAGTAGGGAGACTATGGCTAACCATAAAGTATTGTATATTACAAAACACCTAGAAGAAAATCTTTTGAATGTTTTCACCACAAAGAAATAATAAATATATGAGGTGATAGACATGCTAACTACTCGGGTTTCTTCATTATATAACATACGTATGTATATAAACATTAATTGTGTCCCATAAATATGTACAATTACAATGGCAATCTTAAAATTATACATAAAATTATATTACATACTCACTGCTACAGTATCTCTCAATATACGCACATATTTTCATAACATTAAATTTCTATGTTCCTAAAACATTTTTTATTGCTAATACTTTAGTTTGGATCATCAGAGCCAAAGAAATAAATATGTAAGTCATTTCCAAATGGAGAGTTATACTGCAGAGATAAAACCTTTCACAATTCATGGATTCTTTTAATAGCAGTAACAGAGAACAGCACATTTCTACCTATTCAATAGATTAACATTTAAAATTTAAATCCTGGTCCTCAATCCACAGAATTGTGCAAACAGATAAAGCGGGGGGGGGGGGGGGGGGGGGGGAGGTGTCTAGAAACAATTATGTAAGATAGTCAAGATAGTATAATAGAACGTGTATTTGAAACACCTGGATTAGAATATAGGCCATCGAATTAAAACATGGCACTTCTCAACAACATAAAAACTAAAAATGTCAGGTTTCTGTGAGACAAGATGTCATCTTATATTATCTATTATCTATTATTATTATTATTATTATTGAGATGGAGTTTCACTCTTGTCACTCAGGGTGGAGTGCCAGGGCGCAATCTCAACTCACTGCAACCTCTGCCTCCTGGGTTCAAGCGATTCTCCTGACTCAGCCTTCTGAGTAGCTGGGATTACAGGCATCTGTAATCCAATCCAGCTAATTTTTGTATTTTTACTAGAGACAGGGTTTCACCATGTTGGCCAGGCTGGTCTCAAATTCCTGACATCAGGTGATTCATCCGCCTTGCCTCCCAAAGTCCTGGGATTACAGGCGTGAGCAATCATGCCCGGCCTTATTTCCTTAATAGTCTAGAGTCAAAACTGAAATAATTTCATCACACTCATGGCATCACAATTACCATCTTCTGTGATCCCTTCCATCATTTGACTATTTTATAAACAGAAAGTTCATTTTATTATTATAATTTTGCAAAGCCGTTTTTTGACAGCATATTAACTTATCCTAATAATGCTCTATTAAATGAATAAATCTTTATATATAGATAAGTAATCACACACACACACATTATGATCTACCCAGAGCAGTTTATAATTTTATTATAAAATTTCATTTGAGGAGTTATGTAACTATGCTATATTCAAATCTGTGTTATGAGTCATGTGGTAACAAAGGTCTTCCCTAATTATATTTGTAATTAAAGTTTCCCTATAAGTCCTTTTCTCCAACTCATTGATCGTTTTTGTGATAGCTGAACCCTTTCAACATTCCTACTTGTTAGATGAATTCAACAGTCTAATAATGTTTTGAATATTTGTTTACATTTTTTTGAGAAATACTGAAAAATCGCTGGTTTTATTTTTCCTTTATTACCCCTTTTCTGCTTGCATTTGATATCATTTTGTTAGACTGTCCATTGGTTTCTATACTAAATTATAAATGCTTGCCTTACATCATGGGTTCTACATCTTTCACTGTATCTTGAAACCTATTTTTTAAATTCTGGAAACAAAAGACATTAATATTGCACTTAAGCTATTGACTATAAAGCTGTTAGTGGTTTAACTCAAATTACCCTATGTGGAGAATTCATGTCCCAACACACAATTGTTAAATCTTTATATGCAGAATGACATATCAAATATACTATGTTTAAGACAGTTAATTCTCCCTTGCTCATGAGGAAAACACAAATATCTTGTTAGCATATACTATATTTAAGACAGTTAATTGTCCCTTGCTCGTGAGGAAAACAGAAATATTTTGTTAGCAGGTGTTACTTACTGAGTAGCTGGACTGCCTCAGTAAAAGTCCAAGAACAGTAATTTGGAGGGAGCAAATACAGTGACATAGAAAGAAATTCTACTTTCTGAGGATTCCTAAATGCTTTTAAACCATGCTCTTCTTCATGAGACACTGAAAGCACCTGGACCTTCCATCTTTCATCCCAAATTCCTTTTCAGGGTCTAGGACTTATTTAGGGGAATACATCAGCTTATTTGTCACTTGCTTCTTAAGAATTCTTTGTGCTTCCCATACTACTGGATCTTTTCTGCCTTGTTAATTGCCTCAGACTAATCAAGTAAACTAAACTCTCATTCTCTCAATGAACAATAGGTAAGCATTAACTGAAATCTCATAAATATCTGTATTTAATCTTTCTATGAAAGCAGACATGCAGCCTCTGTTTCCCACTGAGAGGTGAAGCTGGCTGGGCTTCTGGGTCCCGTGGGGACTTGGAGAACTTTTCTGTCTAGCACTTGGTATGTTTACTTGGATTGTAAACATACCAATCAGCACTCTGTGTCTAGCTAAAGGTTTGTAAACACACCAATCAGCACTCTGTAAAAACGCACCAAAAGTACTATGTGGAGCTAAAGGGTTGTAAACACACCAATCAGCACTCTGTAAAAACGCACCAATCAGCACTGTGTCAAGCTAAAGATTTATAAATGCACCAATCAGCACTCTGTAAAAATGGACCAATCAGCACTCTGTAAAAATGGACCAATCAGCACTCTGTAAAAATGGACCAATCAGCACTCTGTAAAATGGACCAATCAGCAGGATGTGGGTGGGGCCAAATAAGGCAATAAAAGCTGGCCACCGACGCCAGCAGCAGCAATGAGCTCAGGTTGCCTTCTATGCTTTGGAAGCTTTGTTCACTCTTCACAATAAATCTTGCTGCTGCTTGCTCTTTGGGTCCGCGCTACCTTTATGAGTTGTAACACTCACTGCAAAGGTCTGCGGCTTCACTCCTGAAGTCAGCGAGAGCACAAACCCACTGGGAGGAACAAACAGCTCCAGACACGCCACTTTTAAGAGCTGTAACACTCACTGTGAAGGTCTGTGGCTTCAATTCTGAAGTCAAGCGAGACCATGAACCCACCAGAAGGAAGAAACTCCAGACACATCTGAACATCTGAAGGAAGAAACTCTGGATACACCATCTTTAAGAACTGTCACACTCACCAGGAGGGTCCACAGCTTCATTCTTGAAGTCAGGGAGACCAAGAACCCACCAGAAGGAACCAATTCCAGACACACCACCACTAATCCTCAGTACCAAACACTTCATCTGACTGTGTGATGTCCACATGCCTTTGTTAAATGCCTCATGTGGTGATAATATTTACATGTAAAAGAGTCTCCTAGAGGTTTAAAAATTTTAGTTCTTTTGACTCATATATGCACAGACATATTATTTTTCCTTGTAATAAAACAAGATGTTCTTATTAATAAGGTTCTCTACATTCTCATTTATAAAATCTCTCCTACCTTTCCCTTGGCAATATGATTTTATGAACAGCTAGGAAGGTCTTTCTGTTTTTTTTGCATCTGCTCACTGATTCAAACACCAAGCTTCCATTTTCTCATCAACAAAATGGTCAATAAAGAAGAAACCTCTTCCTCATACTTAAGAGGATTAAATGCAGCAAATTTTTCATGAGTAGATTTACTCAAAAATACCTACCAGATATTCCCAATGCTCAATAAATATCAATTGCCTTTTTTCTCTTTCTCTTCTTGTTCTAGCTGCAAAACAAAATATCATCTACAACTATTTCATTACAAGAAAAGATGAGACTCTCTGTTTACACAAAGACTTTTTCTACCTTAGAAAGTAAGCAAACTCACAGAGCAGTGCTAAACACAAATACCAGTTGTATAGGTGACAGAGAGCTGAAGTCAGTTCACTAAATCATGAGAGAATACAAAGTTTAATAAAGAGTTTAATTGGAAACTGTAATACCTCAGTCTGCTCCAACATCTTTTATTGGATCCTGATTATTATTGCCTGTGGCAGATAAGCTTTAGATCACTCTGAATAAGGTGAAGTGTGCCACTAATTGTTACATTTGAACTCTTACCAGATTAGAAATTGTGCACCCAGGCACATAACACATAATAAATTTCAGGTCCCTTTTTTCTGTTTTCAGGGGATTATTTCTATCTAGGATGTTTTGATGTATTATTTTGAAATAAATTTTGCACAGGATAATATGTTCCCTAAGACTTTTTCTCAGGTGAAAGAAAGGAACACAGCCACACCAGACTAGTGGAAAGCAAGATGTAGTTAGCATCCACCTTCCTAAATGCAGGACCAACCCAATCTGTAGGTCAGTTACAGAACTGAAAATACTGTCTGTGTTTAGGAAAAGTACTACTTTACATGAAAAAAAGAAAAAAATAATCTGTCTTTAGAAGAACTGATCCAATTCAGAGGAAGGAGAAAATGAACCAACACTTAGAATATAACAGGCTAGGCACAAAACTCTAACAGGAATTGTTATTCATATTTAACAGAAAAAATGGGCTCATAGAGTTAAATGGAAGTCACACAGCTAGCAAGTAAATAAACAAGGATTCAAACTTAGCAGGGTGTCTTTTCTGCCTTTCAAACATGCTTGATTCTACTCCTCCTTCCTGTTTTATGACCAAAAGACTCAGAGGATTGTTGCTAGGATCAAATTAGTAATGTATTAAGTAAAAGAAATCTGTTTTAAAACCTGAAGGATCAAGGTGTCTGGTAAACACATAGGCACACCCTGAGCCAGTTTTTCCACAGTAAAATGGAATGTTGCCAAAATAAAATTGGATGAAATTCTAAGAACCCTTTGGAGAGTTAAAATACTGTAATTTTATTGTTGTTGTTTTTGTTTTTGAGACAGAGTCTCGCTCTGTCACCCAGGCTAGAGGGCAGTGGTGTGATCTCAGCTCACTGCGACCCCAGCCTCCTGGATTCAAGCAATTCTCCTGCCTCAGCCTCCTGAGTAGCAGGGATTACAGGCATGCACCACCACGCCCAGCTAATTTTTGTATTTTTAGTAGAGACAGGTTTTGCCATGTTGGCCAGGCTGGTCTTGAACTCCTGACCTAAGGCAATCCACCGGCCTTGGGCTACCAAAGTGCTGAGATTATAGTATAAGCCAATGCGCTTGGGATCTGTAATGTATTTTAATTGAATTTATGTTATTTACAGCAAAGAATCAGAAAGTCATGTGCCTTGAGACCCTTCTTTCTTCTCTTACTTTTCCTCCTCACTTCCCTTTCACCTGTCTCCTAATCACATATTCCCATATGTGAAGACAGCTAAGTCCTTAAAACAAATTTTCAAGAAAATAAAAAAAGAGGATGAAGAGGAGAATGCATAAAAGCTTCAGGCAGGAAGGAAACTGTATTCATAGCTAAGGATAGCGTTCTCAGAATTCTTTCAGAATTATAAAATATTCTTATTTATTTGATTAGTAAGCTCCTTAAGGCCAGGAATGGTATCTAAAGACTCTTTGTATTCCCAGCAAGTAGCACAGAAAAAAAAAAAGCTTAACAAATGTTTACTGTTCATAGGCAATACATACATGGAGAGGGAGAGAAAGAGAGGGGAATGATGATTAATTTATAGTTAATTCTTTCACTGCAAGGATTTTGTTGCACCCCTCTTGTATTAGTGTGTTCTCATGCTGCTAATAAGGACATACCTGAGACTGCGTAATGTATAAAGGAAAGAAGTTTAATTGACTCACAGTTCAGTGAGACTGGGAGACCTCAGGAAACTCACAATTATGGCAAAAAGGGAAGCAAACATGTCCTTCTTCACATGGCAGCAGGAAGGAGAAGTGCCAAGCAAGAGGGGAAAAGCTCCTTAAAAAACCATCAGGTCTCGTGAGGACTCACTCACTATCACAAGAACAGCAGCATGGGTGTAGCCATCCCCATGATTCAATTACCTCCCACTGTGTCACTCTCACAACAGGCGGGGATTATGGGAACTACAATCCAAAATAAAATTTGGGTGGGGACACAGCCAAACCACATCACCTCTTGAGATTATTGAAACAACTACAGTGAGTTTCAAAAGCAGAAGTTTCATATTTTAACAGGGAAAGGAAAAAGAATTAAAAATTCAAATTAAGTGGCCAGTAGGTAGGAAGAAACCAGAAAATTAAGATGTAAACAAAGGCAAGGGAAAAAATTGTTTTAGGAAGAGAAAGGATAGAATCAGTTTCCTCAGTGAGGTCAAATATAATATGTAAGGAGGTGTCCAAAGAATTAAGCAACAAGGAGCACATTAATAAACATCAGAAGAAGTAAATTGATTCAGTCTTCTAATATGACTATAGTTTTGTTTCTTGAAAGAACATCTAAAATGTCTAAATTATCTCATGCTGATTTACATGAAAAACCAATTGCCCATAATAAATGCATTCATCCATTTGTGCAAATAGAGCACTTGCTATCATTATGCTGGACAGTGGGGATAAGGAATAGATAAATATTGTGAATGTTACACCACCATTCAACTACTTTACCATTTTTCTCAAACTCTGGTTTGCGTCAAAATCACCTTCAGAGGCTTTCGGAAAATACATTTGGAAACCACATAATTTTCATTTGGATTTAGCCCGAAACTGAGACAATTTGAATCATACACTATAGGACCAAAGTATCTATATTTTTATAAACTTCAAAGGTAATTTTAATGCACATCAGTGTTTTAAACCCTAACATAGTATTTCTCTAATAGCCATATTGTAAAGGTAAATCTGTGACTTTCATTTCTATTTCAGAAAGACGGAAAACTCAGATAACCTAAAAATTCTCAAGCTCTAACAGCAAGAAACGCCGAGTAGAATATAATATCTTTTTGCTTCTGGTTAAAATGTAAAAGATGAAAAAAAACCTTGGTTCTTGTGGTAAAAATGAGAAAAACCTAGACCAAAGAAAAGTTAAAATTTTAATATGACTAAGGAAGATTAGATGCTTCAAAGAAGCCTTGATAAACTGGCATTGGTACCTACTGAATCCTTCCACACCTTGGTACAGGTATCTGGTTTAGTTATGGCAAATTAAAGTGAGAGGTGCTAAAGATGGAAAGATTTTATGGAAAATAGGAGAGGTCAGAATCACCTTGAATGATCATGTAACTGAATCGGAGTACAAAAAAGGCCCAAGCACGAAACAAATTGCCGGTTGGATAATTCTCTCTACCAACAATACCCTCAAATTTTGCAAAAAAGACCCGCAGTAAAGGAGGATCTGAAAACATGATCCTGTGCATTCTCAAAATGGCTGGATTTTTGAGTCCTAAAGGTGATGAATCTGAAGAATAACCAACATATTGGAAAGGGCAGGCAACTCACTCCCAACTCAAATATTTACAAGCTAAAAGGGGGTTGAATTCAATATGATTATAGCTGTTGCCCAGGCTTATCTCAACACAATATGCTAAGGACAAGAAATGATAAGGACCTCATTCTAATCACATAACCTAAGAAAGGGATTTTATTCTCTGGACTTCAGCACAACCAATATGTTACTTCAATCTCAACTTTTGAAAGAATGATATTTGGCATAAAAATCTTAAAAAGTGAAAGGTAGAAAATTTAAATTGAAGTAACAAAGATCTACTGATACAAGTAGAAAACAAATAGTAAGATGATAGACTTGTACCAAAATCATACCATAACTATGTTAAAAGTTATTGGGAAAAAATTCCAAAACTAAATACTGTTTATATGAGACATGCTTAAAATGTCTCCTGTAAACAGTATTCAGTTTTACATATTTAGATTTATAGATACTAATAGGTTAAAAAGAAGGGAAAAGATACTAAGGCAAACAACAATTATTAGAAAATTAAAGTAGCTATATCAATATACAAAATAGATGTTAAGACAAAAAAAGTTACAAAAAATTACTCATTTCATGGTGACAAAAAGTTAATTTATCAAAAAACAACAATACTAAAGAGGTATACACCTGCTAACACAACTTCAAAACATATGAAGCATTAATTGACAGTAACGGGGCATACTCTTGCCAGTGGACAAAGAAAGGGTTCAACTGAACTACAAGTTATTGCTTATGCCAGACATTTTGGATTCCTTCTCTCCAAATGAGTATTTTGTGTAGTTCAGCATTATTAGTAATCATTTTCAGTAACTGTTCACAGTTAAATACCCTGCGCAATATGGTAACTTCTCTTCTTGCCCGCGCAGGGTACTTAACAGTGAACAATAGGGGAAGTAGAGATGGTTTGCATAATGGGGACAGGGGCGAATACATGTGGAACCCAGGCAATCTTCTTGTATGACAACTGATACTCCTTTGCCCCACACAGTAGCTGTAAATATACCTTTGGAGGAGCCCTGGACTGAAAATGATTACCAAAGTTTCAGACCACTCTGAAAGGAAGAATCGAGTCACAACGGTTAGTAAGCTACTGAGATCTAACAATGTGATAGGTGAATTTGAAATGAAGAATGGAAACTAAAAAGAAAAATATCAGGTTTAGCCCCAATATCAACTGCAGATATTGGGGCTGTAGTTTGTTTCCCTAATATCCTTCTTCTAAATTTCACCTTAAAAATATTAAAGTTATGAATAAGTTAATCCCTGAATTTGTGTGGAGAAGTATTAGGTTGGTGCAAAAGTACTTGCAGTTTTTGCTATTAAAAGTAATAAAAGAGCCCCCAAAGAATTATCTTGTTCCTTTCTGCCATGTGAGAAATTAAGTAGAATCTGGGTTCTGGAAGAGGGCTCTTACCATAACCCAACCATGCTGACACCCTGATCTCGGACTTCCAGCCTCCCGAACTGTGGGAAATAAACCTGTATTGTTTATAAGCCACACAGTCTATCGCCATTCATTACAGCAGCATCAAGACAGAAGGTGTAAAGAAATATGAGTGGCTGCAAAAAGTTGTTTTGTTTTTATTCATGAGGTTTGGTCCTGCTAAAAGTTTTCTATTCTATATTACCTATAGTTCTCAATTATCTACTTTCCACTTTTCTCTGAGAAATAAAAGTTAGTATCTGATATGGTTAGGCTTTTTGTCCCCACCTAAATCTCATCTTGAATTATAATTCCCATAATCCCTAGAATCACCGCATGTCAAAGGAGAGACCATATAGCGGTAATTGCATCATGGGGGCGGTTTCCTCCATGCTATTCTCATGATAGTGAGTGAATTCTCACGAGACCTCATAGTTTTATAAAGGGCTCTTCCCACTTCGCTCAGCACTTCTCCTTCCTGCCGCCTTGTGAAGAAGGTGCCTTGCTTCCCCTTCACCTTCCACAATGATTGTAAGTTTCCAGAGACCTCCTCAGCCCTGCTGAACTGTGAGTCAACTAAATTTCTTTCCTTTATAAATCACTCACTCTTGTGCAGTTCTTTATATCCGTATATAAATGGACTAATAAAGTATCCAAAATATTAAATACCAAAAAAATTAAAAGATACGCCAGATATTTCTACTGAGACTACAAAACACTGCCAAAAATACTTTAAAGAAAATCTAAATAAATACAAAGATATGCATGATAATGTATCAGAAGATTCAATATTTATAGATACAATTTTCCTCAAATTGATCTGTAAAATTTTTTTTTGAGTTGGAGTCTCACTCTGTTGCCCAGGTTGGAGTGCAGTGGCATGATCATGGCTCACTGCAGTCTTGAACTCCTGGACTCAAGTGATCCTCCCACCTCAGCCTCCCAAATACCTGGGACTACAAGTGCATGCCAATAGACCCAGTTAAATTTTTTGTTATTATTATTATTACTATTATTTCGAGACTGGATCTAGGTATGTTACCAAGGCTGCTCTCAAACTTTTTTCCCAAGTGATACTTTCACCTCACCCTCCCAATTTACTGGGATTACAGGCATGAGCCACTGAGCCCAGTTTGATCTATAAAATCTTAATAGATAATTTTACTTATCATTCTAATATTTTACTTCAAAGGAGAAAGTCCTGAATTCAGACTTAGAAGATGACATTATTTAGACTACTTTTAGATAACAGTGGACTGAGAGTCTCAAGAATTCTTTTCCAGTCATGAAGTAAACTACTGACTCAAGATGCAATGGAACAAAAATTAATTTTATAGAAATGAATAAATTAAAGAGAGAAATTTAAATGTAATATTTGAAATATTTTGGTAATATTTATGTTTTATTTTTATGGCTATATGAGAAAAATTTTTCTTCTCTTTAAGATATCTCTAACCCACAATAGATTTTTTGTAAACAAAAATGAAAACTTTTAAAGGAACTTTGATTCTCACTGACCCCTGGAAATGCAGACACCTTTACATACTCTCCTTACGATTCACAGAAGCATTCATTATTTGCATAGATTCAATAAGTGTTTGATTTTGTATTACTCTTTTTTATTACAAATGGTAAACCCCATATTAAGGAGGAATAATTCCAACTTCGTATGTAAAGTCAGTACCTACAAAGCCTTCTCAAGAACATTGGCCTGGTACTTGTGTTCATAAGTTCTCAGTCTACCAGGTGGTAAAAAGGTTACTCAGCAGACTAGGAACTACAACAAAACTTGGGAATTGCTAGGAAAAGGAATTCATCCAATCTATAAATACTGGAGGTAAAATCTGGTAGAGAGAGTTTTGGGGCTTTGCTTCCTAGTTTCAAGATAGAAATGCAACGTCTTAGTTCATTCAGATTGCTATAATAACAGACCATAAATCAGGTAGCTTATAAATAACAGAAATTTATTTCTCACAGTTCTGTAGGCTGAGAAGTCCAAAATCAAGGTGCTAGAAGATTTGTTGTCTGGTGAGGACATGATTGCTGGCTCATAGATAGTCATCTTCTTGTTGTGTCACTACATGGCAGAAGCGAAAACTCTGGTCTCTTTAGACCCTTATAAGGGCACTAATCCCATTCATGAGGACTAAATCATGACCCAGTCACCTCCCACAGGCCTCACCTAATACCATTATTTGTGGAGTTAGGATTTCAAGGTATAATTTTTTGGGCCGGGAATATTTGGTTCACAGCTAGCAGTTAATAAAGGACTTAAGAATTCCAATCCAAGAAGCCTTATAAATATTTTGGGATGAAATAAATCCTTTAGACTTAGTAGTTACTGTATATTATACAACTCTAGATTTATGGAAAAAATCAATGAGACACATATAATTAACACCACAAGTGTTCCTAAATAAGTAATCTGGCAATATCTGTTGGGACTTGACTTTTTTGTGTGTGGTCAAGAATAAGCTTTAGTGACCACTTTGGCAGCACATATACTAAAATTAAAATGATAGATGATTTGCATAGCTCCTGTGAGTGGATAACATGCAAATTTGTAAAGCATTCCATATTTTTTTATTACCGCTAGACTAACCCTATAAGAAATGCTTGAGTCCGACCGGGCGCGGTGACTCACGCCTGTAATCCCAAGACTTTGGGAGGCCAAGGCGGGAGGATCACGAGGTCAGGAGATCAAGACCATCCTGGCTAACATGGTGAAACCCTGTCTCTACTAAAAATACAAAAAATTAGCCGGGCAGGCGCCTGTAGTCCCAGTTACTTGAGAGGCTGAGACAGGAGAATGGCATGAACCCGGGAGGCGGAGTTTGCAGTGAGTAAGCCGAGATTGCGCCACTGCACTCCAGTCTCTGTATCAAAAAAAAAGAAAAGAAAAGAAAAGAAATGCTTGAGTCCTATACCTGAAAGGAAAAACGAAAATCTACTATCATGAAAACACACAAAATGCACTTGAAGAAGATGGCAGATAGGAGGCAGGGCTAATGTGCATATCCCCTTTGGCAAAAACATAAAAAGAGACAAAGAAGGTCATTATTTAATGACAAAGGGATCAATTCAGTGAAAGGAAGCAACAATTATGAAGATATATATTCACCCAACACAAGACCATCCAGATATATAAAGTAAATATTCTTAGAGCTAAAAAGAGAGAGAGATCCTACTAAAACAACAGTTGAGAACTTCAACATCTAGACAAAAATATCAATGAAGAAACATTGGATTTAAACTGTACTTTAGACCAAATGGATCTAAAAGACATTTATAGAAAATTTCATCCAGCAGCTGCAGAATACACATTTTTCTCATCAGCACATGGAACATTCTCCAAGATAGACCATATGTTAGGTTACAAAGCAAGTCTCAACAAATTTTTAACAACTGAAAGCATGTCAAGTCTTTTCAAATCACAATAGAATAAAACTAGAAATCAACAACAAGAGGAACTTTGGAAACTGTACAGATACATGGATATTGTACAACATGCTTCTGAACAACCTTTGGGTCAATAAAGAAATTAAGAACAAATTTAAATTTTTAAAATTTCTTGACATAAATGAAAATGAAAACACAATATACCAAAACTTATGGGTTATAGCAATAGTAGCACAAGGAGGGAAGTTTATAGCAATAAATACATACACTAGAAAGTGGAAAGATTTCAAATAAACAACCTAAAAATTCACCTCAAGGAACTAGACAAGCAAGAACAAACCAAACTGAAAGTAGAAGGAAGAAAACAATAAAGATAGGAGGAGAAGTAAATGAAATAGAGACCAAAAAATACAATACAAATGATTAACAAAATGAAAAGTTGTATTTTGAAAAGATGGACAAAATTGATAAACCACTAGCTAGATTAACCAAGAAAAAAGAGAGAGAATCCAAATAAGTGAAACAAAAAAGGAGACATTATGACTGATACTATGGAAATTTAAAGCATCATTAAAAACTATTAGAAACAACTACAAGCTAAATATTTAAAAACCTGGAAGGAATGGATAAATTTCTGGACATATGCAACTTCCCAATATTGAACCAGAAAGAAATAGAAAATCGGAACAGATTAGTAATGAGTAACAAGATTGAATCTGTACTGGAAAGTCTCCCAACAAAGAAAAGCTCAGGATTAGATGGCTTTACCACCGAATTCTACCAGACTTTTAAAGGACACCAATTCTCATCCTATTCCCAAAAATGGAAGAGAAGAGAATTCTTCCTAACTCATTCTACAAGTCAGCATTGCCATGATACCAAAACCAGACATGAACAAAACAGAAAAGAGGAAAGTACAGAGCAATATCCCTAATGTATATAGATGCAAATATCCTCACCAAAAGACTAGCAAATCAAATTAACAGCATATTAAAAGAATTATACAAAATGAACAAGTGGAATTTATCTCAGTATGCAAGAATGGTTCAGCATATGTAAATTGATAAATGTGATACATCACTTCAACAGAATGATGGACAAAATCCATATGATCAGCTCAATAGATGCAGAAAAGGAATGTGACAACATTCAACATCTCTTCATGATAAAAACCCTCAACAAATTAGGCATGGAAGGAACATATGTCTACATAATAAGAGCCATATAAGACAAGTAAATAGCTAACATACTCGATGGTGAAGAGCTGAAAGTCTTTCCTCTGAGAACTTGAACAAGGCAAAGATGCCCACTTTACCACTCTTACTCAATATATTCCAATACTGGCAGCCTGAACAATTAGGCGAGATAAAGAAATAAAAGTCATCCAAACTGAAAAAAGAGGAAGTTAAATTATCCCTCTTTGCAGACAACATGATCTTATATGTAGAAACGTCTAGAGACTTTTGCCAAAACCCTCTCAGAACTGATAAACAAGTTCAGTAAAGTTGCAGTCTACAAAATCAACATGCAAAAATCAGTAGAATTTTTATACACCAATAAGTAACTGAAAAAGAAATTAAGAAAGCAATCACCTTTACAATATCTACCCAAAATACCTAAAAATAAATTTAACCAAGAGATGAAAGACCTCTATAATGAAAACTACAAAACACTGATGAAAAAAAAAAAAAAATGAGGGCACAAACAAATGGAAAGACATCCTATGCTCACGGATTCATAGAATTAATATTGTTAAAAATGACCATACTGTCTAAAGCAATGTTCAGATTCAGTGCAATCCCTATCAAAATATCAATGACATTCTTCATGAAAATAGAAAGAACAATCCTAAAATTTGTGTGGAACCTCAAAGGACTCTGAATAGTGAAAGCAATACTAAGCAAGAGAAAAAAACTGAACCAGAATAACATGGTCTTGGTATTCAAATAGGCACACAGAACAATGGAACAGAATAAAGAACCCAGAAATAAATCCACATGTTTACAGTCAACTGATTTTTGACAAATGAACCAAGAACACACACTGGGGAAAGGACATTTGCTTTAATAAATGGTATGGGGAAAACTGGATATCAATGTGCAGAAGAATAAAACTAGATCCCTATCTTTCAATATGTACAAAAATCAACTAAAAATAGATTAAACACTTAAACACAAAACACAAAACTATGAAACTACTAGAGAAAAAAAACAGAAGAAACACTTCAGGACATCAGTCTAGGCAAAGACTTTATGCCTAAGACTTTAATTAAAAAGTATAGACAACAAAAACAAAAATAGTTAAATAGGACTGTATTAAATTGAAAATCTTCTGCACAACGAAGGAAACAATCAATAAAGTGAAAAGACAATCTATATAATGGGAATAAATATTTTCAAATTATTCATCTGACAAGGGACTAATATCCAGAATATACAAGGAACCCAAACAACTCAATAGCAATAAATAAAAATAAAAAGTCACTTTAAAAAGTGGGCAAAAGAACTGAATAGACATTTCTCAAAAGAAAACATACAAATAGCCAACAAACATAAAAAAAAATGCTCAACGTCATTTTCAGGGAAAAGCAAATCAATAGTTTTCTTGTTTTCACATATGAGTGAGAATATGTGGTATTTATCTCTCTGTGCCTGACATACTTTGCTTAACATAATGTCTTCCAGGCTCAATATCATCTCACCCCAGTTAGAATAGCTATTAACAAAAAGACAGAAAATAACAAATGCTGGTGAGAATGCATAGAAAATGGAGTTCATACACCGTTGGTGGAAATGTAAATTTATACAGCATTGTGGAAAACAGTATGGTAGTTTCTCAAAAAACTGAAAATGTAACTACCATATGATCCAGCAATCCCACTTGTGGATATTTATTCAAAGGAAAATACATCAGTATCTCAGAGGGATATCTGCAATGCCATGTTTATTGTAGTACTTAATATACATAATAGCTAGGATATGCAATCAACCTAAATATTCATTGATGGATGAATGGATAAACAAAGTGTGGCATATATACACAATGGAATACTGTTCAGCCATAAAAAAGAATAAAATCCTGTCAAGTGTGGCAACATGGGTAAGCCTGATGAACATTATGATAAACAAAGTATGTCAGGCACAGAGAGATAAATATCACATGTTCTCACTCATATGTGAAAACAAGAAAACTGTTTTGAGTCCATGGAAGTATAGAGTACAACTGAGTATTAGAGGCTGGGAAGGGTAAGGAGGAGGACAGAATGGAGAGAGACTGTTTAAAAGATACCAAATTACAGCTAGATAAAAAAATGAGTCTGGTGCTCTGGAGCACTGTACAGTACATATGGTTAATAATAATTTATTACATATTTTCAAAAAGCTAGATGGAGAGGATTTTGAATGTTCACAACACCAAGAAATAGTAAATGTTTGAGGGGTTGAATATGCTAATTACCCTCTTTGATAATTACATGATGTATAAAAGTATTAAAATACCACTCTGAATCCTACAAATAGGTACACTTATTATATGTCAACTAAAAATAAAAGGGAAAAAATAATAATCTTTAAGATTATTGATGGTCATAGGGGATTAGAGAGGGAAATACTGCTGGAAAGAAAATGTCCAAGACTTGAAAATAGACCAAAGAGTGTGCCAGGGATTTTTTTAATGGAGTACTAGGCATTGCCTAGTAGACCCCCTAAAAATTATTTGACTCTACAGGGGCATGAAACTCTCATCTTTCTATTGACTGGGTAATTATGTAACTCCACAGAGGTAGTGATTAACTTGTAGAAAACCAATAGCCTTTGAAATAATTCTTAGCAATAAAATGATCTTGGTTCATAATAATGAAAATGAATTTTGTTCAGTAGAGAATATAAACCTCTACACAATTAGTTCTCTGTATCTACAGGTTCCATATCAGTGGATTCAACCAACTACAAATAGAAAATATTTTTAAAGTAAAAAATAATACAACCATAAAATAATACATATTTCATTTAAAAATATAGTATAACAACTATTTGTAGAGCATCTACATTGTATTGGGTATTATAAGTAATGTAAATATGATTTAAAGTATATAGAAGGATGCATGCAGGTTATACACAAATACACCATTTTGTACAATGGACTTGAGCATCCATGGATTCTGGAATCCACAAGGAGTGCTGAAATCAATCCCCTGCAGAATGACTAATCCAAAATTTCATATGAACCAGTTAAAAATTCTCACCAGTGGCCAGCTGAGGTGGCTCACGCCTGTAATCACAGCACTTTGGAAGGCCGAGGCGGGTGGATCACGAGGTCAGGAGATCAAGACCAACATGGTGAAACCCTGTCTCCACTGAAAAACTAAGAATTAGCTGAGCATGGTGGCACTCACCTGTAGTCCCAGCTACTCGGGAGGCTGAGGCAGAAGGATCGCTTGAACCCAGGAGGCAGAGGTTGCAGTGAGACGAAATTGTGCCATTGCACTCCAACCTGGAGACAGAGCAAGACTCCATCTCAAAAAAAAAAAAAAAAAAAAAAATCTTACCAGTTACCTCATCTATATGTTAAATAAAATACTTGACATATTATTTTAAAACATGCTAAAATATATAAGCAAACCAAGGATTGGAAGAAAATACTTGTAATAAGTAGCTGACAAAGGACTCATATCTAGAATATACAGAACACTTCCAAAAATCAATAGGAAAAATATCAACCAAATGGAAAATGAAAAAGAAATTAACTTGAAAGGCATTTTACAAAAGATATAGGAACGGCAAATAAGCACATTAAAAATGGTAATTCTCATTAATCATCCAGGAATTGCTAAACAGAACATTTTTTAAAACAGCGACAACAAGGCATAGCGTGGTGGCTCATGCCTGTAATCCCAGGACTTTAGGAGGCCGAGGTGGGAGGATCACAAGGTCGGGAGATCGAGACCATCCTGGCTAACATGGTGAAGCCCCTGTCTCTACTAAAAATATAAAAAATTAGCCAGGTGTGATGGCAGGCCCCTGTAGTCCCAGCTACTCAGGAGGCTGAGGCAGGAGAATGGTGTAAACCCGGAAGGTGGAGCTTGCAGTGAACTGAGATCACACCACTGCACTCCAGCCTGGGTGACAGAGCAAGACTCTGTCTCAAAAAATAAAAATAAATAAATAAATAAAAGAGTGACAACAACAAATATTCACAAGGATGTAGAATAAATAAAACTCTCAAAATTTGTGAGTGGGAGTAAAAAATGGTACAACCACTTTGGAAAATTGTCCATTTTTTATAAATTTAAACATATAGTTTGTCCATGCCTTAGCAATTCCTAGGCATTTATCCAAGAAAATTAAAAGCATATGCTCATGAAATGAATTGTACATAAATTTACATAGCAGATTTATTCATAGTAGCCAAAACTGCAAAGAACACAAATGTCTATCTAGAGGATAGTAGAAAAACAAATTATGTTTGTATCATATTCACACTGCTCAGCAATTTAACAGCAACAACAAAAAACCCTACTGAGACTCTCAACAACATGAATGAATCCCTCAGACATTATTTTAAGTGAAAAAAAAAAGAGTCATTTTATTTTTCCATTCACCTATTGATGTTGGCTATTGTAAACAATCCTGTAATAAACACAGAAGTATAGATATTTCTTTAAAATCCTGCTTCCAATTGCTTTAGATGACGTGGGATTGCTCAATTATATGATAACACTATTTTTAATTGTTTTGGGAACCTCCACACTGCTTCTTTAGTGATTGCAAGATTTCACATTACCACCAACAGTGCACAAGGATTCCAACTTCTCCACTTTCTTGCCAACACCTATTTTCAATTTTTCTTGTCATGTTCATTTTAACAGGTACAAGTGATATCTAAATGTGGTTTTGATTTATGTTTCCCTGATGATTAATGGTGTGAACATGTTTTCATATACTTCTTGGCCACTTGTGTGTCAAAGATCTTGACCTACTTTAGTGTGTGTGTGTGTGTGTGTGTCTGTGTGTGTGCGTGTTTGGCAGGGGGGAGGTTCTTTTACTGTTGAGTTGTAGGAATTCCTTATATATGTTGGATTTTAACCCCATATCAGATATAACAGATTCTTCATTCTGTTCACGGTTTTGCAAATATTTTCTACCATTCCATAGGTTGACTTTTCAATCTGATTATTTTTTTCCTTTTCTGTGCAAAAGCTTTGATGTAGCTTGACATACTCTCACTTGCCCACTTTTGTTTTGTTGCCTAAGCTTTTTGTGTCAGATCTAAGAAATAATTGCCAAGGCTAATGTTACTAAGTTTTCCCCTATGTTTTCTTCTAGAAATTTTATAGTTTTAGATTTCACATTTAAGTCTTTAATCCATTTTGAGTTGATTTTTGTGAATGGTGCAAGATAAGGGTCCAATTTCATTCTTTTACATGTGCATATCCAGTTTTATTAGTATCATTTTGCAATACTATCTTTTCTCTATGGCACCCTTGCAGAAGATTCTTTGACCACATATACATGGGTTTATTTATGGGTTTATTTCTGGGCTCTTTTATTTTGTTGCTTTGGTCTATAGGTCTGAATTTATTCCAGTACCATATCATATTGATTGCTGTAGCTTTATAATATGTTTTAAAATTAGAGTGTGTGAGGTCATCAGCTTCAGCTTTTTTATCAAGACTGTTTTATTTATTTAAGTTCCTTTGTGGTTCCACATAAATTTTAGGATTTTTTTACATTTTTGAAAAAAATATTAGTGAGATTTTGGTAGAGATTTTGTTAATCTATAGACCATTTTGGGTAGTATGGATACTTGGGCAATATTAGTTCTTCCAATCCACGAACATGGATGTCTTTTCATTTATTTGTGTTCTGTAATCTCGTTCAGCACTGTTTTGTAGATTTCAGTGTCCAAATTTTTCATTTCCTTCAAAAAATTTATTTTTAAGTATTTTATTATTTTTGATGCTATTGGAAATGTGACTGCTTTATTGATTTCCTTTTTAGATTGTTTTTTCTTAAAGTATAGAGGCACAACTGATTTTTTGTTTATTTTGGATCCCAAAACTTTGCTGAATTTACTTATTAGTACTAACAGGCTTTTTGTGGAATCTTTGGGATTTTCTATGTATATGATGATGTCTTCTATGTATATGATGATGTCATCTATAAACAGAGATATTACGTCTTCCATTCTTTTTATGTTTTTATGTTTTCTTGCCTAGTTGCTCTGGCTAGTACTTCTAGAACTACATTGAATACAAGTGGTAAAAGGGCATTTTTTTCTTCTTCATGATCTTAGAAAAAAAGCTTTCCATTTTTTTACTATTCAGTGTGATGTTAGCTATGGACATTTCACACATGACTCATCTTATGTTGAGGTAATTTTCTTCTATTCCTATTTTTTTGAGTATTTTCATCATGAAAGGATGCCAAATTTTGTCAAATGCTCTTTCTGCATCTATTGAGATCATCAAGTGATTTTCATCTTCATTTTGTTAACGTGGTATATCACACTAATTAATTTTCATATGTTGAAACATCTTTGCATCCCAGGGATAAATCCCACTTGGTTGTAAAGTACAACTATTTTAATGTGCTGTTAAATTTTGTTTTCTAATGTTTTGGTGAGGATATTTCCATCTATATTCATCAGTAATATTGTCCTGAAGTTTTATTTTCTTGTAGTATCTTTTCTGACTTGGTTATCAGGCCAAAGCTAGACTCATAAAATAGGTTTGAAAGTGTTCTCTCCACTTCAAGTTTTTTTTTTTTTTTTTTTTTTTTTTTAGTGTTTGATATTCCTTGGGGAAGTCAGCTGATCTTGGGCTTTGCTTTGTTGGGAGATTTTTGATTACCAGTACAATCTCCTTACTAGTTACACTTCTAGTGAGATTTTTCTGTTTCTTCATGATTCAGCCTTGATAGATTATATGTTTCTAGGAATGATCTATTTCTTCCAAATTATTCAAATTGTTGGCATAAAATTTTTCATAAAAGTATCTTTTCATCTTTCTAAACTCTGTGATATTTATTTTAACGTCTCCTGTTTCATCTATGATTTTGTTTGAGTCTTGGCCATGAGAGCTCCACCCTCATAAACTGATTAGTGCTTTTTAAAAGAACTTGAGGGGGCAAGTTTACCTCTTTCACTCTTCTCTCATGTGAGAATGCAGTCCTCCTTTTGCCCTTCTATCCCTTCTCCTATGTGAGGACACCTAGACATCCTGATCTATGACGAGCAGGCCTTTGCCAGACACTGAACCTGTTGACACCTTGATTATGAATTTCCGCCTCCAGGACTGTGAGAAAATAATTTCTATTGTTTATAAATTACCCAGTCTTGGGTATTTGGTTATAGCACCACGAATGAACTAAGACAGAAAGTGGTGCTAACAAACAGGGATGTTGTTACAACAAATACCTAAAAATGTGAAAGCAACTTTGCACTAGGTAATGGATAAAGGCTGGGAGAATTTGGAGGTTGCTAAAAACAGCCTAGACTGTCATGAGCACAGCACTAATGGAAATTCTGGTGAAGGATAAAAAGAGAAGAACTGTAGGGAGAGTTACACTCTTCTTAGAGATGTAAATAGTTGTAATCAGAATGCTGGTGGAAATAAGAATGATAAAGGCCATTTCAATGAGGTCTTAGGCAGAAAAATGGAATGTCTTACTGGAAACTGGAGGGAGGAAGACCATCCTTCTTAAAAGTGGCAAATAACTTGACTGAATTACGTCCATGTCAAGTACTTTATGGAAGGCAGAATTTAAGAACAATGAATTCTAGTTTTGGTAAGGTATTGCTAAGCAGGAAATAATTCCAGATGTTGCATAGCTTCTCATAACTGTTTATAATTTATACACAAAAGGGAAGCATAACTTAAATATTTAGAAAATTCTCAGCCTAGTCAGATAGTAAAGAATAAGATGGTATGTTAGACAATACGAAAGGTGTGGCATAAGTGTAGTATGCATAGGCTGGGCACGTGGTGGCTCATGACTGTAATCCCAGCACTTTAAGAGGCTGAGGTGGGTGGATCACTTTAGGCCAGGAGTTTTAGAAAAGCCTGGCCAATATGGTGAAACTCCATCTCTATTAAAAAATACAACAATTAGCCAGATGTGGTGGCACATGCCTGTAATCCCAGCTACTCAGGAGGCGGAAGCACGAGAATCGCTTGAATCCAGGAGGCAGAGTTTGCAGTGAGCTGAGATGGCACCACTGCACTCCAGCCTGGAAGGCTGGAAGACCATCATCCTTCTTAAAAGTGACAAATAACTTGGCTGAATTATGTCCATGTCTAGTACTTTATGGAAGGCAGAATTTAAGAACAATGAATTCTAGTTTTGGTGACAGAGCGAGATGATGTCTCCAAAAAAATTTTTTTAAATAGTATGGATGGAAGGAAGCCAGATCCTATCCAACAATACATGAAACAATGACCCCAAAGGCATTTGAGAGATTTTTGAGGCTGCCACAAGCCCAGTGTGCTAGGGCCTTGAAGGCCTAACAGTTTCAAAGGAGAGGTCCACGGTACCTGTGGGAACTTAAGTCTCACTGCCCAGGGCCACTCCAGTCTCTGCTCCCTGCATTCTGGTGCATCACTTCTTGACTGCCCTAACCATGCCACCAATGGACCCAGGTATGGCTTAGGTCACTACTCCCAAAGGTACAGGCCATAAACCATGATGGTGTCTGCACAGTGCTAGCTCTGTAAGTGCACAGAGTGAAAAAACTGTGGAGGCATGGCAAACTCTACCTAGACTTTTCCTCTCTTGCTGTCTTCCTTTATGTTTCATTGATCTTTATGTAGTGACATACTTTGATTAATTTCTCACTTATTTTTGTGTATCCTCTGCTGGTATTTTCTTTATGGTAACCATGAGGCTTCCATAAAACATCTTATTGTTATAACATATTCTAAATAAACATCCACTCATATTTTGTTTTTACATATTCAAGAGTGAGGGTAAAATAGAGGCATTTTAAAACAATCAAAACATGAGAGAATTTATCAATCATACTCTCAATGAGTGAATCACTAAATTTTTAACAAGAAATAATTGAATGAACAAACTAAATTGGTTGAAAGATACCCCTGTGTACAAATAAACTGCCAAATTTTGGATCAGTCTGAACAAACACCGATGCTAAGAAAATAAAAACATTGTGGGGGGCCGGGCGCGGTGGCTCACGCCTGTAATCCCAGTACTTTGGGAGGCCAAGGCGGGTGGATCACAAGGTCAGGAGATCGAGACCATCCTGGCTAACGCAGTGAAACCTTGTCTCTACTAAAAATACAAAAAAATTAGCCGGGCGTAGTGGTGGGTGCCTGTAGTCCCAGCTACTCGGAGGCTGAGGCAGGAGAATGGCGTGAACCCGGGAGGTGGAGCTTGCAGTGAGCCGAGATCGCGCCACTGCACTCCAGCCTGGGCGGCGGGTCGAGACTCCATCTCAAAAAAAAAAAAAAAATTGTGGGATATAAAAACTAGAAAAAGTAAAATACCAAAAATAGTACCATGTAAAATGAGAGGGAGTAATAGGAATTAAAGACTTTTTTTTTGAGACGCAGTTTCACTCTTGTTGCCCAGGCTAGAGTGCAATGATGCAATCTTGGCTCACTGAAACCTCCACCTCCCCAGTTCAAGCAATTCTCCTGCCTCAGCCTCCCAAGTAGCTGGGATTGCAGGTGCCCGCCACCACATCCAAATAATTTTTGTATTTTTAGTAGAGATAGGGTTTCACTATGTTTGCTGGGCTGGTCTCGAACTCCTGACCTCAGGTGATCCACCCGCCTTGGCCTCCCAAAGTGCTGGGATTACAGGTGTTAGCCGCCATGCCTGGCTGAATTAAAGCTTTTTAATCTGTGTGTATTGCTCTGGAAAGGACATAAATATTAAATTTAATATTAAATATTAATATTAAATTGGCCTGCCAATCTAGGTATGCATGTCTTTATAATCATTGAAATCTATTCCTCAGGTCATAATCCCAAAAGACACTATATCTGTTCATTTCCCTTTCCCTACCCTCAGTTCAGGAGTTTAAAAAAAGCAGTAAGATAACAACTACTCTTGTATATCTTTTGTAACAGACAAATCTATACCAGCAAACCTGCTTCATGATTATCTTCCTCTTCAGAGAGCTATGAGCACTTCGCTTATCATTCTACCAGAAGTTAAATGTTTCCTCTTCATCCATTCTCACCTTTTCTTTTTAAACTTGATTCAAGATTCTATCTCATTATTTCAAATCAAGGTAGTATAATATAATCACTTATGTGTATCTGAATTACCTGGAGAAAACTTTTCAAAATATAAAGTTGGATTCCACATTCACATTCTCAGATGCACCCATGCAAGAGAACTGAGATGAATACTTACAGGAATGTTTTTGAAAGTTTCTCTCCATGCAAGTTATTTTGATGCACAGCCCATAATTATCAAGCCAAATCTACTTACATATTATAGGATACCATGAGGCAAGATACAATTTATAACAAGTCTCTATAATACACTGAGTCTACCCTAAATCATAGTTTCCTACAGTAAAATTCCAATAGATATTATGTTTAATCTGTAACTTGGTACCTTGCAAAAATCCTTTTTTTCTCATTTCACAGCAGTATATGCTCATTATGGGATGAGCAAAATTTCTGGAAAAACATAATTGGTTTTAAATTCTAATATTTTCATTTTTATTCTAATTTTTCCATTTTTATTCTAATATGTATGTGTGTATGCACATATACTTTTTGCTAAAATTACATGTTTTTTCTTTTTATATATCAATTTGTTCTTATCTTTCTTTATGTAATGTTATTTTGTGGCCATTCTCCAATGTCTTTATAAAAATCTTCTAACACCTACATTTTTGTTTTTTATTTCATCATATAGGTGTACTGTGACTTATTTACAGTCTACATTGTTGAACATATAAGAGTTTTCCATTCTTTACTAAGATAGTGACATGAAGTTCTTCATATCATTATCTGATGCTAAGAAAATAAAAAATTGTGGGATATAAAAACTAGATAAAAATAAAATACTGAAACTAGTACCATGTAAAATGAGAGGATGTAATAGAGAGGGATAATTTCCTTAAGAGAGTCTCAGGAATGGGTTTACTGGGGATAAACATTTTTTTTTTTTCCAGGCAGAGTTTTGGTCTTGTCACCCAGGCTGGAGTGCAATGGTGTGATCTCTGCTCACTGCAGCCTCTGCCTCCCCTGTTCAAGCAATTCTCCTGCCTCAGCCTCCTGAGTAGTTGGGATTATAGGCACCCACCACCACACCTGGCTACTTTTAGCATTTTTAGTAGAGATGGGGTTTCGCCATGTTGGCCAGGCTGGTCTCAAACTCCTGACCTCAGGTGATCCACCCACCTCGGCCTCCCAAAGTGCTGGGATTACAGGCATGAGCAACCGTACTCAGGTGGGGATAAACATTTTTAAAGCTCTTCATTTCACATAGATTATATTAAGGGTCTGTTATTTATGTGAAGTTTATTTCTTTATGGAGAATCACACCACCTCAGAAAATCTACACTCTTTTACAGACATTATGAAATATGTGGTCTCATGATAGAACATTACAATCTTCATAGAGTGGATGGGGTTGCAGACAAATAAGAGATCTGAGCTCTTTTCCCTTTATGACAACTTACTTGCTCTGTGGCCTAAAGCAATTCACTGAACAATTTTGTTAGAAAACTGCCTCGAGGTTCTACGGAGTAAGGAAGAACAGGAAGGTTACGTTCACGTCCTCTTGAAGATTAGACTGTGTGCTATAACATTCAAGCAGACAAAACAAGATATAAAATGAAGAGCCTAGTCCAACATACAAAAGCAAACAAGTGACTATATTACTCCAGGGGCAATATTGCAAAGGATTACATTTAACATATTTGTAGAAGTTTCCAGAAATTGAAACACCTTATTGGCCTTTCATAAGCAACCATTTTTTTTTCTGTTTAAACTCCTAAAATGTTTCACTTTAATACAGCAAATTCACTTTATAAAGTTAACATTGTTCCATAATTATTTGTCTAATTTTTATATGTTTAGGTTATTCCCTTTTTCCTGTTTCTTTCGCAAATGCTCATGTCAATTTAATACAAGAAATGGTTGAGTTATTTTTAAAGCATGGACAATAATATGTCTTCCGAACTGATGCTGATTTGGTGAAAGCAGGAGGAGCCTATTTGAAATTAAACATCTGTTGCCATTTTAAATTATGTAGAAACTTTTGTTAATTTATAAAAGCATTTTTTCTACAAACACTTATGAGCACTTTGTATGGGTCCAGCCCTGTTAGACAATAAAGATTCAGAAAATAGCAAGAGATGATCTCTCTTCAAAGGGTTCACAGCATGGTAAGAGAGACAAACATGTATGCAAATAATTACAGTACCATGGATAAGCACTGCTACACTTGGGAAAACATTTAAGCTAGAATAGAAAAATAATAAATTGAGCCTTGTGGTCAGGTCTGGAAAAACTTTTCAGAGGAGGTAACTTTTGAATAGAAAAAAAAAAAAAAGAAAGAAAAAGAAAAAGACTTCAAAGCAGTGAAAAGAAACACATTAAAATCAGTGGCTATAGGATGTTGCAGTAAAAGAACATAGAATTGGCCAGGCGCAGTGGCTCACGCCTGTAATCCCAGCACTTTGGGAGGCCGAGGCGGGCAGTCACAAGATCAGGAGATGGAGACCATCCTGGCTAACACGGTGAAACCCCGTCTCCACTAAACAATACAAAAAAA
>NW_012099543.1:3534279-3549503 GCF_000951045.1 Mandrillus leucophaeus
TGAGCCACCGCTCCCAGCCATATCAGTGACTTTCTGATGATGACTTTGATCTCTTTGGAGTGAGGCATGATACAAGTACAAAGTATTTATTACTAACTTTTTCACAGGAAAAATTATCTCATAGAAAAATTTAAGAGCTAAACATTAAAAATTTCAACCTAGTCAAACAACATTCTTTATTTTATGACTAGCAGCCTGGCAAATTAAAAAAGGAAAAATAAAATGTTATGAGCAATTAACATCTCTCATGCAGTGTTTCTGTACAAATGTCTATGAAATATTAAGGTGGATCAGGGCTGGCAGCTCTCCAGGGCTCTGCAGAGCACACGGCACAGGCAGATCCTCTGTCTGCATCAGCAGAGGCTGCAATTCAGAGATAATCAAGTTCTTCTCCCCCTCTCTATCTGCAACTATCCATTTTCTTTTCGCTTTTTTTCTCCTCCCCATTGAAAATCTAATTTAATGATTTAAAATACACCTTTAAAAAAAAAAAAAAAACCTACACATAAAAAGAGAGAAATTAAACTGCACTGAAAGATTTATTATGACAGAATGTAATGTGGGATATGTTTGCTGTTTTTCCTGGTATTTCCTGAGATGAAGCATTCAGCTTAAGAAAAAGAGAATTTTATTATCTGTTCAGCAAAACCTAGAAAGAAGACTAGCCTGCCAGATATAGAAGTACAGAAAGCACAGTGGAAGGTTAGAAGGAAGAAGCACATTCCAGTAGTAATTCACACATACTCTCCCAGAGCAAATTTCCTCACAAATGGCAACAGGATTCTGTTCAAACATTTGCTAAATTAGAGATGCTCTATTTTCTTCTGGATGATTAAGTACTTGAAAGCTAATACTTTATCCTTAAATATTTGCATTATGATGATTTCTAAGACATGCATGAGGCATATCTCATACTGTATTTAAAGAGTATTCAAAAAGAGACTCTAGAACAGCTGTGTACTCCAAGAAATATTTCCTGTTCATAAGTTTCTTTATGCTTCCAGAGTACCTTGCACTTACCACTACTGTTATGCAAATCACACTGTCTGGTATTTACTTATTTACTCATTTACTCATCTCACCACATAGACAGAGGGCAGAATTTGAGATTTACTTGTTCTCGTATCTCCATACACTACCCTGGCAATATCAAGCATTAATAGAATTTTTTAAGTGATTAAACAATAGCTTATAACCTTGAGGAGTTGATATTATGGTATTAAATATAATAATGGCATAGGTATTTCTATTTTGAAATTAAATCCTATTAAAATGTAATTTAACACATTGACATTTCAAGGGTTACAACTAAGTGTCTTCTCAAATGATGCTGAAATTATCATTCTTTGAAAGTGAAAACAATTCATATTCCAGATTTTTAATTCAAATAGTTTTATTGTGACATCTTATAAGAGAAGGAAAAAATATTTCTACTGGTAGTTTGAATCCTATGAGTTTGGAAAATACGTTTTTTAAAGTCGGGTTAACCTGAATTCCTAAAGTTTCTTTGAATTTATAAAACATATTATTATAACCAGATACATATTTGGTTACACATAAACCTACAGTATTTTTCTAATATTTTAGAAATTTTTTCTTAAAAATTAGGTCAATGTTCAGTGGTAATTATTCAAAGTATTCAAATATCTCTCTTTCTGAGTAAATCCTGGTAAAGTATTTAGGCCATGAGTGCTTTAATCAGAAGGAACCCTCTGTGCTTTGAGTAGCCATTCTCATGATTACTTACCACCCTTAAACACCTAAGAAATCAAGATAAAATCAGTAAGAATTGATATACGTGCCTACAACTACCATGTGCCAGGAACTTGCAGTGTCGTTTACATGAATGTGTTATTCAGAAGAGCTGCCTCTTGGTTTCTGATTTCTGGCATCCAAAGTAGAATTTGATTGCACACAATACTCAGTATCTCAAAGCTGTCATTTGATTTCTCAGCTCTAGCAGCTTTATAGGTAGGTGGATAATGTTTTTTCTGCACCCTTGAGAAGGGTTGTCGTTTTAAAGTAATACAAAAACAATTCAAGAAGCAGTGGAAACCATTTGAAAAGTAATGGACTGCGATGCCATCAGAACGGATGGATTCTAATCTTGGTCTGTTGGTACCTAACTGTGTGGTGTTTAGCTAATCTCTCGCCTCTCTGTGTCACAGCTCACTTCCTCATAAACAGAGAGGGTTCTAGGATTTACTTATTCATTCCAGGTAGTTACTGCACACCAACGATATGCAAGACATTATGCTAAACTACACAGATGATGCAAGTAGTCTTCAAATCGCTAATAGAAATAACTAGTTCTTTTAGAAGTTGATGTAGTTACCTCCAGAGACCCAGAAATTACTAAATCTTGTCCTGCCAATCACCCATTCTTTCTAAGCCATTCCCAAGGGAATTACACATACATGTATGGACTTGTGTATATTGAACCACCCCTGCATCCCTGGAATGAAAACCCACTTGATCATGGTGAATTATATTTTTTATGTGCTGTTGTATTTGGTTAGCTAGTAATTTGTCGAGAATTTTTGCATCTATGTTAATCAAGGATACTGGTCTGTCAGGGTTTTCTTTTTTGTTATGTCCTTTCCTGGCTTTGGTATCAGAGTGATATTGGCTTCACAGAATGAGTTAGGGAGGATTCTCTCTTTCTCAATATTTTGTAATAGTTTCAATAGGCCTGGTGCCTACTAAAACTATTGAATGTCTGGTAGAACTCAGCTGTGAATCTGTCTGGCCATGGGCTTTTTATTGTTGTTGGCAACAAATAATCCCCCCAAAAAGTGGGCAAATGACATGAATAGATATTGTTCAAAAGAAGACATACAAATGGCCAAGAAACATTTAAAAATGCTCAACATCAGTAGTCATCAGGGAAAGACAAATTAAAACTAAAATGATAGATCATCTTACCCCAGCCAGAATGGCCATTATTAAAAAGTCAAAGAACAATAGGTGTTGGTGTGGATATAGTGAAAAGGAAAAGCTTATACACTGTTGGGGAGAATATAAATTAGCACAACCCTTATAGCAAACAGTATGAAGATTTCTCAGGGAAGTAAAAGTAGATCTTCCATTTGATCAACAAATCCTACTACTGGCTATATACCCAAAGGAAAAGTCATTACTATCAAAAAGACACCTGCAAGCATATGTTTATCACAGCACAATTCACAATTGTAAGGATATGGAACTAATCTAAGTGCGAATCAACCGATGAGTGAATAAAGAAAACGTGGTGTACATACAGCATGGAATACTACTCATCCATAAAAAAGAATGAAATAATGTATTTTGCAGCAACTTGGTTGGAGCTGGAGGTCATCGTTGTAAGTGAAATAACTCAGTATTGGAAAACCAAATACCATATGTTCTCACTTATAAGTGAGGGCTAAGTTATGGGTACACAAAGGCATACAGAGTGGTATGATGGACATTGGAGCCTCAGAAAACGGGGGACAGATTAACAAAAACAACATATAAAGTATAATGTACACTACTCAGGTGACAGGTGCATTAAAATCTCAGACTTCATCACTATAACATTCATCTATGCAACCAGAAACCACTTGCACTCCTAAAGCTACTGAAATTTTCTTTTAAAAATGAAAGAAACTGAGTCAACAGCTAATAAGCAGAAAATCTCAGACTGGAACCAAGGATTTGAATCTAAGGCATGTGTTCTTAATACTACCTCCTAAAACAGTATAAGGAACCAGATATCAGTTTTGAAATTGATGCTGTTAATCCCAAACAAATACCATTACCTTCAAAATAGCTTCCAGCCATAGAAAAGATATGTTGTACTTACAAAGACCAATGTTGTTTCCCTCCTCTAGTTTGCTTTGGAACTCTCGGACTGTTAAAACAACAAGATGACTATTCTTTGCCATCAGCCTGCATCACACACTGCCTAGAATGGTGACAAATAGACTCCTCCGCTCTCATCTTTGTTTAGAAATCTGTCCCTTTTTCTATATTGTATCTAGAGAGGACCAAAAGACTCCTTGTGTTTTGTGCATCTTTGTGAGTGTGTGTTCTCTGTGAAAAGGCATACTCATATGAAAAAGAAAATAAACTTCTCCAAATACTCTTTCAATTAACATGACGGTTCTAACTCCATTGATTGTAATCTACATGCTATGAGGAAGAATGGCATTAAACATGTCAGTTTGGTTTATAGAATGGAGCCTGGCTCAACTACCTGTCCCCTATAATCACAAAGGTGGTGACATTTAAACAGAGAGTAAAAGATTAAATACAGCAAGAACTGACTTAAATCCATTATTCCACCTTGCTGTTAGAAAAGAATTGAGCACACTGTCTGAGTTGTAACACAATGGCCCACCCACTTCTCAAATATGACTCAATACATAGTCTTCTCTCATGAGGATGGATATAAGAAGAGGTAAACAGAAATGGAAGCTTCTAAGTACATAGAGAAGACTGCAAGTATTTCTTTCCCACATGTACAAATGAAGTATTCTTTCTCTTTCAAAGAGAGTTCCTTTTATCTTCAAAACAGTAGCATCATAATGAGTAAAACAATATTAGTTTTCCTGATTTCCATATGACACAATTGTGGAAGATGTTTCCAAATACTTAAGCTCAAGACATACATGCCCAGTTATATAGGCTAGAATACACTTTACCCATAATTTCTAAGACTGGTCCAATATTAATTCATATATGTTATTTATTTAAAGCAATGGAGATTTATAAAGAATCTGTTTCAATGTAGATTCTTCTCCCATTGATACATTCAGCATAGCTAACGGACACTAATAAAATTGATAAATCTTAATATGCTTGCCCCTTTATTTTATATTTGAGACTCTTCGTCTAGAATTTCACTGTGGATTTGGAGTTTGTGTGATTCAACTCCAGGCAGAAACTATATTTGTGATTCTATACGATGATTACCCATCAGACAATAGAGCAGATTACCATTGAAGAAAGACGGAACAAGAATGTCCACTCTGACTTAATTTTATATTACTCCTCTGAAATGTACCACTGTGACCCAAAATAGAAACCTCAAAGTGAACTGGTTTCCAAAGTGAATCTTCTAGATTTCCTCCAGATCAATTATTCTCAGTCAGCATCTATAGAACCACGGGTGATTCATCAAACTATATGCTATCACCCAAGCTATCATATCACCACTTTAGAATTCTTTTATACAAAAACTCTTCAATTTAGCAGCTATAAATTTTCTAAAGATATTAATGACTGTAAATGTGGTTAGATTGTCAGTGGATGTACAATATTGTGCTCAATTAAGGATAACCCAATACTGGAAAAAGTATTTTTTTCAACACTTAGTTGACTCAGAATTGGACTCATGTTCCAGGTAGGAACAAGCATGCAGGCGTCATATTTTCCTTTATAAGTTAGAGAGTACATAAAACATTTCAGGGATATTTTTCCACTTTCTCCTAAAGGAGAATAAAGACTATCTTCATGTCCACCACAGCCTCTAGTGTTCCTGGTGACTGGAATATTTATCCAAAGTACCAAGCTAAAACATAAATGACATCCTTGACGCCTCTATCTCCTTCATGACTCACATCCAACTGATTAACTACCTTTCTGCCACATGCACGTGCTTATAGACACACACTCTCTCTCTTTCTCTCTCTCTTTCTCTCTCTCTTTCTCTCTCTCTCTTTCTCTCTTCCATCCTCTGCCACTGCAACTCATTCCCACATCATCTTGTTTTATCATCCCAAATAATTTATTAACAACTTCACTTATTGTACCAAATAATATGCTAGTTACTAGGTACACTAAAAAATAAAATAAAAAGCACAAATCAAGTATTTCTTTCGATCACAGCTAGATGTGAAAAGAGATGCATAATCAAACAATTAGATTCAGAATGTTAAATATACTAAAAGCATGTACTAAGAGAAAACCAATTTTCATTAACGGAGTCAGATGTGTATATGTGGCTTTGATGGCCCGGACTAAGAAGTGGATGAGTAACAAGGAAGGGTATGTCAAGGTAAGGGAACAGCATGTGCAAGGCAATGAGATGCTGAAGATCAAGGCATATTGAGAGATATCTGAGTAGTTCAATGTTTTTGAAAACCCCACGCTGTGGGCAGCATACTGGTTGCACACTCACAGCATCACTGTTCTGCCTGGGGATCCTCCACCACTGACCCACTGCATTAACAGACCACCTGTAGCCATACCCCACAACGCACTCTGATTCCAGCAAGCACAGGGAACTGGTGAATCACTGGAGAGTCACGGGCCTCCTGGCAACCTAAACTTCGGCATGGACCACCCCTAAGGAAAGAGGGGATGCAGCCCTCCAAAGCCCCCTTTGGGACAAAGAAAACATGGCTCAGTGGTGCAACTGAAGAGGACAGCATCAAGGCCCAGGAACAGACTGGGAGAGGGAGTCATCTCTTGCACCCCGCCCCAGAGCACTGAAATACAAAAGGAGGGATGAGTGCAGGTAAAAGCCTATTGGCTGGCCGTAACTCTTATGCGCCATCTACTGGGCTGCAGCCTGAATTACACCACCAAACAAAAATACATTGTTTCAACATACAACACCTGTGAAAACCACTGCAGCAACCTGTCTACAACCATGGAAACCATACAGAGACTTGGCTCTCTGCACGTACCCAGAAGCAAAGCCAATGGACTAAATAAAACATACACCACAGTCAGGCGGTGGCTCATGCCTGTAATCCCAGAACTTTGGGAGGCCGAGGCGGGCAGATCACCTGAGGTCAGGAGTTCGAGACCAGCCTGACCAACATGGTGAAACGCCGTGTCTACTAAAAAATACAAAATTGGCTGCGCATGGTGGTGCATGCCTGTAATCCCAGCTACTCGGGAGGCTGAGGCAGGAGAATTGCTTGAGCCCGGGCGGTGGAGGTCGCAGTGAGCTGAGATCGCGCCATGGCACTCAGCCTGGGCAACAAGAGTGAAACTCTATCCCAAAATAACAAATAAATGAATAAATAAATAATTCATATACCACAGTCAAACCCTTAAGGGAAAAAAGAATATAAAAACAACCCCATCCAAACAACAGCAAATTCAAACAGGAAAAGAAGTGACCACTCTCTCAGATGGGAAGGAATCAGAGCAAGAACACAGCCAATTCAAAAAGCCAGAGCATTTCATCACATCCAAAGGATCACACTAGCTCCCTAGTAATGGATGCTAACCAGATTGAAATGTCTGAAGTGACAGACAATAGAATTCAGAAACTGGATGGCAAAGAAGCAACAAGATCCATGAGAAAGTTGAAATCCGATCCAATAAAGCCAGAAAAGCCATCCAAGATTTGAAAGACAACATAGTCATATTAAGAAAGAACGAAACAGAGCTTCAGGGATTGAAAACTTCACTATAGCTATTTCAAAATACAGTTTAAAGCCTTAACAGCAGACTAGACCAAGCAGAGGAAAGAATTCCAGAGCGCAAGGATCAGTCCTTCAAATCAACCCGGTCAGGCAACAACAACAACAAAAGAGAATTTTAAAAAATGATCAAAGCATCCAAGAAACATGAGATTATGCAAAGTGACCAAATTTGTTACTCATTAGCATTCCTGTGAGAGAAGAAGAGAGAGTAAGCAACTTGGAAAACATATTTGAGGATATAATCTATGGAAATGTCCCCAATCTCATTACAGAGGTTAACATGCAAATTCCAGAAACTCAGAGAGCTACCGCAAGATATTATACAAGACGACCATCCCCAAGGCACATAGTTATCAGAGTTTCCAAAGTCAATGTGAAAAAAAAAATCCTTAAACAAATCCAGAAGAAAAAAACAAATAACCCCATTAAAAAGCAGGCAAAGGACACAAACAGACAGTTGTCAAAAGAAGACACACAAACGGCCAAAGAACATATGAAAAAATGCTCAAAGTCACTGCTCATCAGAGAAATAAAAATCAAAACTACAATGAGATACAGAATGTTCATAGTTTTAAAAACACTGTTAGTGAGGCTGCAGAGAAAAGGCGATGCTTATACACTGTTGGTGGTAATGTACATTAGTTCTGCCCACGTAGAAAGCAGTGTGGAGATTATTCGAAGAACTAAAAATAGAACTAGCATTTCTAGTTCTATTTCTAGTTCTATTGGATCAAGGGGATCCAGCAATCCCCTTACTAGGTATATACCCAAAGAAAAATAAATTTTTCTACCCAAAAAATACCTGCACTCATGTATTTTTCACACCACCATTCACAATAGCAAAGTCACGGAAACATCCTGGGGGCCCACATAAAGATGGAAATAATAGACACTGGGGGCTTAGAAAAGAGGGAAGGGAGTAAGGACTAAAAACTTTCTATTGAGTATGATGTTCACTGTCTGGGCGATGAGATCCATAGAAGCCCAAATTGCAGCATCACAAAATATACTCTTCTAACAAACTTGCACATGTACCCTCGAATTTAAATTAAATATAGAAAAAAGTTACAGCCCTAATGCACAACTTAGAAGATGTTAAATCATTGACCTCAGCTTCTACCTACGAATCTAGAACATGAAGAGCAAAGTGAACCCAAAGAACGAAGAGAAAGGAAATAGTACATATTAGCACAGAAATAAATAAAGCAGAAGACAGAAAACAATACACATCAATAAAACAAAAACTTATTCTTTGAGGTTAATAAAATTAATTGACCTCTAGCCACACTGATTAGGGAAAAGAGAACACACAAATTATAAATACCAGGAGTGGCAGAGGTGATAAATTATAAATCGTACTGCTATTAAGATCATAATATGGAAATGTTATTAACTTCATGCCAATAAACTCAACAACTTAGATTAAATAGAAATATCTTGAAAGACAAACTACCAGATCTTACTCAAGAAGCAATATATATTCTGAATAGCCCTATACCTATTTTAAAAATTGAATTTGTTGTTGAAGATGTACCCGCAAAGAATACTTCAGGCCAGATGGTTAATTGGAGAATTCTACCAAATATTTAAGAAAGAAATAATATCATTTTTACATGAATCATCCACAAATTTAAAGCAGAGTCAATACCTCTTAACTTATTCTATGAAGCCAGCTTTATACAGATACTGAAACCAGATAAATATATTATGAGAAAAGAAAATTACAGAACAAGATTGTTTACAAACACAGATACAATAATTTTTGACACAACATCAGCAAATTACTTCCTACAAAATATAGAAAGAACAATATCATAACCAGATGAGTTTTATCACAGAAATGCATGATTGATTCAATCATTCAGAAGTCAATCAATGTAGGCCAGGCATGGTGGCTCATGTCTGTAATCCCAACACTTTGGGAAGCCGAGGCGGGCAAATCATATGAGGTCAGGTATTCAAGACCAGCCTGGGCAACATGGTGAAACCCCATCTCTACTAAAAATACAAAAATTAGCTGGGCGTGGTATCGGGTGCCTGTAATCCCAGCTACCCAGGAGGCTGAAGCAGGAGAATTGCTTGAATGAGGGAAGCGGAGGTTGCAGTGAGCCGAGATCGCGCCACTGCACTCCAGTCTGGGCGACAGAGATAGACTCCATCTCAAAAAAAGCAAGGAAAAAAAAAAAAAAGAAGAAAAAGAAGTCAATCAGTGTAATTCACCATAGCAACCAACTAAAATTGAAAACCACACGATCATCTCAATAGTTAAAGAAGAATCATTTGACAAAATATGTCATCCATTCTTGATAAAAACTCTCACCAAACCAGAATCAGAAGGGTACTTCCTCAAACTGATAAAAGGCATCTATGAAACATCTACAGCTAACATCATATTAAATGGTAAAAAGATGTTTGCTTTTCACCCAAGAGCAGGAATAAGACCAGGATGTCTTATTCAACATTACACTGAAGGTTCTATCCCGTGCAATAAAGTAAGCAAATAAATAAATAAATGGCATCCATACTGGGGAAAAAAAAAGTAAAACTGTCATTAGTTACAGTTGACATGGTCATCCTCATAGAAAATTTTATGAAACATGCAAGAAAGATACAAAAACTAATATGTGAGTTCAGCAAGAATGCAGGGTTCAAGATCAATATGAAAAATCAATTTTATCTCTAAATACTAGTAATGAACAATTGGTACCTAAAAATATACCATTTATAACACAAAACATACAAGCTACTTAGGAATAAAACTAACAAAAATGTGTAGTACCTATGCTTTCAAAACTATAAAACATTGCTGACAATGAAAGAAACCATAAATAAATAGAGTTAAACCATATTCATGTGTCAAAAACTTTAATATTTTTAACAAGGCAATTTCCTTAGAACTGATCCATTTTGTAAAAGTTGACAAAATGAATGGATAAATAAATTTCGGTGTAGCTACACATGGAATACTATTTAGCAATATAAAGGAATAAACTATTCATATACATACCATCAATGAATATGTTGAGTTCAAAGAGCCAGACAAACTAGAGTATATATTGTATTATTCCATTCATATAAAATTCTAGAAAAAGAAATATTCTTTGCAGTAACAGAAAACAAAACAATGGTCACCTAGAGATAGGAAAATGGATAGGGAGGAAAAGGGAAGGATTTCAGTGGGACACGAGGAAACTTTTGAGAGTGATGGGTAAGTTCATTATCTTAAATAATGGGAATGGTTTCATGATGTCTGCAATATCAGAACTAATCAGTTTGTGCATTTCAAACATCTGCAATTTATTGAATATAAATTATATCTCAATATAGTTGCTTTTTTAAAAAATAAAAGAATGTAGATAATTGCTAAGTGCACTTTTGAGGTTCTAAGAGGAAAAGAATAAAACAGGGAAACAAGAATGGAATCTGGTAAAGAAGTGGAAGGATTGGCTTTAGATCAGAGCCCAGATATAAGCATGAAGGCAACAAATATTAGTGCAAAAGCTATTTGATCAGTAGATGCAGTTGTGGGAGTCCTCAGAAGTTCTTTTAGGGGTGCTTACACTTTCTTAGTAAAATAGGGACCAGTATCATTAGTTGAGATAGCAAATGGAGAGCAAGGCTTAAGAGGTTTGAGGAAAGAGGAGAGAACATGAAATAGAAGCACAGGAGTCCACAGTAGTCCACAGTAGTCCAGAAAAGTTCATTATGATTGCCAGCTAACATTAAAAACTCATTTGATGTTCATGACCATGAATTTAAAATGTGACCATTGAGCACATTTAGGTATTTCTCTCCAGCCAGTGAACAGGAGCAGGCATGAAGTAGACAAAGAGCTCTTTTAACTAGGATTGTGGTTTATCCAAGTAAGTTCGATGAAGCAAGAGAGGAACAAAAGAATGGAGCATGTGTGCAAGAAGCATCTATAATGATTGCCCATAGAATTCAAGTCTAGTCAAAGAGCAAAATGCCAAAAATTAATATATTGGTTGGGCTGTAATTATTGGTAAGGACAGGGTTTAGAATAATATCATATAAGTGAGAGATAAAATAAGGTAAAGAACAAGATCATTGGAGAACAGAATGTTGAAAGGATCATCAAATTAAAATTGAATAGGGCGGGAAGGATGTTGATAAAAGTGTCAGGTAGTTAGTTGCTTACATCTATGAAAGAAGGGCCAGGCACAGTGGCTCACGCCTGTAATCCTAGCACTTTGGGAGGCCAAGGTAGGCAGATCACTTGAGGTCAGGAGTTTGAAACAAGCCTGGCCAACATGGTGAAACTGCTTCTCTACTAAAAATACAAAAAAAAAATGCCGGAAGAGGTGTTGCATGCCTGTAATCCCAGCTACTTGGGAGACTGCGGGAGGAAAATCACTTGAACTCGGGAGGCAGAGGTTGAAGTTAGCTGAGATCACGCCTCCCCACTCCAGTCTGGGCGACAGAGTGAGACTCCATCTTAAAAAAATAAAAATTAAAAATCCATGAAAGAAGGCGAACAACTCAGAGGTTGAGATGGCAATAAAATGACAGCGAGTGAATAAGCAGATGACAACATAAGCTGATGACATAAAACGCTACCCAAGTTCCAGGAGTATGAGATCTGTGACATAAAAACTATCAATAGTTCAAAGAGCTAAAGGGGAAGTCATGTTTTAAGGATTCAGAGAGTAGAGGTGTGGAGAAACAGGCTTCCATTAGAGCAAAACAAGTGATTTAAATGTTTCTGTAAGAAGGTGGTCACATATGGAGTATTTCCTGTTGCAGGACCCTGATTTCTGGGGAATGTAATGGAAATATTTCAAGAGTTGAAGATAGACAGGAAAAAGGAAACTATGGTCATGCAAAGCCTTACAGGAGTGCTAGAGATGAAGAATGGCTGGTTTGGGGGCTTCTTTTAGTGTCTGACAAATCATGGATGGAAGGCATAAGATTTGTCCTGATAGATTCAAGGTAGATAGTGTGGGTGATTACCTGAGTTTAGAGGTAAGGAGGAGTAGGTATCTGGAAGTTTCTCTTGACCTCTCTCCACAGAGTCAAGGAAGTCTCTAGATGTGGGACCTTAGTCCTGGTGCCAATTACAGTTAAATCCTTAGTGAGGCATGGTTTTAGTCATAATGCAAGTGTTCACCTTTGAGCCCTATTAGTGTAAAGGATAAACTTATAGCAATTTTTCTGGCTCATTCTTTATAATTTGTGTAGTTCAAGATATCTAGGGAAGCCAAAAATGGACATTGGTTAATGTCCATTCCATCTCTCGCAGCCCCCTACAATCTTGATCCTTACCCCAATGCTAGGTAGTTTAGGGAAGGGGTAACAGTAAGAGTGTCAGAAATGGAGTAAAAGTACCTTTGTGCACGTTATTTGACCCTTCAAAAATAATTTAAAGTAAAATATTTTAGCATTTTAGGCTGCATCAAAATATCACGTGGAACCTCAAAATAATAAGGGATATCTATGACAAACCCACAGCCAACATCATACTGAATGAACAAAAGCTGGAGGCATTCTCCTTGAAAACTCACATAAGACAAGGATGCCCTCTCTTACCACTTCTATTCAACATAGTATTGGAAGTCCTGGCTGGGACAATCAGATGAAAGAAAGAAATAAAGGACCTCCAAATAGGAGAGAGGAAGTTAAACTATCCCCGTTAGGAGATGACATGATCCTATATCTAGAAAACCCCATAGTATCATCCCAAAAGCTTCTTAAGCTGATAAACAACTTCGGCAAAGTCTTGGGATATAAAATCAGCATGCAAAAAGTCACTATCACTCCTATATGCCAACAACAATCAAGCCAAGAGCCAAATTAGGAACAAACTCTCATTCATGATTGTCACAAAAAGAATAAAATACCTAAGAATATAGCTAACTATGGAGGGGAAAGATCTACAAAGAAAACTATAAAACACTGCTCAAAGGAATCAGAGATGACATAAACAAATGAGAAAACATTCCATGCTCTGTATAGGAAGAATCAATATCATTAAAATGGCCATAGTGCCCAAAGCAATTTATAGATTCAGTGCTATTCCTATTAAACGACCATGAAGATTCTTCACAGAGCTAGAAAAAAAAACTGTTTTAAAATTCATATGAAACCAAAAAAGAGCCCCAAGGCAATCCTACACAAAAAGAACAAGGCTGGAGGCATCACGTTGCCTGACTTCAAACTATTTTACAGAGCTACAGTAACCAAAACAGCATGGTAGTGGTACAAAAAAAGATACATAGACCAATGGAACAGAACAGAGAACCCAGAAATAAGACCACACACTTACAACCATATGATCTTGAACAAACCTGATGAAAACAAGTAATGGGGAAAGGACTCCCTACTCAATAAATGGTGTTGGGATAACTGGCTAGTCATGTGCAGAGTCATATGCAGATTAAAACTGGACCACTCCCTTATATCATATGCAAAAATTAACTAAAGATGGATTAAAGGCTTAAAAGTAAAACCCAAAACTATAAAAACCCTGGAAGACAACCTAAACTATACCATTCAAGACATAGGCACAGGCAAAGATTTCAAGACGAAGATGCCAAAAACAATTGCAACAAAACCGAAAATTGACAAATGGGATCTAATTAAACTAAAGAGCTTCTGCACAGCAAAAGAAATTATCAATAGAGTAAACAGACAACCTACCAAATGGGAGAAAATTTTTGCCAACTATGCATCCAACAAAGTCTAATATCAGCATCTATAAGTAACTTAAATTTTCAAGAAAAAACAACTCCATTAAAAAAGTGGGCAAAGGACATGAACAGATACCTTTCAAAAGAAGACATATATGCAGCCAACAATCATATGAAAAAAAGCTCAGGTAGCTGGCAAGATGGCCAAATAGGAACAGCTCCAGTCTGCAGCTCTCAATGAGATCAACGCAGAAGATAAGTGATTTCTGCATTTCGAAATGAAGTACCCAGTTCATCTCATTGGGACTGGTTAAACAATGGGTGCAGGCAAGACGAAGTAGGGTGGGGTGTCTGTTTAAAACAGGCTTTAAACCAACAAAGATCAAATGAGACAAAGAAAGGTATTACATAATGGTAAAGCGATCAATGCAACAAGAAGAACTAACTATCCTAAATATATATGCACCCAATACAGCAGCACCCAGATTCATAAAGCAAGTTCTTAAAGACCTACAAAGAGACTTAGACTCCCACACAATAATAGTGGGAGACTCTAACACCCCACTGTCAATATTAGACAGATTAACGAGACAGAAAATTAACAAGAATATCCAGGACTTGAACTCAGCTCTGGACCAAGTGGACCTAATAGACATCTATAGAACTCTCCACCCCAAATCAACAGAATATACATTCTTCTCAGCACCACATCGCACTCTTACTAAAATTAACCACATAATTGGAAGTAAAACACTCCTCAGCAAATGCAAAAAATGGAAATCATAACAAACAGTCTCTTGGACCACAGTGCAATCAAATTAGAACTCAGGATTAAGAAACTCACTCAAAACTGCACAACTACATGGAAACAGAACAAACTGCTCCTGAATGACTACTGGGTAAAAAACAAAACTAAGGCAGAAATAAAAGTGTTCTTTGAAACAAATGAGAACAAAGACACAAAGTACTAGAATCTCTGGGACACACTTAAAGCAAAGGGTGGAGGGAAATTTATGGCACTAAATGCCCACAAGAGAAAGCAGGAAATATCTAAAATTGACACCCTAACATCACAATTAAAAGAACTAGAGAAGCAATAGCAAACAAATTCAAAAGGTAGCAGAAGACAAGAAGCAACTAAGATCAGAGAAGAACTGAAGGAGATAGAGACATG
>NW_012099543.1:3549896-3604207 GCF_000951045.1 Mandrillus leucophaeus
CCCACAGAAATACAAACTACCATCAGAGAATACTATAAACACCTCTACGCAGGTAAACTAGAAAATCTAGAATAAATGGATAAATTCCTGGATACATACACCCTCCCAAGCCTAAACCAGCAAGAAGTCGAATCCCTGAATAAACCAGTAACAAGTTCTGAAATTGAGGCAGTAATTAATAGCCTACCAACCAAAATAAGTCCAGGACCAGATGGATTCACAGCCAAATTCTACCAGAGTTACAAACAGGAGCTGGTACCATTTCTTCTGAAACTATTCCAATCAATAGAAAAAGATGGAATCCTACCTAACTCATTTTATGAGGCCAGCATCATCCTGATACAAAAACCTGGCAGAGACACAACAACAACAAAAAAGACAGTTTCAGGCCGATATCCCTGATGAACATCGATGTGAAAATCCTCAATAAAATACTGGCAAACCGAATCCAGCAGCACATCAAAAAGCTTATCCACCACAATCAAGTTGGCTTCATCCATGGGATGCAGGACTGGTTCAACACATGCAAATCAATAAATGTAATCCATCGCATAAAGAGAAACAATGACAAAACCACATGATTATCTCAATAGATGCATAAAAGGCTTTCGACAAAATTCAACACCCCTTCATGCTAAAAACTCTTAATAAACTAGGTATCAATGGAACGTATCTCAAAATAATAAGAGCTCTTTATGACAAACCCTCAGCCAATATCATTCTGAATGGGCAAAACCTGGAAGCATTCCCTTTGAAAACCAGCACAAGACAAGGATGCCCTCTCTCACCACTCCTGTTCAACATAGTATTGGAAGTTCTGGCCAGGGCAATCAGGCAAGAGAAAGAAATAAAGCATATTCAATTATGAAAAGAGGAAGTCAAATTGTCTCTGTTTACAGACAAGATTGTGTATTTAAAAAACCCTCATCATCTCAGCCCAAAATCTCCTTCAGCTGATAAGCCACTTCAGCAAAGTCTCATGAAACAAAATCAATGTGCAAAAGTCACAAGCATTCCTATACACCAATAACAGACAGAGAGCCAAATCACGAGTAACTCCCATTCACAATTTCTACAAACAGAATAAAATAGCTAGGAATACAACTTACAAGGGATGTGAAGGACCTCTTCAAGGAGAAGTACAAACCACTGCTCAAGGAAATAAAAGAAGACACAAACAAATGGAAAAAAAAATCCATGCTCATGGACAGGAAGAATCAATATTGCGAAAATGTAATTTATAGATTCAATGCTATCCCCATCAGGCTACCACTGACTTTCTTCACAGAATTGGAAAAAACTACTTTAAATTTCATATGATAACCTGCATAGCCAAGACAATCCCAAGCAACCTGCATAGCCAAGACAATCCAAAGCAAAAAGAACAAAGCTGGAGGCATCATGCTACCTGACTTCAAACTATACTACAAGGCTACAGTAACAAAAACAGCATGGTCCTGGTACCAAAACAGATATATAGATCAATGGTACAGAACAGAGGCCTCAGAAATAACACCACAAATCTACAAGCATCTGATATTTGACAAACCTGACAAAAACAAGCAATGGGGAAAGAATTCTCTATTTAATAAATAGTGTTGGGAAAACTGGCTAGTCATATGCAGAAAGCTGAAACTGGATCCCTTCTTACACCTTATACAAAAATTAAGATGGATTAAAGACTTAAATGTAAGATCTAAAACCATAAAAACCGTAGAACAAAACCTAGGCAATACCGTTCAGGACATAGACATGGTCAAAGACTTCACGACTAAAACACCAAAAGCAATGGCAACAAAAGCCAAAATTAACAAATGGGATCTAATTAAACTAAAGAGCTTCTGCACAACAAAAGAAACTATTATCAGAGTAATGTATAGAATGGGAGAAAATTTTTGCAATCTGTCCATCTGACAAAGGGCTAATATCCAGAATCTACAAAGAACTTAAACAAATTTACAAGAAAAAAATCAAACAACTTCATCAAAAAGTGGGCAAAGGATATGAACAGACACTTCCCAAAAGAAGACATTTATGCAGCCAACAAACATATTTTAAAAAAGCTCATCATCACTGGTCATTAGAGAAATTCACATCAAAACCACAATGAGATACCATCTTGCCAGTTAATGGCTATCATTAAAAAGTCAGGAAACAACAGATGCTGGAGAGGATGTGGAGAAATAGGAATGTTTTACACTGTTGATGGGAATGTAAATTAGTTCAACCGTTGTGGAAGACAGTGTGGTGATTCCTCAAGGATCTCGAACTAGAAATACCATTTGATCCAGCAATCCCATTGCTGGATATATACCCAAAGGTTTATAAATCATTCAGCTATAAAGACACATGCACATGTGTGTTTATTGTGGCACTGTTCACAAAAGCAAAGACTTGGAACCAACCCAAATGCCCATCAACGATACACTGGATAAACAAAATGTGACACATATACACCATGGAATACTAATGCAGCCATAAAAAAGGATGAGCTCATGTCCTTTGCAGGGACATGGATGAAGCTGGAAACCATCATTCTCAGCAAACTAACACAAGAACAGAAAACCAAACACTGCATGTTCTCATTCGTAAGTGGGAGTTTAACAATGAGAACACATTGACACAGGGAGGGGAACATCACACACTGGGGTCTGTCAGAAGGTGGGAGGTTAGGGGAGGGAGATCATTAGGAGAAATACCTAATGTAGATGATGGGTTGATGGGTGCAGCAGACCACCATGGCACGTGTATGTCTATGTAACAAATCTGCACATTCTGCACATGTACCCCAGAACTTAAAGTATAATAATAAAAAAAGCTCAACATTACTAATCATTAGAAAAATGCAAAATCAAAACCACAATGAGATATCATCTCACATCAGCCAGAATGGCTATTAGTAAAAAGTCAAAAAAATAGTAGATGCTGGCAAAGTTGCAGAGAAAAAGGAACACTTACACACTGTTGGTAGGAGTGTAAATTAGTTCAACCATTGTAGAAGATAATGTAGTGATTCCTAAAAGACGTAAAGACAGAAATACCTTTCGATCCAGCAATCCCATTACTGGGTATAAATCACCCAAAGGAATATAAATCATTCCCAATTTATATCCCAAAGGAATATAAATCACCCAAAGGAATGTAAATCATTCTATCATAAAGATACAAGCACACATATGTTCATTGCAGCACTGTTCACACTAGCAAAGACCTGGAATCAACTCAAATGTTTATTAATGATAGACTGGATAAAGAAATTATGGCACATACACACCATGGAATACTATGCAGACACAGAAAAGAGTAAGATCATGTCTTTTCAGAGATAGGAATGGTGCTGGAGGCCATTATCCTTAGGAAACTAACACAGGAACAGAAAACCAAATACCACATGTTCCCACTTACAAATGGGAGATAAATAACGAGAACACGTGGGCACATAGAGAGGAACAATACACACTAGGGCCAATTGAAGGATGGAGGCAGAGAGGAAGGAGAGGATTAGGAAAAATAACTAATGAGTACTAGGCTTAATATCTGGGCGATGAAATAACCTGTACAACAAACCCACATGACACAAGTTTACCCACATAACAAACCTACACATGTAACCCTGAACTTAAAATAAGAGTTTTTAAAATGTCATGTGGCTATGCAAACTTTTTATATTAATATACTACCCTTCCTATACCAACCTTTCTACCCACCTTCACCACCTCCCACACATATACGATGAACTATTTATTCCTGACTACTCAGAGTTTTCCAAATCCACGATACACTTTCATTGCTCTCTGCCTCTGATTATGCTATTCTATTGCCTGGAATTTCATCCCCCATCCTTTCATGTGTCTGATAGACTCTTACTCAGACCTAATTCAAATGCCCTGCCTCTCATAGAAAGCCTTCTCCTGTTGTCTCAGATCAGATTCTCCATTCTTAGCATTGCACCCTACTTCATATATACTACTTCATCAGAACGTACCAGGTAATATACTAATTATTCATGTACTTGTCTTCCCTACTAGGTAGTGAGTCTTCCATAGTTAGGAAATGCCATTCAACTTCATACTACAATGGCCTCAAGTGCCCAGGTCTTACTGAATTAAATTGAATATAAGGTAAGCACCTTATAAGGTAAGCATTAAATATTTTTGAGTAGGTGGTGGTGTCAAAAGCTAGATTCATACGATGCTCATCCAAGTTTGCAAAACTGTAACTCATAGTTTTAATAGCTTTTATTAAGAAATAGCTTATTCACATTTCCAAAAATTTCAGAAAATAAAGTTTAAGAATTGTATAAATGGAACCATTTATTTTATTTCACAATGATTAGTTTAGTCATCCCAGCAGTATAAACTGGAGTTCAGAGACTCAAACTGGCTTAATAAATATAGTTGGTTTCAGTGAATTAAGGAATAAAACTGTACTCTATTATCAAGGTACAGTAACACTATGCACTTAAAAAGCACAGAGGAAGTAAAAGGTTAATTGGAATTTAAATCAAACCCCATTGTAGTCGACTAAATAAGTCTTTAATCAAAAGGTGGAAAGCAGCATTAAACACCATAATAAATACATGTTATCATCTGAGATCCTGGCTTGTAAAAGTATGATAAATCAAGTGAACTTTATTAGAATACAAACAATTTTGCAGCATATAAGAACACAGCCAGCTGTAACATAGAAACAATCTGACTAAGACACAATTTACAACATAATTTGAAATACAGCAGCCCCTGAGTAAAAGCCCCATAAGTCATAAGCAATTTATCCAGCAAAATTAATAACAGTGTTAGCCCAAACCGGTACAACTACGTAGACACCTTGGAGATCACCTCAAATTTTAAAACTTGTTTAGAACTGAAATCAAGTGTAAACCCTAATACAATCAAATGGTCATTGAATGACAATAAATATAGGTCATTCTGAGGTTTAATTTCTAAGTATGAGGTTTTTTTGTATTCAATCATTTATTTTTGTTATTGCATTAACATGAAAGTTAATGCATTATATGGTCGATAATGTGTTTCAAAGGCAGTAAAAAGAATTGCAAGCTGTCAACAATTTTAAGAGCTTGTGTCAGTCGGGCTGACAGAAGCAATTCACAGCCTTCTTTGATCAACACTCAAAGAATGTCCAAAATTGTCATGCCAGGAAATTCTATTTTCTCTGAACTTACAGTTTATCCCAGAAAATTGGTATTTCATTTCACTAGGATAACAAAAAACTGCATCTCCACTCCACGGCTTTCTCACCCTGAGACATGTGACTCAGACGGCATCTCTATCCTGAGGAAGGCTTCAGGAAAAGATGAGGCAACACTGATGTTCTTTTTAAGCAGGAAGAAACAGAAGGTTTACTTGTTTCTCTCTCAGAAAAGATCATCCTCCTAATTATGTACTTCATCAACACTGTATTTCCCACAAATGTAAAATTCTGTATGTTCTTTCAGTCCATCTATAAAGATAAAACTTCTCACAAAGCTGACAGCCATTACCATTAAGTGACATTTATGAAGTCCTAGATTTGCATAACTGTGTGTTGAAAATTTATAATAAAGTTTAAAGGCAGTGCTCTCCAGAATTACATTTACATATTAAACTTTTTTAATCACAGAAGGAATCATATCGAGATGATAACTCTGCAATTATCTGCACAGTTGCTGCGATCACCAACAAGAATAATACCGATGAATACACAGTGTGACCAAAATACTCAGAATTCAGTGCCAGTAGTTTTATGCCAGAGTGAGAGGACATTATCTGTCTTCCATTTGCCTGTAATTTATAGAAGAATGTGGTAATGAAAAAAGATTCCATCTAAGAAGCTCAGAATATGCTAGATTAAAACTGAGAAGAGCCTGGGTTCTTTAAGCTCAGGCTTACTGTGTTCATGCTGTAGCCTTCATCTCCTTCCTTTGGATTCAACATAATACTGACTTTGCTTCCTACTGATGATTTATATCCAAAGTCATGGTGACCAGCATGTTATACAGTGGTATACAGTGCATACTGTATAATTTGAGGCTATAGCGTTAGCAATTCCAACAAAAAGTGACTGTCGATTCCAGAATTCTGCCTTAAAAAGCTAAAAATGCACACACAATATAAGAAATGTCCCTTCTCCCCTGTAGTGTAAATGGCCAAGCTAGAGCCTAGATAGCCTGTCAAGGAACTTACTATTGTTATAAAATGCCAGAGTGGCAACCAATAATATCTTCTGACATTTCAGAAGAGCAGCTCAGCAGCATTCACATCCAGGATGGTCAGGTCCCATGATGCTAAGAGTGAAACTGACAAAGGCAGCGCTCACAAGCCAACGAGCTCAGTTGATGCTAGGCCTGCCATGCACGGTGGCAGGGCATTGACACTTTCCACAGCTGCTTAGAGTCAGTGAAGGAAGGAGTATGAAAAGAAATGGAAGAAGGAACTCCTCTCATCCTATTTTAGCTTATTAATTCTTGGCAGATAGTTTGACTTCCCACTTCTGTCTCTGCCTGAGAATTTCTAAGCTCTGAGCAGTGTCATTTTTCCTTGACTGTGATCTTCACATGGACAGCAAAGGATCTTAGGGGATTCGAGCCTCCTTAAATTAAGGTAATTTAAATTGCTACTAAACATATTACAGCGGAAAGGTATGAGCAAGTATATAAATATGCCTCTGATTGTTTTATTTTTGCCACAGGGAGATTTCAAAAAATTAAAATTATTCATGTAGAAACTTCACAGTAATGGAAGTTTTCCTGGAGAAAAGCAACTATATACCTGTGTTACACTTAAATTACCCCCAAACTACCCTTTTCTCCAAATTGAAGAATAATAGATTTGAATTCAGTTATCCCAGCAGTAAACACGTTTCTTTAATTGCCTTCTTAAAAGTCTTATTAACATTTTATTGTAACACAGGTTGAACCTCATTTCTATGAATATTTCATAATGAAAACTATGACTCATGTAATTTCTTTTCTCTACTTTGTAGCAATTGATAATTGAGCTCAACAGATCCAACTATCTAGCAATTATTCTGCAGCCATACTTCATGTACACAGAGCAGAGCAAGGTGGAAGGGGGTATTAGAAGGTACGGATCACAAGTAGATCTGTTTTGGGAAATGTTTAAACCATTAACCTCCAAACCCTTCAATCGAAAGAAAAATTGTCTCTCTGAAGGGTAACGACACACATGAAGCTCAAGAACACATTGGTCACCCAATCACCAGAACTGAATAAGTAATCTAGTTCAATTCAAAATCCAACCAAAAACATCTGTGGGACCACCTTGAGCAAGGCACTGCAAGGGACACAAAGGCAGAGGCTGTGTGCCTTAATAGGCTCTCATAAATAACTCAAATGCAGGCTTCCAAGTGATTTAACTGGAGTGGAGAGGAAGCATTAAAAAAATGAAAGATCATATTTTTTTGGAACAACAAGAAAAATGGCATGGAGGATTTGACATTAGGAATAAAATTTAGCATAAAGAGTTTTTCTGGAAATGTGTTTATCCAGTCATTTATCTCTCAAAAATAAACATTAAGATGAGGTAATTAATACGAATAAAGTAAACTTTTTGTAGCTCATATAAGCTTTTGGGCAAAGAGCAGGTAGAATTATTTAATTCTTGTATTTGATCTTCCTGTATCTGCTACTAATTTACCTGGTATATATGGTGTTTCTTTTTTTTAAATCTAGTTGAATATCATTAAATGTCTAAATATATTTTGACATGGTTATACCATAGAATATTATGCAGTAGCTTAAAAATAGGTAAATTTACATGTAATTAGATGAATAAATTTCCAGAATATAAGCTGAATGAAAAAGTCAGTTGTAGAAAGTTGCTCACAGTATATTTGCCAGAAACACTAAGGAGAATTTAACTTATTAAATTCTATTTATCTAAATTCTAAGCCCATAAAACTCCATTGACTGACTTGAACCTCTAGATAATAACTTTGAAAACTTGGTATAGGCCAATGCAAGAAAGACATTCATGTTTTAAGTTTTTAAGATAGATTCAACCTCAGGAATGGTATAGCTCTGAAAAATAGTCAACAATTATATAAAGGGACAAGGACTTGAGGATGGTGGTGGTATTTAATCACTCTCTCTCTCAGTACAGTATCTAGGAGTGGCCTGGAAGGCAGGGGCTATTCCAGCTCTACACTGGGCCTTCAGCTCTGCTACCACCAGGCACTCTAAAAGATCTTGGCAGTGCTCACTGCGGAACTCTGAGAAAATGTAAAGCTCCTATCTTAAATCCTTCTCCGTTTCATTCCCACGACTTGAGAACCCACTGGCCATCATGTGCCCAAAATATGTCTATTAAATAAAATCAAAAGCTACTGATATCAAGCAGCAGGGAAAGAGAATGATTAAAAATACACTTATAGACAAGCATTTACCAAATATATTCTACAGAATACTAGTCCTGGGGGATTCTCCATTCAGAAAAGAGGTCAATGTTTAGAAGCCCGCAAGAAACCATAAGCTTGTATGAGAGAGTCACAATTCACAATAATATATTTACACATATTAAACATGCTGAGAAGTCACGTAGTAACAGATTCTGTGAGCATTGTTTAATATTTCTCTCTTTAAGCTCCAGTCCCATCTGCCTCTTTGACATATCCAAAGGCATCCAAAAGTTCATGTGAGAGAATCTGAACTTATGGGTTACGGCCCCAACCTGATCCTCTTCTTGTGACTCCTAAAGTGAGCAAGCCATTCATCTAGTTGTGCAGGTCACACTAGTTTAAGTTACAAAGTTTAATCCCTCTTTCTCTCACCTTATATATAGACTCCAACACCAAATCCTGTTAATTCTACAAATACAAAAAGTCTCCCAATTTTGTAAATTTTTCTCTTTCTCTGCCATTTCCACTGTCATATGTACTACCACCATCTCGTACCTGAACTACTGCTGTGGTCCCTTACCGAGAACTCCCATATCCATTGCAGTTTCCTGTATCAGTCTTCTCAGGCTATCATAACAAAATACCACAGACTGGGCGGCTTAAACCACAGAAATTCATTTTCTCACAGCTCTGGAGCCTAGAAGTCCAAGATCAAGGTGCCAGCAAGCTCGGTTTCTAGTCAGGCCTCCCTTCTTGGCTTGCAAACAGCCACCTTATTTCTGTGTCCTCACATGACCTATTCTATGTGCACATTGCAGGTGCAGGATAGGGAAAGAGGGAAAGGGAGAGAAAGAGAAAGATCTCACAATCTCACATGCTGGTGTTTCTTCCTCTTCTTAAACAGGCACAAGTCCTATCAGATTAAGATCCTACCTATGACTTCACTTAACTTTTATTACCATCATATAGTCCCTATCTCCAAATAGTCACATTGGGGTTTGGGGTCTCAGCATATGAATTGTGTGTGGACACAGTTCAGTCCATAACACCCACATCTACTCTGGTCTCCATACTGAAGCCAAAATGTTACTTTAAAATGAAAATTTGATCATGCCACTCTCTTTCAAAAATGGTCTTTAATAAAACCATAGACATTTTGCTCATTCTGGCCTCCACTTAAGCTCCCTATGTGTGCTTCCAGTACACTTAAACTTCATGGTTCTATTCATCTCAAGTCCTTTGTATGTACTGTTCCATTTCTGCATTGCTCTGCCTTCCCTCTTCTCCTGGGAAGCCTTCTCTAGACCCCAAATAATCCAAACCTACACAAGATCCTCCTCAAATAGTCTGTCATAACATTCTATACATTTCCTATACTATTATCTCATTTTAATTATATATGTGTGTAATTAGTTGATTAATGTCTGTTTTTGTTACCGGACCATAAGCAACATGAAGGCAGCAATGATAATAATTTGTTCATCATTATATCTACAGCATCTTGCACTGTATTCACCAGATAGTAGATAATAAATATTTGTCAAACCCCATTAAAAAGTGGTCAAAGGACATGCACAGACACTTTTCAAAAGAAGACATACATGTGCCCAATGAGTATATGATAAAAAGCTAAACATTACTGATCATTAGAGAAATGTGAATCAAAACCACGATGAGATACCACCTCACACTAGTCAAAATGGGTATTAGTAAAAAGTCCAAAATTACAGATGTCGGTGACGTTGCAGAGCAAAAGGAATGCTTATACACTGTTGTTGAGAGTGTAAATTAGTTCAACCATTGCAGAAGACAGTGTGACAATTCCTCAAAGACCTAAAAACAGAAATACCATTTGACCCAGCAATCCCATTCCTGGGTATATCGCAAAGGAATAGAAATTGTTCTGTCATAAAGACACATGCATGTGTATGTTCATTGCAGCACTATTCACAAGAGCAAAGACATGGAATCAACCCAAATACCCATCAGTGACAGAGTGGATAAAGAAAATGTGGTATGTACGTATGCACCATGGAATACTATATGGCCATAAAAAAATAATGAGATCATATCCTTTGAAGGCACGTGGAGCCTTGGACGTGGAGCCCATTATCCTTAGCAAACTAATGCAGGAATAGAAAACCAAATACCACATGTTCTTACTTGTAAGTGAGCTAAATGATGAGAACACATGAACACATAGAGGGTATATCCTGGCAAATACATTCATAGGAAATTTTTCTCAAATCTAGGATCCAGAAGGTCACATGTCTGTAAAAATGAATAAACAGAAAGCAGAATTCTGATTAGGGGAGTTTTGGACAGATTCTGAAAAAACCTTCGGATGGATTTTGAAGGGAGCTCTCTTTTTCTTTCTCTTATATCAATTGGTGACCCGGTGATCAGAATCAAAGTCCTGTTTCTCAGGTACAGGGACCCATATATGTGTGGTTCAAAATTAGTTATATGCTTTTTGCCTCTAATAATAAATTATTTTATCACCTGATTGTAATAGGTGTGTATATTTGTGGTTACAGTGGATGACGGTGCATGTGTGTATTTGTCTGGCTCCACATGCAAAACAAACAAACAACACTCTTCTCATTGTGGTAGGCAAACTACAATCAAAAGATTTTCTGGAAAGTATAATTTCTGCTAAGCTCGAAGGTCCTGACAACTCTGAGACATTATGATTATACTTTTTTATATTTAAGAATTAACACCGCCAGGCGCAGTGGCTCACACCTGTAATCCCAGCCCTTTGGGAGGCCGAGGTGGGAGGATCACGAGGTCAGGATATTGAGACCATCCTGGCTAACACAGTGAAACCTCGTCTCTACTAAAAACACAAAAAATTAGCCGGGCGTGGTGGCGGGTGCCTGTAGTCCCAGCTACTGGGGAGGCTGAGGCAGGAGAATGGCGTGGACCCAGGAGGTGGAGCTTGCAGTGAGCAGAGACTGTGCCACTGCACTCCAGCCTGGGCAACAGAGTGAGACTCTGTCTCAAAAAAAAGAAAAAAAAATTAACACCTAAAATAGATAGGTGATACCTTGAGATCCAAGAGAAGTATCACCAAGGTTGCCTTTGGTTGACAAATGTACTAGAAGACCTATTCACACAAACGGCATGAAGGGAGAAGGTGCTATCACTAATACCGGTAAACCAAGTTGCCTGATGGTCTAATTCCATAATGCTAATACAAATTATATTTTTCAAAATTACCTAGGGATTCACAGAAAAGATAATAGGAAAAAAAATTAAGGCTTAAAACATCAATGTAAATTATAAGTCATTTGTAGCAACTCATGTTATGTTACTGTCCCATATTGAATCAGATGGTGGAGAGGTCTGGAACTCAAGATCATAAAACCTCATTAATTTGTTTTTTCAAACTTAGGATAATTTGTATTCAGTTGATTATAAAGTTTGCTTTTATATAATCCATCAGAAAATGGCTTGCTAAGCAAATGAATATCATATACAAGATTACAGACATAATGTTTATCCTTCTTAAGTCAAACTGTTCAAGTACTTAAAATCATTTGCATATAAGCAATTACTATGCTCAATACAAGAGATGCTTATGTATTCATTAGAGAAATTCCTGTGGGACCTACTTGGCAAGGCTTTGGGTGTGATTAAACATAAATTATATTAAACACAAATGATTGAATACAAGCAGCAAACATTTAGAAAAGTTCTGTTTATTAATAGCAGGTTATTTCATTTCTCTTTCTTTCTAACTTCCTCATGTGTAGATGCAGATTTACATCAGATACAATATGTTCCATATATTTTGACAAATAAATTTCCATTTTCTCTATATATTCCTCAATTTGGAATTTTCAGAAATTCTTATTGGCCTTTTCCTACTTATTTTGAACTAGTCTTCCAATGAATGCAACCACCACAGGAGTCTGAGACAAAACAGGCACTTCAGAAGCACCTGCGAGTAAATGGATTCTCACCCAGGAGCCACCTGTTCAGCAACAAGTCTGGCCAGCCGAGTGATGAGTCCAACAATTCCAATGGGGCCTCATTTGCAATGGGAAGACCCTGTAAGCCAGATGTCCATGGAAAGTGTCATCTACCTTGTTCCAAACAGTACCTTAAATGAAAGACCATGGATGCTTCATATAACTTAAACTTTAATGATAAATCCTCAGTGTATTCTAATTATAGAAGAGAAATGACAGGCATGAAAAGACACGGCCAAGACTGGGGGAAAAATCAGAGAAGGTCTAGAAAGAAAAGCAGCAGAAAATGGGCCTACATCAAACCAGGCAAATGGCAAAGTAGCTACTGGGCATGTTAGTTTTTGCAATGATGTGTATTTTGATATATTTTTTTCTCCCTAAAATAAAAACTTTGCTGCAGTCTATAATATGCATAAAAAAATCCAAGCCCCATGAGGATGGGTTTTTATGTCAGAAAAGGGAAGTGATTCAATGAAAACTGTACTATAAATAGAATTGTGGGAATATCTTGCAAGTTATAAATGCAAGTATTATCATCATTATCCAGAGGGTATTCAATCAATGCCTGCTGATAAAGAATTCTTAAGCGTTCACTAAACATTTAATGCCTTTCTTATCACTTATCACTGACAGATGCCACGGGGCATTTTGCATAGGATTTAATAAAGTAATGCTCATCAAAAAATCAATTAAAATGCAAGCTGCCTGTAGGCCAACTTCTTCCCTAGGTGATAAGGATAGCATGTTCTCCTCAGACCAACTTTATCTCCATGTTGATCAAGAAATTCTCGGAAGTTGTGGATAAATCAGGATATCCGTGACCACCACACAACACTAGTTAGATCTCTCAGAGTCCTAAACTATCTCTCATACAGCTAGCCATCCCTCCCCCTTTCCCCAAAACATACTGGGATAGATATGACAATGCTGGTGTTTTAAGGGAAAAAAATAATATTTGGAGGTTTTTTGACTGCAGAATTATACCTAATGACTATGTATACAAACGACATCCAGAGGAAGCAATAAAATACCTACATTCTCAGTCAGAATGTTCATTGCTAACAAACAACAAAATGGTGGAGGAGCTTAGGCGACACTGGTGTACTGATGTGAGTGTAAATCATCATAGCAGGCTGTGGCCCCTCAACTCATATTTGTGTAGCACTTGACATTTATAAAACACTGTTACATAATTCTCACATTTGAAATCAAAGCAAATCTATAAAGTTGTATTTTACCATTATCACTAATTTACACACAAGGAAATGGAAACTGAAAGAGGGTCTATGACTTATTCAAGTCTATGAAGCCAAGTGGAGGCAAAGCTGGGCTCAAACCCAGTTCTTCTGCCTCCAAGTACTCTGCTTCCCGTCTCCATCCAAGCTGTCTCTGTACATTTCCACAGGACTGGAGAAACCGTCAAATACTTTCAGGCCCTGCGCAAGTTCAGTGCTTTTCAGAATAAAGAATGTAACGCTGTCAGAATTCTGTGCTGAGAATTTGGAGTGGGTCCACTCAGCAGTAAGGCCTTCTCATTGGGCTCAATTCCTCTGCATGGACATCAAAAACGTCCATTTTATCTACAACTCATAGCAGCATAGAGCCTATATTTAAAATAAAAAATGTTCTTCTCCTCTAGGCCTTGAACTTGTAGCAATGTAGAATCTGAGTCCCCACCCCAGGACTATTCAATTAGAATCTGCAATTTTCACAAGATCCTTGGGTGATCCATTGCCCATTAAAAGTTTGAGAAGCATCATTCTCATGGGAAATTGTATTCTAGTAGATTATGGGTCCTAACACCATCAGAAGTTTGGGACTATGGGCCAAATATCACCTGCTGATATGCCATGGTCATTAGATGCCCCTCTAGATTCACCATATTCATTTTACACTACATATATATCAGTATGTTTCCCTCTCAAAGGAATAAGAGGACCACAGTGGATAGCCAGAACAAATAAAAGACAAGCAGAGCTGAAGCTAGGTGACTTGATATTTTCTGCAATAGAATATTGAAGAGAGAGTTTTAGAGAATTGGCAGAGTACTTTAATATAAGTATTTTTTTTTTCAGAAATAATGGTCTCTTAACTAATCCTTTCATGAGCAAAGGAATGAAATACCACATGATGATATCAGTTTTATTTAGTCCTGAAAATAAGCATGGGATTATCTGTAAGCACCAACAAAACATACTACTCAAGTTATCTGGAAGCTTCAGTGCACACTGATAACTCTGCTCCTGGACTTACTTTAGAGACACTATAGATCTCATTATGACATGCTTTTTAGATGATGTGTATTATTCTGAAATGATAATTTGCCTATAGAAAACAAATGTCAGAAGCCTGTATCAGGTTTCAAAAGTTTCTATCAATAACATATAACTAGAAGTTGGCAGTAGTTTCGAAGATTTTTTTCCAAATCCCAGGATTGTGGAGTCGGGAGTGAAGTAGAAACCTCTCATTGCAAGGAGGACATGAATAACTAGGTAGAACATCAAGCCCACATCAACATGTCTTTAGAAATTGATAAAAGCTGGTCTCCACATTAAATTGATCCTTAACAAACTGGAAGGCCAAAAAGGAAGAGTGTTGCAGTTAACTGTCTATGACTGTGACAACTAGACCCCAATGATGTCCCACCTGGCATCTTAGTCCATTTTCTTAGCAACAACTGAAATCTATTCTAATTCTACAAGGTCACCATGTAAACAGTATGGCCCAAACAACAACAACAACAACAAATCCTCCTTAAGTTACAAGATAAAAACTCCTTCAGAGAAAATTAAGCAGATACGAAAAAAAAAAGTCCCAGCAAGAAGTCCTGATTTTTAATTAACAAATGTTTGTTTAAAGATTTGGAATTAAGGATCGATGAATCAATGGAGGCAGTAACTGTTACTACTCCCAGCCAAGTTTTCTAACTAGAGCCCTCTTCTCTGCTAAAATGTTGAGGATGTTTTGCTCTGCTGTGATCCCCTTCCACAGCAGCAATGAGGTTCACCAAAGTCAGTAACATGGAGAAGTTGTTATCTTCCAAGCATTTCTGCTGAGATGCGTAGCATACACAGAATAATGATATTTTAAAAATTGTAGCCAGTTCTACAGAACTGAAATGGAATCTGTAATACAGAGAATTGAAAAGTAAATTTATAATTATCATAAAACTCCCAATAGTGCAGCAAAGCATGTGTCCTGGAAGAAACAAAGCTTTTCCCGTAATTGAAGGAAGGATTGCAAGCCAGGGCACAAAAATGGATCTTTATGCAGCAAGGGGAGAAGTATTGGTGAAACCATATCCTTTAGAGGCCACATTCACACGCAACTATCAAGGTCACCAACAATGAGATCATCTTAGAAAACGTGAGATCTATATCTACGTACACACATACATTTCAAAACTCCATGTAAATTTTCCAAGACACAGCACAAAAGGGAGGATTGGAAAACTGTTAATACTGAGAAACATTTCCAGAGAATTTGCTAGTATAAAACACTCAGGAATATCAGTGATAGAAGTAAGATATGTGCATTAGCTATAAAAGCAACCATATTCATGAGTACTTTATGTTCCATTTAAATCACTTTTGAAATTACATTTTCTTGAAGAAAATGATCTCCTCATCACCTCTTATGCATTTTCACATGAATCCAGTTCTATCAGTCACAGGATATTCCTTGTTAAATAAAAAATAATTAGTTCCTTTTCTAAAATGGATGCAATAATTCAAAAGAATAGTAGCCCTCATCTCTTGGGGGAGAAAATGAATTAGCAAAAGTAAAGTCTCTCAGAACTTTCAACACAAGATATTATGAATGTGGTGGCCTTCGGTAAGAGGTTAGAGTTGAAATGAGAGATGAAGCTGACCTGAATTTACCAGAAAGAAGAAATCAGAGCACTGAGTGTTTCCATATTCCAAAGCAGAACAATTATGAAGGAAATAAATTATGATAAGATGCATAGCTCTGGTGCAGGCACATAAAAGCATAAAGAATTAGCAAATTAGAGCAAGTTCATGATTCATCCAGGACTGTATTCAGACTCTAAAAGTGTTAACTAGTAAATGCATACTTGCTGACCTGAAAAAAAAAAAAAAACTAAATTCTTACCCCTAAAGTTGTGCACTGTATATTTATCTCAATTAGCAGAAATCTTGTGCTAAAGTTAATCCCCAATGCAGAATCTTTTGTCACAGCAAACATTTTTGTAAAGAAAATTGATGGTAAATCTATTAGTGGTAGATCCAAGGTACAGAAAATGTTCAAAGTCACAGCCAAAATATAAAATATATCTTTTTTCATGTTATGAAATGTTATAAAGGCATAGAAAAGGAAAATAGGGAAGACAGGTAGGGAAAAGGAAGGGAAGAAGGAGGCAAAAATAAGAGGCACTGCTGAGTTTTCTAGTGCTCCCTGAATTTCTAAATTAAATTCAAAAATAAAAATTTCCAAAATAATGTCAGCCAGTGATTGTTAATAAAAGAGAAATCGTTCCTATTACTCAGCTTACTATTTTTTCTAAGGTTAATTCTACTGCTCAGAAATGTAGCCACAGAAGACATAAACGTGAAATGAAAATCATGCCTTTATTAGCTGTATAAAGGTGAGGTACATTACAGCAAGGAGAGATGACATTGCTGAAAGGAGTAACTTTGAAGTGATAAGGAAAAATGAACAGGGGAGGAGAAGAAAAGAATTGGAAGAAATGGAGCAGGAAGAACATTATTTCGTGTAAATTAAAATTAAATGTAAAAGGATGACAGTAGCTCTGATCTTGTCAGGCTGAGGTATTTTCGTGGCAGACAGTAATAGGAGAGTTATAAGTAATTTTCAAACCACAGGTCTGCAAGCATGCGTACCTTTTCTCTCTTATGATTGCTGATTAGGATTTTTTCACAGAGAAAAATAAATTCTAAAATGTCAGTTTCATAAATCCCTGCCCAAGTCAGGAGCTGTTTGGTCCCTGTCAATGACAGACAGTCCCATGCAAGCCACAGGCAACATTCAGCAATGACTGTTTTGTTGTTGGTGACGCTCTCATTTGATAATACTCCTCCTGGAGACCCTCTCTCAGACAGAATACAGATTGCTGTCCTTTCCAAGGTGTCCCTCTGATTTACCTGTTATACCCTGTCCCCTTCCCTGCCCAGTTTGAAGCCTTTGGGTCTCCACAGCCCATGCTGCTGCCCTCTCACTGGGGGGTTGTCAATGTCATGCCAAGATCTCTCCCCCACTTTCCAACTCACCTTCTCTAGGTCCACATGGACAATGATCTTGCATCTGTCTCCCCTCTTCTATCAATCACTAACACATAGTGCTTGCTATGTGCCAGGCATATTTATATATATCAATATATTTCAAATATTTATCCTCAAAACTACCCTATGTGGTTGGTATAGTTATGACCCTCACTTTATCAGTGAAGAACCTGAACACAGAGAGAGTAAGTGGCTTGCCCAAGTCACACAACTGGGAAGGGGTCTGAATTCAGAAAAGTCTGCCCCAGAGTCCTCTCTCCTAACAATGGCGTTCCACAGCACTGGTTTCTTTTCAAATATTCATTAATTCAACAAGCTTTTCCTTTAGTATTATTACGTGCCAGTAACTGTGCTAGGTTCTAGTGGTATACATCAATGGATACAAGAAGGCTGAGAAGCCAGCTATGCCGTGGCAGCAGGGGTGAGACCAGGGAGAGGGAAGAGCATGGTCAAAGTAGGGAAAGCATCCCATGTCTGGGAACTTAAGGAAAGGTTGTGTGGCCAGAGCAAGGTGGATGAGAAGAGAATTAGGATTCTATTAGAAAAGAATTAAATCACTTTAATCTATGTAAGTTTTCATTTTGCGCAAAGTGCAAGGGAAAGCCATTATCAGGGTTTTAAGCTACAGCGTAGCAGGCTCAGACTTACACTTTTATGAAGCTTCTCTGTCCGCATTGTGGAAAGTGGATTGTAGAAGCAAAAGTAGATGTGGAGAGACATAGAAGGCTGTTATCAGAACCATCTAGAAAACAGTGGTGACTAGGTGGCCATGCTGGAGGTGGTGGAATGGTGTTTCAGAAGCTGAGTTGACAGGATTGGTGTTGGAGTAAATGTGGCAGTGGATGGAAAAGGCAGAACCTGGAGATGACTCCCCTGGTGGATGGGGGCTCTTTTCTAAGATGAGAAAGACTGGAAGAGAAACAGTGGTAACTGGAGCTCAGGATTTTTTTTTTTTTTTTTTTTTTTGAGATGAAGTCTTGCTCTGTCACCGAGGCTAGAGTTCAGTAGTGCAATCTCAGTTCACTGCAGCCTTTGCCTCCCAGATTCAAGCGATTCTCCTGCCTCAGCCTCCTGGGTAACTGGGACTAGAGGAGCCCGCCACCATGACCAGCTAATTTTTGTATTTTTAGTAGAGATGGGGTTTCACTATGTTGACCAGGCTGGTCTTGAACTCCTGACCTCAAGTGATCCACCCGCCTTGACCTCCCAAAATGCTGGGATTACAGGTGTGAGCCACCTGTGCCCGGCCAAGAGTTCAGTTCTGAAAGGTGACCTTAAGCATCCACCTTTGTGTATAATCAAAATATGACTTGACTAGCCTCAAAATGGGAGACAATAACAGAACTCTCAGAAACGCTTTAAAATCTGAGCAAAAAGAAAGCATATTATCTTCCTAGGTGGGGACTCTAAAGAGGGAATAAGTCCTACAGTTTCCCTCCCAATGCAGGATCCCCTGGTGTAGTTGCAACAGAGAAAAGTTTGTCAGAGAGCACCTGAGGAAGTCAAACAAAGACATCCTTTGCCCAGCCAGCAATAGCATAGGAGAGAAGCCCAATCTCTCTGGTCCCTAGAAGCATGTAGAACTTAGCTGAAAGGGGGTCCTTGAAGTGTCCTGGGGTCAGAACGAGGAATCTCTCTGCAGCAGAGAGCTTTGCGACCAGCCACCAAATGGTAACACTGGCATCTTCGATGATGGTAGCAAGAAGTGACACCAAAGGCCAAACACCAGACAGGATGAGTGGCATCTCAGTTAGTGGATGCATGTATGGAGAAAAGATAGCTTGGACCAGCGTCAGGACATTGACAATGATGCTCACTTGGAGAAGAAGGCAGGGGAGTTAATTAATTAATCTAGTTAATTCCTTTTATATCTAAAACAACAGAATGAAGGTGACTACGTTTGTCAGGAAACTATTACAATTATGTATGTTGCCTTTAAGCAGACTACGGATTGACGAGTTTTGAAAAGTAGTTATATGTATTCAAACACCTAGGTAAATTTACTTGCATACTTGCACAGAGTACAACAGTAAGGATTCATTGGCCCTTATCCCGCAAACCCTTTCACAATCTTCTGGGAGGTTCTGCAAAGCATTTCATATGAACTCATGAACGACTCTACCAATGCCATTCAGCTCATTCAAAAAATACCCCTAGTTGCATTACCAGGGTTGGATCCCCTAAGAAGAGATCTCAAAGTACGGCTGCTTGGACCTTGCTATCTTTTTTTTTTGTTGTTTTGTTTGAGATGGAGTCTCGCTCTGTCGCCCAGGCTGGAGTGCAGTGGTGAGATCGTGACTCACTGCAAGCTCCGCCTCCTGGGTTCACGCCATTCTCCTGCCTCAGCCTCCCAAGTAGCTGGGACTACAGGCGCCCGCCACCATGCCCGGCTAATTTTTTTGTATTTTTTTTTAGTAGAGAGGGGGTTTCACTGTGGTCTCGATCTCCTTACCTCGTGATCCACCCGCCTCGGCCTCCCAAAGTGCTGGGATTACAGGCGTGAGCCACCACGCCCAGCCCAGACCTTGATATCTTATGATGACTTGAGTCCAGCAACTTTTCACTTTGAGCTCTCAGAACACAAACACATCCCCTCTGCCACACACACCTACACCCACCATATGATTCAGCTATGTGTCTAATAGAAGTTAGGCTGACAGGCTTGTCATAGTGGCTCATGCCTGTAATCGAAGCAATTTGAGAGGACGAGGGAAGTGGATCACTTAAGGTCAAGAGTTCAAGACCAGCCTGGCCAACATGGAGAAATCCCATCTCTACTAAAAATACAAAACTTAGCCGGGCATGATGACAGGTGCCTGTAATCCCAGCTACTTCGGGGGCTGAGGCAGGAGAATTGCTTTAACCTGGGAGGCAGAGGCTGCAGTGAGCTGAGATTGCACCATTGCACTCCAGCCTTTTATGCTATTGCACTCAAACAAGAAATCTTCATTACTGGATGAAAATCAAATCCCTTTAAGAATAAATTATCTCACCAAGAAGATCATTGGTTACTCTAGAAAGAAACTTCTAGCAGATGTACCAGCATATCTGTTACGCTTATTCGTCTAAGTCTCTTTGACTCAAGCTAGACCCCAACCACCCAAATAAGTGACAAAAGTCTCAGAAATTGTAGGCCAGGTACGAAGCAGCTCAGCACCTGATTAGGCTTTTGGAAAAAGAATTTTTATGCAACTGGGTTCTTATGGTGACTCTCACTTCACAGATTTTTTTATGCAATGTCACCAAACCCATTATAAAGACAACCACTGCCCATAATGACATGTTTATGCAACGTTGCCAACCACTGACTCTTGAATAACCAGATGGGTGCTGTACTGAGATTCTCTTCTTCTTCTTCCTTTTTATCCTTCTTTTTTGCCTCTAACTCCAGGGTAGAATTTAGGTGGTAGCTTACATATCATTTCCTCTTTCATTCTTTTACTCAGAATATATTTAAGGAGGGCCTCTTAAGTGCCAAGCTCTGGTTCTAGGTTGCTCGCAAAACATCAGTAAAAAAGACAAAAAGGTCATTGAGCTGACATTCTAAAGCGGGGGATGAAGGAAAATAGACAATACAAAAATAATATGGCATGGTTAAAATAATCCAGAGTGATGGGATAAAGAACACATAGGGGAGTAGCATAATTCTTTCTGTAGTCTTAGCAGAATCTAACTTCAAAATCAGAACTATTATGCCTCCAGAGTTAGCCAATTATTTGCATCATCCTACTCTTTGCAATTTTAGGTGACTGAACTATGTGGAATTGTAATATCATTAATAGTTACTCATTTTAAACTCTAAACTCACCACTGCCATGAGACCAATTTAACAGCATGGTGTATGTAACAGTACAGTGGGTGAGAAGGGGCACAGGCTTCAAAGTCAAGAAAGTCAAGAACAGGAAGACCCCTGTCCTTCATCTGCATCTTGCTATCTTGGCGCTCTTGGGCAAGTCACTTGATTTCATGAAACCTCATTTCACTTATCTGCAAGATCAGAGTTTGGAACACTTAACTCTAAGTTTTGTTATATGGAGCAAAATGATAATAAAATTAAATCATATATGTTTACTTGTTTGATTGAAGAATCTCAACTCATTAAACTATAAACATGGAATTATCTTCCCATCTTCCCAAATAATACCTATCAAATGTCTCCTTTCACCTTCTATTTACCTAGGTACAAGCTCCTTATATATCTCTCACCTCATTCTTATGACATTTCTTCAGTTTGGGTTAAGATTTTCTTATATTTATTTAAATACCTCCGTCTTCCACAAAAGCAGGACACACTACTAATTAGAAGTGTTTGAAGGTAGGGAGGAAGGGGTGTGGTCTCCAGAGAAAGCACCCTCCATTGAAGCTTCAGCAGCAGTGAGAGGAGGCAGGGAGAGAAATAGTTACTTGAGAAACCACGATGAACAGTGACAGGCCCACCATTCTCTTTCTTTAGGTTGCTGCTATTTTCTCTGTTGAACACTGACTACTTGGCAATTTCACCTTTGAGAGAGTTTTCCAAGCATTGGCTCTTTGTAGCTTCTTGGAGGGCCTTTTGGGCCTCTCCCACTGCATGGTCCCTTGGCTCCTGGTCTCCTAAGACCAGGCTATAGCTAAGGCTATTCCTTCTTGCCTTAACAACAGCCACAGCAGAAGGTATTTACAATATTGCCTAAATCACAGACACAATTAGTGGTGTTTTTCCAACTCATAGGAAATTCCCATGTTCTTACTAAATATAGGGTTTAAAGCTGAGCCCCTGACATTCCACTCACACCTCTGACATTTCTCTCCTGCCCTTTTATCCAAGCCCAGAATTACCAGATAGTAGGTTAGCTCATGGCTCAGCAGCTTTCAGAAAGGAGAAGGTCATCAGCTGTAGACCTTTTGGAGAGGAAATAATTCAGTCATTCACTACCAACACCCACTGAGAATTCATACATTGAAATCCTAACCCCTAATGTGATGGTATTAGGAAGTAGACACTTTGGGAGGTGACTGGCCATGAGAGTGGAGCCTCCATGAATGAAACAAGTGCCCTTACCAAAGAGACCACGGAGAGCTCTCTCACCCTCCTTCCATCATGTGCACATACAAAGAAATCAGCAGTCTAGACCCCGGAAGAGGGCCTTCACCAGATACTGATCATGTTGCCACCCTGATCTCACACTTCCAGCCTCTAGGACTGTGAAAAATAAATAAGCCACCCAATCTGTGGTATTTTGTTATAGCAGCTCAAACTGATTCAGATATCCATTTAATACACCAATGTCAAAATCTATTTCTGAGGCTTAAGACACATCTCACAACTCCTAAGATTACTGTCAAAATCCTTATACCAGGGCCTGTCAGTCACCACAGAATCTGATCCAGACCACAACTCCAGCTCTATCCCTGGCCATTCCCACCCCTTGTTGTCTGTATTCCTGCCCCTCTATCTTCTTTAAGATCATCAAACTGCCAGGCTACTCCTCATCTCAGTATAAAAATAGACAAAGAGTATTCAAGGCAGAATTCTGAGGAACACCAATATTTTATTGTAGATTAAAAGAAGGAGAAGATGGTAAAGAAAACAGAAGCATCCAGTGAAGTAGTTAAAAAAAAAAAAAAAAACAAAAAAAAAAAAAACAGAAAAGATGTAAAATAAGTGGTTTACCTAATTAAGTGCTGCTAAATGAAGCCCAAGAATTTGACCAGCCAGAAGAGAGTGGAGATTTTGAAATAAATGAATAAATGCTCTGGTAGAGTGATGAGGTCAGAAGGTAGATTGAAGTACCATAGAGATGACCGGGAGGGAAAGAATGAGATAATATTATTTGATAGCAGGAATCATATTTATTAGCACTTAAATTATTTTAATTTAAAGTGGCTTTAACTCTTTGCCAAGCACTATGCTAAGCACTTTGCAAGCATTTTCTCATTACATCCTCGCTGTAACACTATTCGTCAAGGAAACTAAAATTTAGAGGGACTAAGTAAATTGCACAAACACACAGCTAAAAAGCTGTGGGAGACTGAATAATGGCCCTAAAATATATTCAGGTCGTAATTCCTGGAATTTGTAGTGTTACTTTATATTACAAAAAAAACAAAAACAAAAACAAAAACTGGCTTTACAGATGTGATTAAGGATCTTGAAATGGAAACATTAACTTGAGTTATCAAGGTGGGTCCTAAATATGCTCAAAAGTGTCCCAAGAGGGAGGCAGAAGGAGATTTGACACAAAAGAGAGAAGACAATGTCATGGCCTCAACAGAGAGGGAGATTTGAAGATGCTACAGTTCTGGCTTTGAAGGATGGGGTGGGGAGCAAAAGAATGCAAGGAATGCAATTCTAAAAGTTGGAAAAGGCAAGGAAACAGATACACCTAGAACCTTCAGAGGGAGGACCCTGAAACCCAGGAAATGGGTTTCAGACTTCTGACCTCCAGAACTGGAAAATAATAAATGCCACCAAATTTGGATAATGTGTTACAGAAACCACTGGAAACTAATATAGAAGTGATCATAATTCTATCTCCATTACAATTCTACAATAAATCTAAGTAGGTCACACATATGGAAGGAAAACACAGAAAGGGCAGGAGGAAAAAGAGATACAGAAGAATAGAGAACTGAAGGGAAGAGGAAGAGAGGGGAGGGAAAAAGTGTGAGGAGTTGAGAAGAGGAGCAGAGAGAATAAGACTCTAAACATTCTTAAAGTCCATAGCAACTTCATCTCAAGGACCATTATCCCTACCCGAGTCAGAGTGAGTTGGCATCGGCCCATAGCTACACGTTATCTCCAGTGGGTAAAATTCCAGTGCAGAATGACCTATAAATACTGTGATGTCACAGCTAGAGAGAAAACAGATTGATGTAGTCCTAGTTTGGAGGTCAATTGGCTCAGTAACTGTTGGAGGCAGCCAACAGTTAAAGACACAAATATTACACGGTTGGAGATAAAGTTCCAAAAAGAACAAACTGATTGATTTTGTACCACCAACTCAACTCAAAGTAAAGCCTTACTTTGTTTTTTAAGACATATTTTGTGAGGTTTTCATTTTCTGTTTTATGTTATTATCTTGTTATGACTTATTAATGGCTATCATTTGCTATAGTGAAATCGTGTTGAGACTTTTCACTCAAATGCTCTAAATAATTAATCTATTTTCAAGAATGCTTTATAAATGCATTGTTATTTAGTTATCTTATTTAATTTCATGTTTAAATAATGCTCTGGTATATATGAATCAATGACCACATCTTAAAAGACATACCTGTGTCCAATATTCAATAAAAGAAAAGGAAATTTAGCAGGAAAATGAATGATTTGTGTGTCCAACACCACCATTTAAACAACCTGAAACTCACGGCAACATTTGTCCCTTGGGTTCAAGGATGTATCTGAGGGTAGTCATGAAAATTCTGTTCTTAACGCTGACTCGTTGTGCTCTCACAGGATTCTTTTCCTAGTTAAGAGTTACATTTTTCCTTAGGAAATGAGACAATGCATTTTCAAGTTCTCTAAGGTTAGGAAGAGATTAGGGAAGAAACATTTGGAGTCCATTTATAGATTCTAAATACCCATAGTATGATGATTTTCCTAATTTTCTAACAAATATTTCTTATATTATGGAGCTAAAAGCTACATTTTAAGGGAGAAATGAGAATAAGGATAAATGGTAAGGTACATTTGTGGGAAGAAATGCATATAATTCAGTCTCTCCCTTTCAAAACAGAAAGAGAAACAGCAATCAACACAACATATGGAGTATCTGTTTTTCGATAAAAATGCCAGGTAAAGAGGTCTTATTTAAATCCACACAGAGAGTATTATCCTCCCCTTCCGAAGATTGTTTTTCCCCAGGCACAAAAGGGCGGGTATATTGTTGATTTTGTTACCCAAAGGCCCGAGTAACAGTGACATCTAGTGGTGCATGGTGATATAGGACGTAGAAATGCAAACGCTTGGTGAGAGCCCAGAGCAAAAAAACTAGAAAAAGCTGCTAAATTTAAAGTTCCTGATTTCTCTGTCAACAAAATTGTATTCTAATGTAATCAGTTACTCCTGTCTCACAGGGAAAGTTATTGTTCTGGGTCAACATTTGGGACGTGGAAAAGTCACTTAGTATTCACTGCTGGGAAAATGAGGAAACCTGTAGTCAAATCCCACCACTTTAGTTTTGGAATTGGAAATGTAACAATATTACTGGGATTTTTTTTAAAGAGCATCATCAATCAGACCACAAAAGGTTATGCCCCTCAGACAGGAGAAAGGCAACTGAATACGCTTCTAAATGCCAATCCTAAAAATCTATCCAAAGATATTAAATTTCTCATTTTTAAATTGTTTTTCTCTACAGACTATTTTCTCGTGTCTAAAAAAGAGGCCATCTCAAGACGCTCTGTAAGCAGCTCAAACTCGGGCACTCAGCCCGTTGCCTTAGACCTACTGGCTACACCGTTCTGCCCTTCTCTGCTGCAGGTGCCAGCCGCAGCATCCTTTTGTCTGGTTGCCAAATCAGTAATCTCTCTTGGCATCTGCCTTTTCTACTCCCTTCCCCCATCCTCCCCCTCCATCAAGAAATCTAATTCCAAGTTGGCAGGCAGAAGGTCAGAAATCTTTGAAAGCCTCAGCTTCCACCGCCCACTCTCGAGTCTCGCCTCTGTGCATTCTGCCAAATGCCAACTTACTTTTCTCCCTCCTCCATAATATCCTGTATCTCTGGAACGCTGAGGTTGTCACCTGAATCTTGCCCTCACATCTGCTTCCTTCCCCTCCCTCAGCAGCAGGGCCCTCTTTCATTAGTAACATCCTGCCGCGTCTCCCCAAGGCTCAGCACATCTTGTCATCTGTCCCTGGCATACACAGTCTCTTCCTAGTTATCGACTATGGGACTCGCCTCCATCAGAGGTTTCTGGAGACCAGAGCTGGCCCAGAGCACCTGGGGAAGGCAAGCTGATGGCCCCCTGAAATCCACACAACTGCATCTTTGAAAAGTGGGCCACTTTATAGCAAACAACTGAAAACTAATGTGACAGAGAAGACAAAGGACAAAAATCACACCCAACCCCAACAAATGACAGTTTTGTTTCTTTGTTTACATTTTGAAGGGACATGTTCAGGGAGACTTTAGAATAGTCTTTTTAGGGAAAAAAATTAATATCTTGCATGATTTGCTCACTATGAAGGAATTTTTTAAAACATATGCACTGGGAATTTTATACCATTTTTTTAGTTTTAAAAAGGTGACCATGTCAGTGTTTAATTTTGAAGCTACAAATTGCATATAAATTATATCAACAAAAATAGGTTTTTCATCTCAATTGTTTCTAACCTCTTGTAACCACTGTGCCATCCCTATTGCTTCTCTCCAAAAATAGAAAGTCAGAGCTAACTTAAAAAGAAGTAATAAGAAAAGAAGAGCAGTAGAAAAGCTGAAAAGAAATTAAAAGTCAAGCATTACCTCTCATATAAATATCCACCAAGCAGAAGCTGAAAAACTTAATTTCAGAACCGTTGAAACTAGGGAAATACCCTCTTGCAGCAAGTCAGAAGATGAATAAATCACTCACTAGTAAGAAAACGTGAAGTTAGATAGAGTCTTTTTTTTTTTTTTTTTTTTTTTGAGACGGAGTCTCACTCTTGTCGCCCAGGCTGGAGTACAATGGCGTGATCTCGGCTCACGGCAACCTCCGCCTCCCAGGCTCAAGCAATTCTCTTGCCTTAGCCTCCAGAGTAGCTGGGATTACAGGCATCCACCACCATGCCTGGCTAATTTTTGTATTTTTGTAGAGACAGGGTTTCACCATATTGGCCAGGCTGATCTCGAACTCCTGAGCTCAGGTGATCCACCCGCCTCGGCCTCCCAAAGTGCTGGGATTACAGGCATGAGTCACTGTGCCTGGCCATAGATACAGACTTTAAAATACATTTTAGAGATATTATCATTGCTCTGTTGCTCTGTTTTACATGTAGCATAGTGTTAAGACTCTTGACAAAATCGTTTAAACTGGGTTATTATAGGAAAATCATTTAGGCTACCTTATTCTTTAACATATGATGAAACAGAAGTCCAAAGATTAAGTTTTGTTTTGTTTTTTCACAATAGCAAAGCAGAAATCAGAACCTAACTCTCTGGTTCCCAATCCTGTACTATATGCACACCTATGTAGCATTTTTAAATATTAAAAGATTACGATCGTATTGAATAGATGATTTCTGCCTTACTGAATTTTCCATTTCTAAAATAAACATGATTGCAATCATAAAATCCTAACTATTCACCACTAAATCAATGAAATCCTATGATTTGGCACAGGATTGGAACAAAAGAAAAAATGAGCCCTTTAGAAAAAGCCCTTAAAATGTCGAAATTGCATCATATCAGACCACACTCTTTCCCAGAGTGTGTAAAAGGAAAAACAAAAGAATATAGACGCCGACTAAGATGAAGAACCAAATCTGGAAAGAGTGACATTGATTTCAAGATTCAGACTTCATATATTGAGGGTCCATGAGAGTGGAAGAGTTGGGCAAGCACATTGTGTTTGGAACTACCTTTAAACTCACCATGTTTTATTTGTGTTACTAAGACATTCAGGTTGTGTATTAGTCTATTCTCACACTGCTATAAAGAACTACCTGAGACTGGATAATTTGTAAAGAAAAGAGGTTTAATTGATTCACCATTCCACAGGCTGTACAGAAGGCATGGCTAGGGAGGCCTCAGGAAACTCACAATTATGGCAGAAGGGTGAAGGGGAAGCAAGCACCTCTTCACATAACAGCAGGAGACAGAGCGTGCAAAGAAGATTGGGGGATGTTACACACTTTTCAAACAACCAGATCTTGTGAGAACTCTATCACAAGACAGCACTAGGGGGATGGTGCTAAACCATTAGAAACCACCCCCATGATCCAACCACCTCCCACCAGGCCCCACCTCCAACACTTGAGATCACAATTCAACATGAGATTTGAGTGGGAACACAGAGCCAAAGCATATCAGCTTGGGATGACAGAAAGCCAGTATGTCAGCCAAAAACTAATGCTAAAGAGAAAAGAGTAAGGAATGAACAGTCTTCTGCTAGGTGAAAGAACAATGGAAGGTTTTTCTATCTTCTATAACTTGAGTGATAGATTGATGGTGAGTGCTTGCCTATGGCAACAGCTCTCAAACACATTTTACATTATTCTTTTGGAAGTGGTATATCAAAATAATTCCCTAACCCCAAAACAAAGAATTTATTGAAACTATTTGCTGTTTAGTAGAGAAAGAAACTATAGAGGTTCAATATACCTGAGATGAAATCCCAACCCATCATTTCCTGGCTATGTAACCTCAAGCCCAGTCATTAACTTCACTGAACATCATTTGAAGATAATACACATCCATAGTCTCTTACATGAAGTTCTTGTGACTAGATTTCAGGGTTTTTTTTTTTAATTTTATAATGTTATGCATATACTGAATTTTATATGACACCCCTAATGTCTAAGGTAGCACTTAGTAAGCAAACATATTGATATTCCTTCAGCAAAATATATCAATAATCCACTGAAAGAGATAAATAAAATTTATTACTATTTTCATGGCATGCAAGTCAGGTATTGTCACCAAAACTATAAAAGGAACTTTCCAATATAGTGCCTTCTAGATTTTGGCATTGCAGATATGGGATTAGTGACCTACAAATATATTCATCATAGAGTGATAGTGACAGATGAATGACATACAGAGGATAGGCATCTGTGTGACTATCTCGGGTGGATTATAAATGGCTCCTCATGCAATCCAAGGACAAGCAAGGAAAATCTTTGTTGAGCAGAATTCCTTCTTCTAAGATAACCAACACCCAGTTGTCAAGTGACCTGAGAGACACAGCTGGAAAGGTCTTCCACTCTATATTTCCTTCATATCTTAGATCTCAGAGCCCTGTGGGAGCTGGCTTCTTCGCAGCTTGGGGAAGGGGAAAAAGGGAAGGAGAACAGGGGAGAGAGGTGTATATCGGCAATGTTTTCTTTCATAAAATCTCCTCCTACCTTCTTTTTCCTCACTACTCCTCCTGCAGGAACCCCCTGTGAAGAGGAAAGTGCTTTGTAGATTACAGTTTTAAGGAACATTTGCCACGATGATTTCTTTAACCATGACAGTAGCCAATGAGGGGGAAAGTCTTAATCTACTGTTTGCATGTTTGCAGTTAGTGCCAGGATTTAGGTTTCATACTTTGTGTATTCGCTCTAGGAGGATAACATCATTCTGGGAATTTTTCTGCCTCACGTCAGATCCCTCCCAGGGTCCAGGAAGACCTCCATCTCTTCTTAGTTCAAAGCTCATGTCTGCCTTTCCAAGCAACCCACTAGCTTCCTGTTTCTAATTTGAAGAACACCTCCAACTCTGCCCAGTGACTCATTCAAAAACATCCCACACACATCCCGTCTTCAATCCCCCTAGGGATCCACCTTCCTGAATTCTATTACTATGGGTTTTACAATAGAAAATTGCTTCACAGTTTCAGCAGTAAAGGCAGCCATTCAGCTATCACAGTGAGCAAGGATTTGTTCTCTCATGGTTCCTGTGCAGCTTAATAGTAGTCATAGACAGTGACAGATATCAAATCTGTCACTTATATACCTAAAATCGCTGCATGAAAATGCAGCTTGATTTGAATCTAAATTCTAATTTTCAAAAGCCCCAGTGACACAAACTGAGACAAGGGTTTGGGGGAGAGAACAATTTCTGTGGAAAGACAACCATTCACCAAATATCTTATGACTTAGACATTGTATTTTGTAAACATCTTCTTTAAAAGACTATAGTAAGTCAGGATAGGAGTAATCATTTTAAATAATCCAGTAATTAAGAATGGCCAACTGTGGCTGCTATCATTTTGGTTCAAATTCAAGACTCAACAATTGTGTGTGTGTGCATATATATATATATGTTCCTGTGTGTTTGCATATGTGCATGTAAACCTCATGCCTTAGATGAATTCAAAAAGCATTAAAACATGGTTTATTCCTACATTGTTGGAAAGAGTAGTTTTCACAGGTAGCAGAGTTATCCAGGTATCTTCTACAAGAAAGACTAATTTACATGATTATTATTTTTAGCAATTTAACCATATTCTTATTATCTCATAGGCCATAATTTTAATCTGATTCCAAACTTCACCTGTGGGCCCACTGTCATTGTACATGTTATACATGTAGATTCTATCTTCCACATTGTATAATGTGTTACTATAGGGCTACTGGGCTTCCAAACACCAGGTGGTGAACATTTGGAGAAGTCAAGATGCCATCACCATGGGGACAAGATGTTGGTCCTTCTCAATGCAATCAACACACTTCCTCTTTCAGAAATACTATTTCCACTATAAAATAAATGAGCTTAGAAATGGAAGCTTTTTGTTTAAAAAAAAAAAAAAGACTATTTTCTTAAAACTATTTAATAGTGATAGTAGAGGTTGACACGCAAAAGATAAATATTTAGTAAGGCCGAGGTTTTAAAGACTTGCTTCTGACTTTTGCTTTCTTCACTGGCTAGTTGTAGGTGAGGGAACGATTTTTAAATACCCCAGGCTGCACTGCTCAAATGTTTGTCCTATGTGGTAGGTTACAAAATGACCATGAATTATTTCTCTTTATTTTTCTATAGCCATTTGCACTTAACTTAGGAATTCTTGCCCTTCCTCCTTAAATATGGGTGGCGATTGTGCCCTGTCTGACCTTGTCTGACTGTGGCAGAGCTACAAGTGCACCAGTAGTATACCCTGGGTCCAAGGGCCTTGCGTTCTTCCACTCTTGTTCTTTTTTTTTTCTATCATATTTTATGTTCTAGGGTACATGTGCACAAAGTGCAGGTTTGTTACATATGTATACATTATCTTCCACTCTTTTTCTTAGGATCCTGCCCAGTTTCCATGTGAACATACCTGGGCTGTCTTGAAGGAAGATGAGAGACGTGGCCCAGGCATCTCCATCTTCACCCCAGCCTATAGCCAGCAAACCCTCAGAAGCAGAACTGCCTAGCTAATAGGCAGCTGACTGCAAACTAGTGAAACCGGAAACACCACTGACCCACCGAATCATGAGCTCAATAAACTTGTGTTTTAAGCTACTAAAATTTTTACATGATTTGTTATGTAACAAAAAGCAACTATATACCATATTCTTCTTCATTAGTTCCATCAGTTTTGAAGGACATATTTGTAAATACAAAGATGCTGCTGGATTCTTTTTGCTTAGTTTAGTTTTGTTTTATTTTTGTTTGCTTTTTAAGATGGGGTCTCACTCTGTTACCCAGGTTGGAGTGCTGTGGCGTGATCTCAGCTCACTGCAACCTCCACCTCCCAGGCTTAAGTCATCCTCCTACCTCAGCCTCCCGAGTAGCTGGGAGGACAGGCACGTGCCACCAACCTCAGCTAATTTTTTGTATTTCTGGGAGAGGCGAGGTTTCACCATGATGCCCAGGCTGGTCTCGAACTCCTGAGCTCAGGTGATCTGCCCATGTCAGTCTCCCAAAGCAGATGCCACTAAAATCTTAACACCAAAGATTAACACGTGCCTTCTGACTGGACCACTAGATGCTCTTTCTTGTCGCAGCCATCTGTCATCCCTCTAGTAACCCTCTCTCTTCTACTTCATTCACACATTAATTAGTGAAAGATTAGTTTGGAGCAATATGAACACTTACAGAAAACCTCAAGCAGATATATGCACAGGCATAAACAAATTCACTTGCTCTCACCCTGACATGAATGGATAGCAAATAGTTTCCTTTCATTTATGAATTCAGATCATTTTATGCCATATTCTGCAAAGAAAAAAAAAAAAACAATCCAGAGGAACCATTCCCCTCTCCCATTGCAGACTTATTGAATGAAATCACCCTTTATCTTCCAAAGGTAAGAGGAGTGTACTACCATGAATTCTATGGAGAAGACACACACACACACACGCACGCACACATGCATGCATACACACATACACACAAAGGAAATGAAAGAAAACTGTATAACTACCACGTCTGGAGCATACAAAGGAGATCATCATCCTCATTTTATTTGTCAGTGGCTCATGGCCTCTCACATAGTGGATAGCACAATTAAAATTAAAATATCATGGATTTTTATTTATCTCTAAAGCAGCTTGTCCCAGGATGAAAAAAAAATCATTTTAATGTTTTTCTCTTTCCCCTACTATGTGTATGCCATCTTCCCCTCTCTTTTCCTCTGCCACAGGGACACGGGGAGCCATGTGTTGAGACAGTGGCCTCACACATTGCAGGAACTGGAATCCCCACATCACCCTCAGGAAGGAGAACGGCCCTGGAGATTCATCTGGCACACATCTGATGTTATATGAGCAAGAAATAAATCATTACTGTATATATTAAGATTGGAGCTGGTATTATAGCTCCAAACAACCACCACCAAAAAAGCCTCTTCTCATGAAGTATTGAGGCACACGAGTATGCTGATAGAAAGGGTTCTCCAGAAAGCAGGAGGGCACTGATGCAGGAGGTCGGGGACACAATTGAAGGAGCAATTTCCTTGAGTGGGCAATCCAGAGCACAAGCAAACAGGTTGCCTTAGCTGGACATGTGAATGATTCATTCCTTTTACAGACAAGATGTCATAGTATGAGCGTTCAAAAGGTGGGAAGTTAGTAGATTTGGTGGAGGGAGAATTATGCCATCTTTTTCGATTACTTCTGTTTTGGCCTAGAAAAAGAAGCAAATCATCAGCTGAGAATTCAGAGGGGATTGGTAGTCTGAGGACCAAGAAGATGGTCTAAACCAGCCTTTTCTGAGAAAATGAGATGGAAGGATTAGAGGAATGTTGAAAATGAGATGGTCCAGCATGGACTGCATGGGGGTTGTTTTCTTTTAGCCATGCTTAGCTGCTCGGCTATAGGCTTATCTAAGAGGAGAGTTGGATATACTCATGGTGGAAGTTTTGCCAGACAAGAATTATAACATATAGCAGAGAGACAGGGGACCAGAAAAAAGAAAAGAAGTGTAGAAAACCACTATTATTCTTTTGACCACGAAATGTGAGCTGAGAAGGGGAGGTAAGAACACAAGGATATTAGAAGAGTGTACCATTGTTAGAGTATACTAGTGTACTAGTATTAGAGGAGTGTACTAAACTAGGGCAAACTAGGCCTAGTTTGCCAAGGCTGCTATAACAAAGGATCACAGACTGGTTGGCTTAGACAACAGAAACTTATTCTAAAGTCTAGAAGTCCAAGATCAAGGTGCCAGCATGGTTGTTCCTAAGGCCGCTCTCCTTAGCTTGTGAATAGCCATTGTATTAATCTGTTTTCACGCTGCTGATAAAGACATACCCGAGACTGGGTACTTTATAAAGAAAAAGAGGTATAATGGACTCACAGTTCCACGTGGCTGGGAAGGACTCACAATCATGGCAGACGGTAAGGGCATGCCTTACATAGTGGCAGGCAAGAGACAATGAGAACCAAACAAAAGGTGAAATCCTTTAGAAAACCATCAAATCTTGTGTGACTTATTCACTACCACAAGAACAGTATGGGGGAAACCGTCCCCATGATTCAATTATCTCCCAACCGGTCCCTCCCACAACATGTGGGAACTATGGGAGCTACAATTCAAGATGAAATTTGGGTGGGGACACAACCAAATCCTATCTGCCATCTTCTTCCAATATCTTCACATGATCTCCCCTCAGTGCCTTAATTTCTTCCTCTTATAAGAACATCAGTCACTTGGATTAGGGCTCACTCTAATGCCCTCATTTCAGCTTAAGTACCGTTTTAAAAACCCTGTTTCCAAATATGGTCACATTCTGAAGTACCAGGGCTTAGGACTTAAACACATAAATTTGGGAAAGACACAATTCAGCCCATAACAAGGGGGTTAAGATGGAAAAACAAAAAGTGACGGCCAGTAAGTGAGATGCTGTTAATTGAGGTTTCAGAGGTAAAGGTCTAGAGAATGATGAAGAGAATAGGTGTCAGAGGTAAGGAAAAGGCAAAACATTTTGAAGGGAAGAGGTCAAGAACAAGGTATGAGAAGAACTGTACTCATGGCTATTGAAGTCACCAAGACAAATGACAGAAGACATGAAGGAGAAAAATGCAGTAAATCAAAATATAGTGAGTGCTAAAATGTTCCATTAGCACGTGTCTGCAGAGGGAAGGAAGGATGACAGATGACTGCAACAGGAAGGGGATCCGATGGTGCAGTCAGATGGTATGAGCTTTAAGGGAACTGAGGAGTTGTTGGGGGAAAGTGAGGAAAGCAAGAGAAAACCTTATTCTGGGAGAAGAAGTGAGAAGCAAAGGATGTACTATCATACCTTCAAGCCCAGAAGCACCTGGGATGTAGGGGAAAAAAGAGCCACCATTTCAGAACTCAGGGGAAGCAGTGACCTTAGGAAAAGCCAATTTTACTTAGAACGAGAAGTCAAAGGGAAATTTATGAGCAGAGATTGAAGACGGGGAGTTTTTAAATCTCAGAGACAGACACTACTAATATCATTCCCCTACTCTTTTAGCCATGGGGAAGAGAGGATTTCTCAGCCCCCTTGTGCTTAGGCAAGGTCATCTGAATATTTCTGGCACAGAAATGTGAGAAATGACATGTGTCACTTCTAGGCTGAGACAGTGAAAAACCCATAAGCAAGTCTCTCATTTCACTCTTAACCTGTTGAGGCCACCAAGAAGGCTTCATTTCCAGATGTTTTTGACAGAAGATTGTGAAGCCCTTGTCAGCTTCATCTCTGGGTGACCCTGGAATACTGACTTCCTGCTAACCAGTATAGAATATGAAGTGAAAAATAAGCCTTTGTTTTATAAGGAACCAGTAGTGTTTTAGGGCACTGTGTGTATGTGTGTGTGCTTGATTTGCTACTACAGTAAAATCTAGCTTCTTCTGATTTATACACACATTGTGAATTCCAGAATGTACGGCAGAATTGTTGGGAAGGCGGGGAGACTGGAACTCATCAGAGATTGTGCACAGGTATATTAAGAAAGTGAGAATAAGGGTCTTAGGGATGGGGCATGAGTGGGAGGCTTGGGTTTTTTGCAGTAACTGAGGAAAGTGAGGATGCAGGGCTTGATGACATCCTGGAGAAAGTGACGATTGAGTGTTATTGTAGCCTCCTTCAGTGGGTCTCTTGGGCACTTTGTGGTGGAGAGATGGGGAATGTGGTCAGGAGTGAGGGGCACAGATGATGCCACAAGGAGTACCCAGAGTCCTGTGACTGGCTCCTTCCACCTCCAATATCCTGTCTCTGGCAAAAGGAAGATGTTACCATGATGTTAATAATTAAGGAGATTCTTACAAACTAAGACTCCTTGGAACACATACTGGAAAATTCAAGTCTAGAAGCATATGGAATAAAGCTTCTATGTGATTTGATATCTATCAGTCATAGGGTCTCTTGAAAATAAGAAAATGTGAGAACACCACAAAAAGTTTGTTTTGTGTGTGGAGAATATAATTTTCATGCCAGGTCATCTCGCAGGTAGGTCTTTTTCCACTTAAAGAGGGAAGCTTCCAGCACAAAAGACATGCTTCCATTTCACCTATAAAGTGATAAATCAACTAAGTGGGACCACAAGACTACATGAAACCAATTATCCAATGTCCAGGCCTGTTAGGTGAGCCAAATAATAGGTTAGAGGGCAGACAAGTGCAGAGATAAACCGGTATAGTTTCAGGCAATGCAAGGAAAGACAACACAAAGGATACAAGAAAAAAAAAGTGGATGGTGATGAAGCAGACAAGGCTGAAATCTCAAAATGAAGGGCTGGAGTGGAGAGGAGGGGGAAGTCACAGTATTAAGACATACAGTAGCAAGGCATGGAGCAGACAGCTTCCTTCAGTGAAGATGCTTGGGAGAGGAATCACAGAGTCACAACGAATAGCATAAGAAAAGAAGCAGGAAAGTTAAGAAATTGCCATCGGGAAGTTGCAAGTCCTCCCAACCTCTACCCATTGCACAAACTCCATCCAAAGGAAAAGACTAGGAGACAGGGATCAAAAGCACATCAATGGAAACAGGGATATAATGAGGCACAACAAGGGCCATGGGCCCCAGAGAAAGGCCAAACTCCCTGAACCTTAGCTTTAATCGTCAAATGATCTTAACTTCTGTGTTCCTCAATCGCCTCATCTGTAAAATGGCTATGACAATTGTATTCACTGCCTAGAGTTGTTGTAGGAATGAAATAAAATGACACCTACAAAGAGACAACAACATGTACGCTAAATAGAGAATGTTGTGAAGAAGAATAATTCTCATTCCCAGAAAGCAAGACTGAAATGTTGAAGAATCCTTGGATGGCTAGAGAATATCTGCCAGCTCTCAATATGACAAAAGATTGTTGGTCTAACTTACACTTAACCTTGTGTATTTTATGTTTCATTCAACTCCATAGTAAATTCAGTTAATAGTCTACCTACAGGGTAAATATCCTCTTCTGCTAAAAAGCGAAGTAAAGAACACTAAAATGATACTGAGAAATGGAGAATGCCTAAATTCCAGTGGACCCTAATGATCATCTGATCATGAGCCTGAAGCCCAGGGCAAAAAACAACCTGTGATTATGCCAGCCTACTCCCCCACCTACTGGCAGGAAAACTTGAATGTATGTGTTTAGGAGACTCTTTAAACTATTGATGCCCGTCCTCCTCCACCTCAAAAGAAAAAAAAAGCACCACTGTCAGTACAGACAACATGAGGCACAAGGCAGGAGGACTACCGGTGCAGAGAGGGCTACCGTGGGAGCACTCCTTAAGTCTGTACTTTTCTAGGAGGAGCAAACCCAGGTGAAGCCTCTTTAAGGCCAGGGCTGACACCCACATCTGTGAGTACAGTGGATACACAGCACCCACCACAAGCTCTAACATAAATCTGTGGCAACTCTTGGTTGATTGGTGAATTTTTTTAATGGATAATAGTTTGTGGATTATGCATAGTCCTAGAAGTTGTGCTAACTCTTTTCTATTCCCTTGGTTCAAAAACGCTTATTAAAAACTTGCTATATCCCAGGCTGTGCCTGAAGTAAGGCCTGAGGTTACAAAGGCAAGAAAGTGCCGTGTTAATTTGCTAATGCTGCCATAACAAAGTGCCACAGACTGGATGGCTTAAACAACAAAAATTTATTTCCTCACATTTCTAGAGGCCGGAAGTCCAAGATGAAGGTGCCAGTAGGGGTGGTTCCTTCTGAGGAAGGAGGGTCATGGGGAAAGGATCTGATGGAGGCCTCTCTCCTTGGCTTCTAGATAACTATCTTCCCCTTAGTTTTTCCATGTCTTCCCTCTATGTGTGTCTGCATCTAAATTTCTTTTTCTTACAAGGACACCAGTGCATATTGGATTAGGGCCCTCGCTAATGGCCTCATTTTAACTTAATTACCCCTATGAAGACCTATCTCCAAATATGGTCAAATTTGAGGGTTAGAACTTCAAAATGTAAATTTGGGTGTTGGGGAAACATTACAATTCAGCATATAGCAGATGCATTCCTTGTTTCAGAATGCTCATATTCAGTTGTTCACTGACATGCCCTGAGAAAGGCCTGGGAAGGCCAAAATTGTGATGCTATCCAGCACTTGCCATGACAGACTCCTACTGCCCACCAATGAGCTCACCTTTTAAATATTGAAACTGCATTCACAGTAAGTTCTCTGTTAAGACAATTCTATGCTTTACTCACTAGCCCCTCTGCCAGAGAATCGGAGAGGCTCTCTATACACTCAAAATCTTATAGAATTAGAAATTATTGTGGCTACATTTTGCCAAAAGATTGCAAAGTATGTAAGAGATAAAATATTAGTGAAGAAACCAGATGAGTCCATTCTGGAAAGACCAAGTTAGCCATGTACTATCTACACTTCTGTTTTATCTGTATCATTCTCACAAAGCCAGCTTATTCTTCACCGGATTGTTCTCTGTTCTTTGTTTCCAACCGAGACTGAGTCCTCACAGCCCAGACTCTGAGAACAAAGGTCCACCTACATAAACAAATTTCCTGCTTAAACAATATGATTGCATATTCAACCAAAGACATAAATATCTTAAGACAAACTACTCCTACTCTGCTAATGTAATGAATGATATTTATACGATGTTTTGAAGAGCCACTTAGCTACCAAAAAAACCATTCCATTTTTACATAGCATCCCATTCAACTAAGCTCATAAAGTTCATTCACTTGCTGCAGACCAGCTGCTTGTAAAGTTTAGGGTCAATATCTGCTTCTGCCTGAGCAATGTCAAAAAGGTAATGGAGGGAAACCTGGAGTCTGAGCGAGGAAGTCGGCCTCATTCTTTCCTTTCATTTTCATAAATACATGCATTGAAGAGGAACTTAGGATCTATTTATTTTACAATTACAAAGGCTAACAGAGCCTTTTTAAATTGTTTTGGTCCATGAAACCTAAATTTCTAACTACTCTACTAGATACATAATGTTTATAGCTGGTTGGAGATTACTATTCTATGATCACCTTATTATACTGTACATATCACGTGAGCAAACCAAATTGACCAACTTCCCTTTTCCCCAGCAGATTCGTCTCATTATCATAAATATCCTGTTTCAATTAATAACATAAAGATCTTCCCAGTTACCCAAAGGAGATGTCTTTCTTTCTTTCATGAAAATATCTTTCATGCTTCTCTTTCCTATACTTTCCATATCTATTCAATCCTCAACTTCTTTTGATACTACCATGCTCATTCAACTTTATTAGCTTACCATTACAGGCCAGGAACTGAGCTAAGCATCGGAGAAATAAAGACACTAAGAAATGGTCCCCTCTTATTTTATTTTTTAGAGACAGGGCCTCACTCTGTCTGTCACCCAGGCTAGAGTGCAGTGGTGCAATCAAAGCTCACTACAACATCAGACTAAGCTCAAGTGATCCTCCTACCTTGGCCTTCCAAGTAGCTAGGACTATTGGCGCACCACCTTCACATCTGGCCAGTGTTTTATTTTTCTACAAACAGAGTCTTGCTATGTTACCCAGGCTGGTCTCAAACTCCTGGTCTCAAGCAATCCTCCTGCCTCAGCCTCAGCCTGGGTCTATAGGTATCAGCTACTATGCCAGGCTTAGAAATGGTCCCTTCTATTAAAAGTTCATAGCATAGTTGGAAAGGAAAGTCAATTATCATCTACAGTGACGGAGCCATGATCAGACTATATTCTGGGTGTTTGGGGAGCTCAGAAGCAATATTCTTAAACAAAGCTTTAAAGAACAAAAGAATGAGGGCTACACTGGGGCAGAGAAAGGAGGCGGGGGCAGTGTGGAGAGGTAATTCAAAGAATATGAAAATGCACACACTCTGAGCTTGAGGAGATACTAAATTGCAGGGTGGCTGGAACAGAGTCTGAAGTGAACTAGCAAGACATAAAATTATAATAAAGCAGGGAGTGGATCATGCAGTACCTTGTGTCTGAAGTTATGAGTGATCCATTAAAGGCTTCTAAGTAATGACACAATCAGATATCTTTCCTAAAAAGCCTGCCCCTGCTGCACTGGGTAGGTTAGATTGAATGGATAAGTGTAGGAATGCTGAAGGAGGGAAATCAGATGGAAATTACTCGATAAATGCAAAAGGGAAAAAAAGAAAATTGTGTTAACCTGTGGCCTCCATTCTCCCCAACATCGGCTATAAATAAGGGCTAAAGAGGGGAAAAGATTTTGGTGAAAATCAGAACATCAGTACATAAAATTGAATGTGCAATGGCTATTTCAATCAAACATTGTATTAGTTACCAAAATAGACACAGGAACACCATATTGAACAATGCTGGTAGTATACTATAATGACTAAAACATGCATATTGGCATGAAACGGATCTTGGTCTAAAGCTATTATTAATACAGACTTAAGCTAAATCAATGATACTGAACCTCACTAAACCTCAGTTTCTTCATCAAGCAAGTGAGATAAAAATCATATCAACCTATTAGAGTCATTGTAAGGAATAAATGGGCTAATTCATGCCCTTAGCACAGTACCAGGCACATGGTAAGCCACCTGTAAAGAGAGGCTAATTGTGTACTAGTTTGTGCCTGTAATAAACCTGCAATTAAATGATGAGGAGAGTCCTGGGCTGAAACATCTGGGTCTATTATTAATAGCTATTTAAATAGTCACTTCAAATGAGTGACTTCATATCTCTGAATTTTAATTTTCTCTGATCAATGGAGACAAGATTCTTGTCCTATTTAGGTAATAAGGTTGATTTTTATATGAGAGAATATGTGTGAAAGTAGTTTGAATATTCTGAAGTGATGAACACATGTAAGGTATTATGGTCTGTCTTTGGTATATTTTATTCTGGGTAGCTCTGGCCACATAGAGATAATTATGAGCTGCAGCATAGAAATAGTGTCAGAAGAACACTGGATTGAGATGAGGGGCCCTGAACTCTAGCCCCAGGAGTGCCACTAACCTTGACCCAGGGCCAGTCACTTATCAGCTTAGAGCCTCTACTTTCTAGTCAACAACTTAAAGGAGTAAGTTCCACACCCTCTAAACCATTTTATTGCAGTTCCAATGGTCTAATTCCCTTATTCACTAAGACAACTTTAATGTTGAATATTCCACATTTATCTCTAGGCCATAAACTCCACTCTAATGAAGCAATGATAGGATTTACTATGGGTCAAGAATCTTTCTAACCCAGAGTCATTGCAATCTCATATGATTTAATTTTTCATATGCTTTAATCTGTTCTGGCATTCAGAAATGAGCAGATTAAATACAATTATCCCACCAGAACCCAGTTATCAGGCTTCACCCTAATAAGGATTTATGTAACCACCCTTAATAATAATAACAAAAGATTCTAAAGTAGCTGGTAATAAAACTTGGCAAAAGACAATGAACATGGGACTTATTGTCTATTTTTTACTATTTTCCAAACAAATATATAGTTATTTGCTATTATTCCCTGCTGTTCAAGTTTCATCTGACTGAAACCAATTGACTTTTTCCACAGGCAATATAATCAGAAAGTTTAAAAAGGGAAAAAGCCAAGGATAGGTAATGCTATGAAAAATTATTTTTCTGGATGAATCAGCAGGACACCAAACTCATCCATTATGTTCTGAAGTTCAAGAGCCCAAACTTTAAACCCAGTGGAAAACTGGTAAAGATTTTATTGCTGTTGATATTGATGCTTATTTTGAGTTGTTTCTCTAATGAAAATCACTGTCCCTAAGAGAAAAAAGTTGCAAAAGAGTTCATTTAAAGTAGAGTTCCTGTCCGGGTGTGGTGGCTCACGCCTGTAACCTCAGCACTTTGGGAAGCCAATACAGGCAGATCACCTGAGGTCAAGAGTTCAAGACCAGCCTGGCCATCATGGTGAAATCTGATCTCTATTAAAAGTACAAAAAGTAGCCGGGCATGGTGGTACACACCTGTAATCCGAGCTACTTGGGAGGCTGAGGCAGGAGAATTGCTTGAACCCAGGAGTCAGAGGCTGCAGTGAGCCAATATCATGCCACTGCGCTCCAGTGTGGGTGACAGAGTGAGACTCTGTCTCAAAAAAATAAAATAAGAGAAAGTAGAGTTCCTTCAGCACGATTGTATTTTGAATCAAATAAGTTTTTCCTGTAGGGGCTGTCCTGTGCCTTGCAGGATGTTTAGCAGCATCCCTGGCCTCCATCCACTAGATGGCAGCAATGCTCAACCACCCCCAGCCATGACAATGCAAATGTTTCCAGACTTGGCCTAATGTTTCCCGGGAAGACAAAATTGCTCCTTAATGTTCCCTGGGAAGACAAAATTGCTGGTTTAAAGACAGCTCATATAAACGTGCCCAGTTCCAAACCTGTATCACCCCACCTGTCACTGTCACATTGAGAACATCTTTGATTGATTATAATATGACACAAGAAGTTATGAATAGAGAAAGGAATTTTTCTTAAAATGACTCCTTCCTAGGAGGAGTGATCAAACGCGAAACCTCTAAGACAACAGCCAAGACACCTCCCATTCTATGAGGTTTATTCACAAAAAAATTTGCTAGGATTCTCAGCACCCCATGAAGGACATGAAAAGCAAGAGGTTTGAGGTACAAAAGGTAGGTGTGTATGTGTGATTCTTCTAATCTCTATTTCCTGTTTTAGTATACAGAATCTAATAGGCTCTTTTTATTTTTCTTTCCTTTTTTCTTTCTTTCTTCTTAATGATCTCTTCTTATGTGTTTTCTCTATATGCCTTTAACTTTTTCCCAAAAAACAATCTTGGAAGATATAAGTTGTGATCAAAAAAAGTCTGGAAGGAAACACAGGAAATTATCAGAGCATTTATCTCTGGAAAGGGCAGGTTAGGTGGGTCGAGGTCACTACACTTATTTATACTGTATTATCTTCCATGCTGTTTAACCATTTTACAACTTGCATGAATTTGTTTTCAAGTTTAAAGAACTGGTTATCAAAATAAGTTTAAATTATGATCTGCATAGATAATATGTGGGGTAACATGGTTGTAAATTATAAGACATCTGCCAACACTGATTTCCCCTGTAGACAGAAGAGCAGTTACTTGAGACTGTGATTTGAAGGTTTCTAATATTGTTCCTGAATGAGAGTATAGCTACCATTGCCAGTGGTGATGCAGAGAAAATGTGATTGGCATTCAATAGAGAGCAGGTGACCCTAGAGACTGCTGTATATAATACAATCCTGGGTTTCTAAATGAAGGTTGGGCAGGGAGATTCCCAGTAGCTCATTACTTCTGAGAATGCAGTCCTAAATTGTTCAATGATTCACTCTAAAGCCTTGGATTGCATTTGCTCTATTCGACAAGGACTTTCACATTATATAGAGTAACTGGATTAACTATGAGTTCATTGTGAGTCACTGACTAAAAACTATATGACATGTAAATGCAAAATAGTTGAAATACATTTTAGCTCCTGATAAACAACCAATGCATCATATATGTTTGTGTCAGTTTAGAAGATTCAACATGCATTTATTTAGGATCTCCTCAGTATCTAGCACTGTGCTGGGCACGGCGACACAGTGGTGAACCTGATAGAACCTGGCCCCTCCCTTTATGGAGCATACCATTAGTTGAAATGTATAGAGAATTTTAACTTTTTTACTTTACACACTTCTGCAAAATTTTCATTTATAGTAAGTATTTATTTTCCTTTTATTATTTTAAAAGCAAAAAAGGAAGATATAATTTATTAAAATACAGCAGGGTATCCCAATTTTTTAATATAAAACCAATTTCAAAAATGCCCCTCAAAAAATTATGTAGTTAAATAAGCTTAGGAAACAGTATACATTATATAACATATATACACCTCTCTTAGAAAACTGAAATATAATTAGATCGAACATTTTTCTCACCAGGACTTGAAGGTACTTCTTATTTCTACAGAAAGAAGAGGCAAAAAGAGAGAAGAGAGGCAAGGAGAGGCAGAGAAAAGAAAGGGAAAAGGAAGGGAAAAAAGAAAACACAGCATAGACTGTGTTAAAATTCTAAGGTTGCTATCAAAGATATTAGGAACAGAATATATACATACACACATATATATGTATATATACACATGTGTGTGTGTGTGTGTGTATAAATATATAAAGCAAATAAGGAGAAAGAAGAATAAAGAAGAACTGTGGGGAGTAGAAACACAAAGGAGTAGAAAAAGAATGAGAATGAACAGATTAATGGGTGGAGAGACAGATGAACACAGAATGATGGATAGACTGACAGGTAAGTGGGAAAAGGAGGAAGGAGAAAGGAAGATTATGGGGCAAAGAGAAGGTATTTTTTGAGTAGCTGCTTAAATGATGGATAAAGGAATGTTCTGCCTTGTAATTTACCACATAAACTATGTTTATCTCTTCAAGAATACCAATGATTAAGATCCACATTATTCTTTAAGGTGTCTGAAGTCAGAGTGGTGAGTTAGTTTGGGGAGTGCATTAACAGTCACAGGCAGGCTCCCAAGTAGGCCACCTCTGGTATTATTACATGCATCAGGGCCATTAACACTTTGCAATTTCTGGCTTTAAAGAAGCCTGTTTGGTTTCACTTAAACTATTAACAGCCTGTAGAATTTGTGATCAACACATGTTAGGAAGCACTAGTGTAGAAAGATAAATAACAAGAATATGATTAAAGAAAATGGATTAATGCTGACCATATAGACAGATTAGATAGGTAGATAGATACATACATAGATTTATATAGAGATACAGACAGAAATTCTATCAGTAACTGTACTTCAAATTATTAAACATTCGACAGCCTGAAGGCCAAATTTAGTTAACATGCCTAATAGAATTAATGATTCAAGCATGTTAAAGTCACACCCAACAACCTATCCTGTAATTGTGATACTGAAAAGCATATCTGTTATCCTCCATCATCAATTTTTTTAACTATATAATCATTTTAAGATTAGTTTACATTAAGCTGGGTGTGGTGGCTCATGCCTGTAATCCTAGCACTTTGGAAGGCCCAGGTAGGTGGATTGCTTGAGCCCAGGAGATCGAGACCAGCCTGGACAACATGGCAAAACCCTGTCTCTATAAAAGGTACAAAAAATTAGCCTGGTGTGGTGGCCTATACCTGTAGTCCTAGCTACTCAGGAGGCTGAGGTGGGAGGATCACCTGAACCTGGGAAGGTTGAGGCTGCAATGAGCCATGATCAGCCCACTGCACTCCAGCTTAGGTGACAAAGTGAGACAATGCCTCAAATTCTTTTAAAAAATGACTATTTTACATGAACACAATAATATTTACCTTGGTTTAATGAATGCCCATGGCATGTTTTAATGTAATACATTTATTATACTTTTATCAATTGAAGAATCACAAGGTTCGTACATTTGGAAAGGAGAGCTTTATTTCTCATAAAGGCCCACAATCTGCAGATTGCCCATCCTACTGGCTGGGAAGCATAGTCTCCAGTAAAAGCCAAGAACAAGCACTTTGAGGAAGGGGCAAAGGAAATAGGAATTCAGGCTGAGCAGGGTGGCTAAATATACATATTTAATAAGCTACAAGAGGAGTCATAAATATTTATGAAAGGAGAAACCATGCACATGCCTCTTCATAGGTCACGTGTTCAAAAAACTGGCAGTGTTAGCATGATCTGAGGGTGGAGCTGTCAGCCCTCTGCTGTCAAAAGGTGAAGCAGAGGATATGTAAACGCTTACTGCACATCCTCTGCACAAGTCAGTCAAAACCGGCCTGGAAATGGTGGTCAGTTTTTAGGAAGCAATGCATTGCAAGGAAGTCTGGCCATGCCCTCAGATGACTGGCTAAAGGCCATAAAGGAATAAGGCATTCACGTCTTGTTTTCTAAAGCTGGTCTCTGCTCACTCCTTAGGAAAGAATCCTGGTCGAGGGTTAATAAGGGAGGCATATCTGACCTCCCATTCTGTCATGGCTGGAAACACAGTTTTTAAGGTTTCTCTGGGGTCCCTTTGGCCAAGAAGGGGTCTGTTCAGTCGGTGGGGGACTTGGTAACATTTTTATTTCTTACTTTCTTATACACTGTTGGAATGATTTGTTAATATTTTACCAAAGGATTCTGTGTCTATGTTCATGAGAAATATTCCTCTATTTTTCTTAACCTGAAATGTCCTTTTCAGGTTTGGTATCAGGGATATGCTCAAAATACAAGTTAGAGTGTTCTCTCATCCTTTCTTTTATAGAAAAAATGTGTAAAAATAAATGCTCCTGAAGTTTTCTTGTGATTGATAACAAATTCAGTTTCTTTCATTCATTTGTGTTTATTCAAATCTCCTTCTTCTTCTTGCATCAGCTTTGGTAATACGTGTCTATCAAATAATTTATTCATTTTATCTAAATAGCCAAATTTACCAGCATAAAGTTATTATCTCTTTTTGTGATATCTCATTTTTTATTTCCAGTATTACTCATTTGTGGGATGTTTTTCCCTCTTTTTTCTTTGAGTTGTCTTCCTAGGGTTTTATCAATTTTTTAATCTTTTCAAAGAACTAGCTTTTGGCTTTGTTGCTTTATTGACTTTATTGTTTGTCCATTTTGTAACTCATTGATTTCTACTCTTTATTAATTACTTTTTTGTTCTTACTTTGAATTTAACTTGTTTTGCTGCCTTCATAAATTGGACACTTAGAATACTATTTTTAAACCTTTTGTCTTTTCTAATATAAGCATTTAACATTATAAATTTTCCTCTAAGAACTGTGCTGGCTGCATTCCACAAATTTAGATAGGTTGCATATTCACTTAATTTAAAATATTTTCTAATTTATTTTGACCTATTCTTAAAACTGTAGTTTATTCCTAGAACAATGGGTTATTTTTAAATGTATTGCTTAATATTGTAACTCATCTACAAATAGAGGTCCCAACAACCCCTCCCCTCTCCACGTGTGCATGCTACTCACTCCTCACATCAGGAGATGAAGATTATTTCTCTTACTCTTGACTTGGCAGTAACCTTGTTAATTGGCTTGACCAACAGAATGCAACAGAAATGATGCTGTGGCAGTTCCAGGCTGAGTAGGTCTAATGTGTAGTTGAGCTGGGTCTGGATTTGTTGTGGCTTTACTTAAATTCTAGTCACCACTGCCTTCAAATGTTTCCATGGTGCACTCAGAAATTGTTATTTGAACAGCAGCAATGCTCCAGAGGTCACTCCATGCTTTATCGCCTATGCGCCAGTTTTTAAGATGTCTGTGGAGTTTCCTTTGCTCTTCTGACTAGTGGTTGAGTGATAGGGAGACAAGTAGGGGGAAGCATTGGTGGCTGGTAAAATTTAGGTAGCATCAAGATTTAGGTAGCGTGAAGACCTCTCTGCACCCTACTGTCCTTCCCCTAGCCATCAGCAGCCCACTGCCTCGCAGTCAGCAAACCCACTGGATGCCAAAGGGGTTTCTCTCCACGTTCCTGACCTGCCCCCGCCCTTACAATGCTGCTTTTATACTCCCAGTGAGCAAAAATTGGAGGGCAGGTGTGGCCTTGATCTCTGACTGAGGCTTCTTGGGATATAATACAACAAACCAACCCACAGACATGGTTAAATGTTTATTAAAAATTCTTCTGGTCTATTCTTACCCAGTTTGAAGTAAAGAGTTGCCTTCTCTACTGACCTTTTCCCCTGGGATGAGAGCAGCCATAAGTCTTTCTCTGCTAGGAAGGGCCTATCCCTTTCTAGAATTTAATTCACTGTGTTTCTTTAGCTCTTTGCTGTTAAAGTGTACTGAGTTGCTGTCATTTATACAGTTGGAGTCTTTTGCAACTTTCTACCACAAAACAGAAAGCAGAAATCCTTGTATTTAAAGATATACAAGGTCTATACCCTTTATATTCAACAGATTAGCCAGTCATAAATGATCTCTCAGTTTCTGCTCAAACTTCTTTCCTACTTACTAGTTTGTACAACAAGGACATCCGGTGCAGTTCATAAACCAGTCCTCACCAGGGCAAGTAGATAAGTCACCAATCTCACTGCCTATCAACATTTGATTATATATATGAGGTTGGAAGTGGAAGCTTTAATGGTTAGGGTCTGTTTATGGGATTAGGTTGGCTAACCATTTATTAACATACCCGTAGTTCTCTGCATCACAATAACCTTCCCTGTCTTCTCTGACATCTACCTTACTGTTTCATTCACATTACTAATCTGTTTCCTATCCAACATTTCAATGACATAATGGTATATGTACCATTCCCTGAGCTCTATCCTACTTGGTCAGAATCCTGATGCTAGCTAAACTTTGCCAGCCGCTGAGAGTCTTCCCCCTACTTGTCTCCATCTCACCCAACCACCAGTAAGCACCCTGCTATTGTAAAGAACTGAAAATACAACACATTGCTTTTAGCACTACCCACTTATATTTTGCTCCAATATTTTATACAGAACTTGTGAGCTATTTTATCACTATATTCCCAATACAGTATGTGACACAAAGTATTCATTCAATAAAAGTTGGTTATTGTTTAATTGGAAATATAAATGTTGATTATTATTTAATTGGATATACTATTGGTTAAAATTTCTATCCACATGGAAGGTAAAGCAGGGCATTGTAGACAGAGGAAGGAAGACAGCTCAGGTGTGAGTTTCACCCACCATAATTAGTATTGCCTCCATCTATAAAATGAGTTGTCCATGTAATGGTCAACAGTTGGTTCCCAGCCTGAACAACATACAAAAACCCCTACACAATAACTTAAAAAAAAATACAGGTGGTAGCACACTTGTAGTCCCAGCTACTCAGGAGATGGAAGCAGGAGAATTGCTTGAGCCCAGGAGTTCAAAGCTATAGTAAGCTATGATCACACCACTGCACTCCAGCCTGGGGAGCGGAGTGAGACTTTGGCTGAAAAATAAACAAACAAAAAAACCGAAACAGTGAATTTCCCCCTCCCTGTATACTACTCCAAGTTGTGGTTCAATGATTAGATTTCTTGTTTGAATCTGAATGTAAAATTAGAATGAGGTGAGATTACTCCACATGAAAGCAATATCTTCTGTCAAGGGCTGAGCTGAGTTGCCAGGTGATGTAGCTGTCAATTAAGACGATAATACAAAATGAAAGTAGCAGTCAAACCTTCCATCAGCTACTGCCATAATATAAGAAAGAGGCCAAATAGGAGAAAATGCCAGCTCCCTTGTTGTTCATTTTTTTGCCATGGATCACCATGGGGATGGTCAGATGGAGGAGCATGGGACACAGATGTGAGGAATCATCACTGCCAAGGGAGTCTCAAACAAAATGTTCTTGCTGTTTTATGGAACCAAGGGTCTGGAGGAGGGAGAAAGGGAAGGGTCAGGAATGGAAAATTACTGAGTACTTTTCTTCTAGTGAAGACACTATAAAAAGTATCTTCAAGGTTTTCCCATCGCATAGATAAGGCCATCTCAGCAGAGGCACCTGAGGAAGGTTTCTGCCAAACTTTCTCAGTAAGGAGGTCTCCAAATAGCGGCACCTAGGCTACCAATGCAGCTACAACTAAGAGCATAGCCTGCCAGAGGGGCTGAAACCTTGACTGCAACTTCCTTCAGAGACTGCAATGCACGGGCTGTGCCCCAAGTCTGGAGTGAGGAGGGCAGCTTTTCCAGTGAGGCCTGCTAGCTGAAGCCTTTGTAATTTCCTAGGGTCAACTTTGAAAAAAAAAAAAAATCACACATAGGTTTTTGGCCAACAGCCAGACTCCTCATCACCTACCAATAAGAAGAAGGAACTAACATGAGTGGAAACCGGAAGACACCACAGGTCTACTCATTTTTATGGCCTGAGAACTTTGGTCTCCCAAAGAGCAGCTGGAAGAAATTCAGCACTTTGGAAAGTTCTAGGTAGGTCCCTCCTGATTTCTGTCTTGCCTAAAGAAACTGAGCCTGGTGGCCCATTGCACATATGCAGGAACTTATCTAGGCTAGGACAAAGTGATCAATTCTGAGACAGTTTATGAAATGATCTATGAGGTAGTGGGAACTTCAAGATGGAAAACACTAGTATTGTTATGATTCTCAACAATAAATGAGAATTAAAGCCTAGGGTCATCTTCATTCTAGTTATCACTTAATATTTTGTATTATTAAGTGTATTGTATCACTAATACAATATCCATGGATATTAAATATTACAAACTCATGCACACCTTCAAAAGATGTAGCTCTTATTCCAAAACAACTTACATTCTACAGACATGCTTGGAATGTCGATAAGGGTTAGAGAAAAGCCTTTAGAGGATGTAGCTCTGCTGGTTAATGCCAACAATGATAAAATAAGTGAATAGCATGGAGATGGAACCTCCATTCAATGCAGTCTTACATAAAAAAGTTTAGTTTCTCGTAAAGATTCAATAGATATTATTTTGCTATTACATATACACAGCGTTTGGACAATAGAACCTTGTTTTGTTGGATAGATCATAAAGCAATGGTATTGAGTGGGTTATAATACCAGGCTTGAACAGTGATTCTGGGTAATGTATAGAATATTTGAGACAATGAATTACATTTTAGTAGGATTTGTAATGAAAACGTCATGGAAGGATACAGTCTTAGGGTCTCTGTCATACCATGTAGCTAACAGTAGTAATTATCAGTGATTACTTCCAGAACCAATGCTGTAGAAAAGCGTGGCGTGTAGAAAGAAGCATACAATTCTGATATTATCCTTGGTCGTAGGCTGATTTCCAACACTGTGTGCCCAGCAGAGGAAAAAGCAACTGTATAAATATTTAGATAGGAAAGAGAAAGAGAGAAATCATGTCAGCTCCTAAGCTATTCTTTCAGGTAACTTTTTCAGAAACAAATACTTGTGCTCTGTTGCCTGTTCAGATACCTAGTTGCTGCTTATAGAGAAAAGGGAAAAGCAACAACAACAAAATGGCCTTGAAAATACCTACCGCATAAGTCAGACATGTTTGGCATGCCTAGAAAGATTTTCAAAAGGTTTTTCTTTATTTTTAACCAAAGGAACTTTTATTTTTCTGACAGTTTTATGGGCACTGTTGACTGAAAATGTCATCTCCAGCCCTGGCTTACATCTGACATTCACCGGAAGCCATTTCCACTTCATTTCATGGTCATTGACAAATGAGTGGTATCTTTTGGATCCACTGTGCAGCAATGCTATTATCTCTAAAGATTCTCACTGAATTGGTGGACTGTCAATAAGTCTCTAGTAGTATCTCATTAGGTCAATGAAGCTATTAAACATAAGATTTAGCTTAGACTGAAGAGCCAACAACATATTACAAATCCCCACTTGGGATAACATTTTCAAAAAAGCCTCAGTTAACCTATTCCTGAGTGTTATCCCTGCAAAAGAAGGTTTCGAGCAGGTGATTCTTTTATAACCTATATTTTGGCAAACATTGAAGTATTCAAAAATAGGCAAACAATTTCAAGAAAAAATTGTTAACTACTCAATATCAGAGAATATTTGTTAAACAATACAAGTGAATCCTTTCTTCACCCTTAACATCATTTAATAAGACAAGGTACTGTGGCATGAGACAGTCTTGGTAGTCATGTTGATAGTGTATACAAAAGCAACAAACATTGGCTTTTTATATGCATAAATATCCAGCTTAGCAATTTTAGTAATTGCATTGTTCACTCAAAGGAAAATTTCTATTGTCTCTCTGTATATGTTTGCCTTCCTTCTGTGCCATAATTCTACAGGAGAAACTCTTAGAAACAAAACAAGGCTTAAGTGTTGGAATTAAGAATTTTATTTAGCTCAATATTTCTCTTTTTGTAATTTCCCCAAATAGTCCGGATATTTATTTTAATGTCTTTCCACCAGAATCCTTTAATGTTAGAAGGCACTCTCTCATTTCCCAGCATTTAATAATATACTTTGATAAACATTAAAATATATTTTTATTCCAAATAAGTTGTTGGGGTATCTTAAATATAATCAAAGTTAAAATCCCATTTTATCTTATTATGAAGCTGATATTTGCAACTTTGTTTTTCAATTTTAAAAGGCCTATCCCAAGTTTATCTATAAAATTTTAAAGTATAATCTCAAAGACCAAATGGGACATGTACATATAGTTTATTAGAATACAAAGCCAGCAAGAATTTTCAGGAAAGTCCAAAGTAGTTCTTTGTCCTAAGGTAGGAAGCTCCAAACAGGCTGAAGAGTTCAGGATGATCTCATGGAGAAAATATAACTTGAAATAAGATTTGAAAATGGATACAATTTCAGGGCAATACTCTACAGGCATTTTATTTTTTAAATTTTGCATTGCAAAAAGATTCAAACATTCTATGAAAATATACAAGACAGGAAAGCAGGGTTCACAGGTTTTATTTGACCCTCTGCAGATTACAGTGCTCTTATTAAAACTATATACAGTTGATTCTATTTTCTGTATAATAATATCATAAGGTAAAGAGAAAGTGTTCACAATTACTGGGAAATGGGTACTATGGAAGAAAAAGTATTATCTGTACCCAAACATATGTGTGTCCTCTGTTGGCTGACTTGTTAGTTTTCAAGGAACATCCCACTAATTTTTCATTGATCCTATTATTCAAAAAAGAAGAACTCTCTACCTAAAAGTGCACTTTACTGAAACAAGCTTGAAATAGAAAGATCTGCATGGATGACCTCATAGAGAGGTGCAAGCTAGCCACAGGCAGAATGGAAATCTATCTTAGTAACACTGCTTCCCTTAGTTTCTGCTTCCTTATCTCACAATACTCCAAAGTTACTGACAACAGCATTTATTTCAGCACATTTAATATGCCCTTTAAGTTACCAAAACTTAGATGTACCATAAATGATACAAACAAAAACTACATTAGAAGTATATTTCCCTCATCCTGGAATATTATATTTGTTTTAAATGGGGTCGCTAAGAAAAAAAAAAACAAAAAAACAGCAATCAGATGATAGCATTTCACACCTTATCTTCCCCATGTCTTAGTTGAATAATCTGAATATATTTATTCATTCAGCACAAATATGTTTTGAGCACCAGGTACTGTTGTAGGCACTGGAGACGTGGTACGAACCAAAGAAACAAGAAACTCCCTCTTTGAATTTGCATTTCAGTAAGAGAAGCAGACAGTAATCAATGTGCACAAGTGAAATACATAGCACAGCAGAAGGTATTAAAGGCTACAGAGAAAGATAAACCTGGGCCAGGTGAGTGAAGAGGCATGTTATTGCACAGGCAATGCCCAGGGAAGGTCTCATTAACAGGTTTCTGTGTGCCTAGACTGAAGAAAGGGAGCCAATAGGCTGGGGAGACTGGGGGAAGAGTGCTCTGGTCAAACTGGCAAGATCCACAGCAGCAGTCTCTCGGTGTGTTCATGGAGCAGCAAGGGGGAGGCACGACCAGAGTTTGGTGAGAGTGGAAGGACAAGCTGGTAGGAGATGAGGTCAGAGAGGAGGAAACAGACATCACCTCCCACTTACATTTTTATTTTGTTCTAATTCATGTACAATATCACGCGTGCTATATTCTTGCAGACTCTTTCTACTTCTTTCATTGTTCTCCTTCCTGAGTACAAAGTTTAATTAATCTGCAGTGAATATAAAAGGGTTTGAACTCATCCAGTGTGGGGGCAGAATTGGTAACCAAGTGTAGGGAATGCACAAATTTGTTCTATCTCTGCTAAAGCTTCAGGTTCTGGGCTGCTACCTTTACAGCAGCCCCTTTCAGATCTTTGCCTCCTAGACCCTCCTGCACCCTGCCCCCTTCACCTGGTCATCCTCACGGTTTTGCAATCCAAGAAGAACAGGTCCTTCAATATGTGATGATCTCGTTTGGAGCCAGCCAGACTAACCAACAACGGGATTGAAAAAGAAAATTTAGGTCTTGGATGGTATAAATAAAGAAGATTGGCAACAGCAAAATGAAAAGGAAATTCAAAGACCTCATGTGGATGATGATCCTGCTTTCTGAAAAACAACCACCTGCTACAAATAATCAGAATTCTGCTCTTCTCTTCCTTACTCAGGGAGAGCTCTATTCCATCCGCTTTCAGCAAGGTAGCCAGTAGGAATAATGATGGCATAAATTAGAAAATCACCTGTCCCTGTAATTCCAGCACTTTGGGAGGCTGAGACAGGCGGATCACGAGGTCAGGAGATCGAGACCATCCTGGCTAACATGGTGAAATCCCGTCTCTACTAGAAACACAAAAAATTAGCCGGGCGTGGTGGCGGGCACCTGTAGTCCCAGCTACTCGGGAGGCTGAGGCAGGAGAATGGCATGAACCCGGGAGGC
>NW_012099543.1:3604292-3612277 GCF_000951045.1 Mandrillus leucophaeus
AAAAAAAAAAAAAAAAGAAAATCACCTGTCCTAAGTGCCACAAATTCTCTATGTAAAGGAGAGATAGGAGATCTATAAATAATTTTAATATGAATAGAAATGCAAATTGTATTTGTTTTCTATTATCATGTTTGTGTTAGACACAGCAACCCATATGAAGATTGGTCAAACAGCTTCAAATGTATTTACACAAATGCTTGATTTAGAAATGGAAAAAAAAAATTCCTATATGAAACCATTTATAAAAAAATAAATTACAGGGATTTATATGAGGTATGCAAGGCTATATTCTTTCAGACCCTTTCTAACTCTTTCATTGTTCTCCTTCCTGAGTACAAAGTTTAATTAATCTGCAGTGAATATAAAAGGTATGCAAGGCAGATTCAAAACTTGAAAATCAATTAATGTAATCTATCACATCAGCAGCTTAAAAAACAAAAATCACATGATTTTGTCAAGAGATACAGAAAAAGCATTTGACAAAATCCAACATCCATTCATGATTAAAACATGCCGGTAAACTAAGAACAAAGGGGAATTTCCACTACTTGATTTAAAAAATCTACAAGCAACTACGCATGACATCATACTTAATGGTGAAAAACTCAAAGCTTTCCCACTAAGATCAGGACCAAGATAAGGATGTCTCTTCTCATCATTCCTTTTCAACATTGTACTAGATGTTCTAGCTAATACAGTGAGCCATGAAAAAGAAACAAAAGGTATACATATGGAGATAGAAGAAATAAAACCGTCTTTGTTATCAGATAATATGATTCTTTATGTAGAAAATCCAAAATAATCCACAAAAAACTTTTGGAACTAATAAGTGATTATAGCAAGATTGCAGATACAAGGTTAACATACAAAAGTCAATCACTTTTATATATACCAGACATAAACAATTGGAATTGAAAATAAAATCACAATATTAGTTACATTACCACCCAAATAAGTAAAATACTTAGTTATAAATCTAAGAAAATATGTACCAGAGCTACATGACAAAAACTACAAAACTCTGATAAACAAAATAAAGAACTAAATAAATGAAGAGATAGTCCGTATTCGTGGCTAGAAAGACTCAATATTGTCATTATGTCAGTTTTTCCCAACTCAATCTATAGATTCAACACAATCCCAAACCAAATCCCACCAAGTTATTTTGTAGATAACAACAAACAGATTCTAGAGTTTATATGGAGAGGCAAAAGACCTGGAACAGCCAACACAATATTGAAGGAAAAGAACGAAGTTGGAGAATTGCCACTACCGGACTTCAAGACTTACTATCAAGCTACACTAATCAAAACAGTGTGGTATTAGTAAAAGAATACACAAATAGACCAATGAAAGGGAATATAGAGCCCAGAAATAGACCCACATAACTATAGTCCCAACTGATCTTTGACAAAGGAGCAAAGGCAATGCAATGGAGCAAAGACAAAGGAGCAAAGGCAATGCAATGGAGCAAAGACAGCCTTTTCAACAAGTGGTACAGGAAACATTCGACATCTCTTGCAAAAAAATAAATAAATCTAGACACAGACCTTACACCCTTCATGAAAATTCACTTAAAATGGATCATGGTACTAGGTAAAGCATAAAACTAAAAACTTCTCGAGGATAACATAAAAGAAAACCTAGATGACCTTAGGTATGGCAATGAGTTTTTAACCATGTCGAACACCAAAGTCATCATCAATGAAAGAAATAACTGATAGCTGGACTTCATTAAAATTAAAAACTTCTGCACTGCAAAATATAATATCAAAAGACTTAGAAGAAAAGCCACAGTGTGGTAGAAGATATTTGCAAAAGACACATCTAATAAAGCGCTGTTGTCCAAAAAATCCAAAGAACACTTAATACTCAACAATAAGAAAATAAACAACCCAATTAAAAAATAGGCCAAAGGCATTGGCATTCACCTGACCAAAGAAGACATACAGATGGCAAAGAAACATATGAAAAATATGTTCAACATCATATGTCATCAGAGGAATGCAAATTAAAACAATGAGATACAACTACAAATCTATTTAAATGACCAAAATCTAGAATATTAACACCACCAAATGCTGGCAAGGATGTGGAACAACAGGAACTCTCATTCATTGTTGGTGGAAATGTAAATGGTACAACCACTTTGGAAAAAAGAGTTTGGCAGTTTCTTACAAAACTAAACATACTCTTACCATAAGATTCAGCAATCAGTCATGCACCTTCATAGTTACCCAAAGGAGTTGAAAACATGTCCACACAAAAATCTACACTGGATGACTGTAGTAACTTAATATATAATTTTCAAAACTTTCAGCATTGGCAAGGTTGTGAAGAAATGAGCACTCATTTCAGGAAATCCAAATTGTATGAAGCTTTTGAAGGATAATTTCATAAGCATCTATTAAAATATAAAATATGCATTTTTCATGACCCAGCAACTGAATTTCTGGCAATCTGTTTTAATCCCAAGGTGATTAGCAGAGTGACCAAGATGTCCTGCTGTCAGTGAATGGATAAATAAAATGTAGTACATGCAGACAGTGGAATATTATTCAGTGATAAAAAAGAAATGAAATATCAAGTCATGAAAATAGAGGGAGGAAAGCTAAATGCATATTACTAGGTGAAAGAAAGCAATCTGAAAAGACTGCACACTGTGTGATTTCAACTATATCACATCTGGAAAAGGCAAAACTATGCAGACAGTAAAAAGATTAGTGATTGCCAGGGATTGGGGATGAGGAGAGGGAGGAATAGGTGGAGCACAGAGGATTCGGGGGCAGCAAAAATGCCCTGTATGATACTCTAGTGATGGGCACATGACATTATACACTTATCCAAACCCATAGAATGTACAACACCAAGAGTGAACCCTAATGTAAACTATGGACGCTGGGCGATTATGTGTCAGTGTGGGTTTATCAATTATAACAAATGTACCACTTCGGTGGGGAATGTTGATAAAAAGGGAGGCTATGCATGTGTCGGGATAGGGGATAAATGGAAAGCTTCGCTGTGACCCTAAAACTCCTGTTAAAAAAAAGTCTTAAAAATAGATTATAGATGGCTGAAAGAACAAAATGATAAAAAGTGAAGCATGATAAAAATCCATCAAGAGGAATAAAACTACAAAGCATTATGTAAGAGAAGTTTGGAAGGCTGTCTTAAATAAGTTTCAAATGCTTAACTGTAAAAAATTAAATTCCTGTTCATAAAAGGCTGTGTTAACAAAGTTAGAAAATAAGCAACAGATTGGGAGAAAAAATTTGCAATGCATGCAGTAATAGGAAGATTCGGAGCCAGAATACATACGAAGAATTCCTACAAATCAAACCACTCATAAAAATGGTTGGGGCAAGAAAGACAAACAGGGCACAAAAACAGAAATACAAGTACACAGATGCTTAAGTTCTAGTAATTAGAGAAATATAACAAGATACACATTTTCAGTCACACTAACAAAATTAGAAGATTTGATATTATTCAGCGTTGGCAAGGTTGTGAAGAAATGGGCACTCATTTCAGGAAATCCAAATTGTACAAAGCTTTTGAAGGATAATTTCATAGCATCTATTAAAATATAAAATACGAATTTTCCTTGACACAGCAACTGAATTTCTGGCAATTTATTTTAATCTAAGGTGGTTAGTACACATAGCAAAGAGTCATATGTAAGGATGGTTGATGCAGGATTGCTCTTAATGGTAACAAAATGGAAACATCTTAAATTTCCATTAATAGGAAGATTATAAAATAAACTATGGTGTAATCCATGCACTGGATATGCAGCAATTTTTAAAAATTAGAGAAATCTCTTTATACCAGTGTTCAACTGGGAGCAGTTTTGCCCACCAGTGGACATTTGGCAATAAGTATCTAGAGACATTTTTTGTTGACATGACTGGCAGAGGGATGAGTGCTACTGGCATCTATTGAATGGAGGCCAGGCATGGTGCTAAACACCTTACAATGCACAGGACAGCACCCTCCCAACAAAAAATTATCTATCCCCAAATGTCAATCGTGCCAAGGCTGAGAAACCTTGCCTTATGCTAACATAGAAAGAACTGTCAGTCATCACGTTAAGTGAAACAAAACAAGCCAAACAACAGTACATATAGTACTAACCCATCTTAGAAAAACAAAATTAAAATTTTTAAACCTGCACATTATATTTATGTATGAATATTATTTTTTAATCAGAAGGAATAGATACTAAAATATTAATCTCTGGGACAAAGAAAGAGTGACTATAAAGTCAGAAAGAGTGATTATAAAATATAAAGTCAGAAAGACAATGATGCTATATTTTTCTGGATAGTTTGAAATCTCTCCACCAATCACATATTAAAGTACTTTTGTGTAATTAAAAGAAGCAAATTTCAAATATAGGAGCCTACATCCCATTCATTCTGAGAGAACTGAATTAAGTTCTCACTTTCTCCCCTGAGCTTTGAAACCTCTGATGTAACCATTCCCTATCCTTGTGTCTCATGATCTGAATAGCAGGGATGGTATTAACTTTTGTTTTAGTCATGGTTATAATTTAAAAGTACTGAAATTCCTTAGAATGCCATTGCTATTATGGGCTGAATTGTGTCCCCTCGTGAATTCATGTTTCAGTATCAACTCCCAGTACCTCAGAAGGTAACCATATTTGGAGATGAGGTTTTTAAAGAGGTGATTAAATTTAAATGAGACTGTTAGGGTGGGGCCCTAATCCAATATGGCTTGTATCTTCCTAAGAAGAGGAGGAGACATCAGGGATGAGTGGCCACAGAAGGCCATGCACACAGTAACAAGGGGTTCCTCTGCAAGCCAAGAAGAGAAGCCTTGGAAGAAACCAAACCTACCCCCACCTTGATCTTGGACTTCCAGCCTCCAGAGCTGTGAGAAAATAAATGTCTGTTTATTGTTTATAATAATTGTTTATAAATGTTCCGCCATCCAGTCTGTGGGGTTTGGTATAGCAGCCCTACCAAACTAATAGAGTTGCTATGTAAGAATACACTAAAAATAAAATTATTGGTGCCTATTCTATTCTTTCCATGAGGGGTTAAACATAAGAAGCAAACAAAAGTCACTGAGCCAGTTCATTTCTCAATTGAGGAGATGAACAGAGTTAGTGAAAACAAATCCATACTTCTAGGTGACAACTGTCTTGCATTCCTGTTGCTGGCACTCTGAAGTTATTGACCACAATTTTTGTGACAGATCCTCCTAGCATGCTCTCTGTGGCTTCTCTTCTCTCTAACAATTACCTGCTAACACAGGCACTGGCTGTGCATCTGCACTTGCAGGCATCAAAGGAGCTGATGTCACAGCACACAACAAACCCTGGAGAGCTGGGACTGAGATGTGTGTTTGACTAAAGATTACAGGGAATTGATCACCTTTTTCTTTTTTTCCCCTTTGTATTTCCCATAGATAAATGGCTCCTTCTTCACAGGGAAAAATAAGAGGAAAACAGCAGTGGAGAGGAGGGACTACAAAGACCTATAGATCAGGGTCAAGAAGAGTAATAGAAATACCCAAGATTAAAGGGAAAGCCAAATGCCATTGGAACTCTGAAAGGCAACCTCTCAAATCACCTTTGCCAACCTGGAGTGACTATGTTGAAATGAAATAGCTCATGACAGGCTTAGACAGAGAGAAGGCCTGAGACTGTACCTTGAGTTCTCCAGGTCCTCAGTGTGACATGCAAGTAACCCTTCAATGTCCTCTGTCCCACAGGGAATAGCTGAGGTTGCAGGCTAGTGAGTTGGCCTGGCACATAAGCACAGATAGAGAAGTGATGCCAAGAATGTGAGCAGAATGACCGACTGTCAAGGTGGGGCTAAACGACAGTCACAGCCAAACCTCAGGGATCCAGAGCATCAGCGAAAGCAGAGGTGGGGAAGGAAGACATCATCAGGAACAGTCCAGCAATCTAGAGCCCACTGCACTATTCATGCTGGGCACCAGATAATGTCAGTGATAAAGGCAGCGAGGCCAAGGTCTCTCCCCACAAACAAGCAGGACAGGAGACATTGGTGGTGAGGACTCGGTGGATTTGCGCCTGTTCCAGCGTCCAGGCTTCTAGTTCCCACCCACCACTGTGACAACACTTAAGTCGCCTCCTGCACCTACCTGCCACCCTGGGAAGGAAGAGAGGGAGGCAGGGGTATCACCTGTATGAAAAGAAATAGCTCTGAGAGAGAGTTTGAACTTCGAATGGCTTGAATATTTATCTAATGAGGCTGTTTTCACCAGTAGAGTCTTAATTATCTTTAATTGTAAAGTTTAAGTTTTCACCTCATTAGCACAAAAGAGATCACAATGCAAGATAAAATCAGTTACAGAAAAATTTCAAAGCTCCTTTTATTTCCCACATGAATTATGCTGTATATTTCTACTCCCCCTTCTTACATTTCAGATTTTTTTTTATAAATAAAGCATAAAAGTAAAGGGCCCTCTAGCAATCTACTAGAAAGACCACTTTCTAGAACAATGATGCATGCCGCTCTCTGGCAGCAAGCACTCAGGTAAGGTGTGTGTCACCAGCATAGCTCTACGATGGAGGACTGCTGTGTGTGCAAGAAGCAGAGCCATCCCCAGCACAGTGTGAGGGAGGAGGGGCTGTGGCAGGGCACAGACAGAGAAGAAAAGACTTGGAAATTCACATTCCAAGTAGAGTCCCTGAACCTTAGCTTCTATTAGTTTTGGGGGAGTTTTGGTTTCTTGGTGGTTTTGTTTGTTTTGCTGCTCGATCAAGAGAAGTACAGAATGTATAAAAAGAGGACAAATGAAAGGTTTTCATCCTTGCTTATTAAAATAACTATATATCTTTAATGAACTCTTCAATATTCTAAGGGTAACAGCATATTGCTTGATTTGCATGCTCTTGATTTCCATTTGAATGTATCATTATGGCTATAAGTAGATGCAGAAGCTTAAGTTAATTTTATTGTTAATGCCTCAAGGCATTTTTAGGAAAAGTGCACAAAGCTTTTAAAAATCCAATAAATTATATAGAACCTTAATTTACTTCCCGTTATACCTTCAACTGAGGAAGGACATAAAGTGCTTGTGAATTTAGCTCTTGCTTTTATCACCAATTGAATAAGTATTTGACTTACTGAAATGGACAAAACACACTCTTGGAATGTTATTTATGTGCTAACAATCTCTCCTTAGTTGTATAGAGAATTATATCTTGACTAAAATGGATACGAAGCTTATAAACTGTCCTATTAATCTACAAATAATGATAACTTGTAGGCATATATTATGTCAAGCTCATGTCAACAGAAATGAAAGTTTGTCTGGAATCATTCTATAAAAACCTCTATTACTCCCTCTACCCTCTAGCCACAGAATCTTGACTGCAATCGTCGGCACATATTCCAACTCAGTTAATTTTGTGTAATAAACTCTGAGAGGCGTGGGGATTAAATAAGTATTCTATAAAAATAAAGATAAATTATGGTTCTATAATCTATCATGTAAAGATTAAATATACATGATAGATTATAGAATAATAATTGCATACAGCTTAAAATTCAATTTATTCACTTGTAATTCAAATGAGACTGGCCACACTGGGCTTCCCTCATCTCCTCCCAAATGTACCTTGAAGTCAGACCTGATATTGATACAGGAGCTAGAAAGAAATTATTTAGGAAGTTAGTGAAGGTAAGAGAGTCCTTGGTAAGGTTTCCTTTTAATAAAAAGCAGCCCCCAAATAATTTCTTTTATAACAAAAAGCAGCCTGAAAAATGAAGCTGCAAGCACAGATAAGCAAGTGAAAAGCTTGCACAGGTAAATGCCGGCAGCTGTGCCAATAGGAAAAGGCTACCTGGGGGCTAGGCATGTTCAGTATAGCAGCTCCATCTTCCCTTTTGTCAACCACATGTACAGTAAGGAACAGACAACATGGCGCTGGCCAGGTAGAGAATCCATCTGCATAATAAAAGATTAGGGTGGGGTGACCAGCTTCT
>NW_012099543.1:3612657-3670550 GCF_000951045.1 Mandrillus leucophaeus
ATTACAGGCAACTGCCACCACTCCCGGCTAATTTTTGTATTTTTAGTACAGATGGGGTTTCACCATGTTGGCCAGGCTGGTCTCAAACTTCTGACCTCAAGTATTCTGCCTGCCTCAGCCTCCCAAAGTGCTGGGATTACAGGTGTGAGCCACCATGCCTGGCCAAACCTCCACTCTTCAACTCACTTCCTGTGTATCCGCATCCTCGATTTCCCTGGCAGGAGACAACGAACCTCAGGTATTTACCCCAGACAAGGATGCAGCTTCAGTATGTCATATCTAAGCACACACACACACACACACACACACACACACACACACACACCACTCCAAAAATAGAAGTCACTCTGGCTGAAGTGTCTATGTGGAAATGAAAAAGAGAGTTCTAACTACCCAGCAAGATAATCAGAAATGCTCTGCTTTAAACTACTCTTTCTTTGCCCCCAATTTCCTCTCCCACTCCAGTTGCTTAAAGTTCTTCTCCACATCTGTAGCCAACTCACTGCTTCCAGAACTACCTTCCCCAACCTCTCAATGTACTTTCATTAAATTAAGCAATGTAGTAGATCCTTAACTTCCCCAGTTTGTATCCTCACTCACCATCCACCTCAGCAAATAAAAGTATGCTTTCAGGGTCCACCCTTATTAGAATGCAAGAGGAGATTTTGAACCACAAATGCTTTGTTGCAGATACGGAAACTTGACCTTTACTCACCCTCAAACACACTCACCCTCTTCTGTTCACCTATAGAACAATAAATAATTAGGGGCAAAGGAAGAGCAGTTTATTGGTATTAGTTGATTAGCACCCAGCTCTTCCCTCCTGGGGAATTAGGGAAGCCAAGGAAATGACCAAGTACTACTCTGTTTGGCCTCAGGTTTGGTTAGTCACCTACTTTTTTTCCATCTGCAAACCTTGTCTGCATTCAACACCAATGATATTGTCCATAAATATCTATTGTAATGATCACTTCTCTCTTTTTTTTTTCACGGTAAAGATGCCATAGCATTTTATTACCGTTACACAAGTCAACCAATTATATCTTCACTGAAATATCTGCACTGAATGATGATTCAACATATGAGGCAAAGAAGGATGTCTTTGGAGAAGGCACTTAAGATAGAACATTAGAAAATCTTACCGTTGGCTAAAATAAAAATGAGCTCGTTCAACCTGGCTGGAGGTGTGTGAGGGCTGTTTCTTCTTACTGTGGCCTAACTAAAAACCAGTGGCATTAAGAAAGTATCACATTCTCAAGTCTGGGGGTGGCCCAGTGGGGTGGTGCTGCTCTCAAAAGCCCTGTGTCCTTAAACACATCCATTCTCACAGGATCAGTTTCTCCAAGTGCTGGTTCCAAAAATAGGCTCAGGGCTGGCAGAAATCATTCAGGAAGCTCCTTGAAGGCCCTCTCCTTATTTCTCAGTTTGACTTTCACTTTGTCCCAGTTACCGTAAGTGACTTTGGCTTCCAAAGGTCACTAGCAACTTATACTTTTGCTAATATCTTTGGTTTTCCATGGCACTGGTTGTGACCGTCTGTTAGACTAGTGGCCTCCAATTAACTGCACCTCCACTTCACACCCTTTCCTTGAATCTGGGCTGGGCTTGTGACTTGTTTAATAAGTAGAGGGCATACTCCAGCGCTCTTCTAATTAGAAACATTCATCATCGTCATCATCCAATAGAGGGCAGTAGAAGGGACACTGAGACAAATCTGGACTTAAGTCTTCAGAAAGACTGGCCATTTCTGCTTTTGAGCTCTTGGGAGCTGTGAACTGCAAGTGAGATGCCTAGTTACCCCGCCAGACAGACCACTGAAAGAGACTACACAGAGAAGGAGAGACTCAGGACTGCAGGCAGAGAGAGAACCCCAGCCATCCCGGTCTCTCCGCCGACCTGCTAACCACATTGAGCGGCCACCTCCAGGCTGGCAGAGGAACAGCCCAGCTGAGCCCAGCTCAGATTGAAGAACGGTTGGGGGTGGGGTTGTTTTCAGCCCCTAAACTTTTGGGGCAAGTCTGTGAGCAACATTTGACAACCAAAAACACTAGTCATTCATAGATGCCTTTTTTTTGAAGTACAAGACAATTACTCAAATGCAAAGAAAATATGGCAAACGTTTTCCCACCACAACCTTCTCAGTCAATAGTCGAACTATAATTGGTCATCGGCTGGAAAAAAGAAAAAGTCACACCTCTTATCTTAATTCATAAATAGCCATGATTCTTTTTCTATGAATCTTTAATGTCAATGCAAAGGTAGACCAGTCAGCTGCTGGCAGTCTCAGGCACTGGCTTAATTCTCATTTAGCCAAAAACAGAAGCCATCAAAATGAATTATCCACTACTGGATACATCATGGTAAATGAGATTGTTCTCACTTTTCTAGGATGTTGTTACTGAATTTTCCCAAATCATTTCTTCTTATCTTCCCCCACATGAAAAAAAGAATTAAACTGGTTAAGGTTATAAAAAGAAAAAAAAAAGGTCTATAACTAGAATTTGAATCCCCATAATCTGCACAATATAGCGCACAATTTAACTGCTTCCTCAATTTAAAACAAAATTCTATAAAATATAACATCTACATTGTAGAGATGATTTCTTCTTATCTGAGGAAATGAGTAATTGGGAAGCAGGTATTTAGGGAGAGGGTGAAAGTCCACATCTATTTCTATGCTGAAGTTTTGGCAGGTTTTCTCATCTTAAACGTTTCTGCTGTTGCACCAGGCCCACATTTTCATAGACTCTAGCACTGTCTTCTCTCATTTCTGTACAGGTGGCACTGACGTATAAGGCAGGAGGGGGCTGTGATCTCCACTCATCTGGTCCACTAGAGAATACTTAATATTTGTATATTTGTGCCCTTTCCTCTTGCTTTTCTGCTCTTCCTCAATCCTGCGCTGTAGTGTTTCAATATAATACTGGACTGCCATATAGATAAATCGGTACTGTGCTTCTGTCTGGACCATTCCTGACCTCTAAGACTACACCACGTGGATGGTTTTGGGAACATCAATGTTGCAGTCAACACCTTTCTCTCTGATGATGTCAATAAGAATATCAATCACAATGAAGGTCCCTGTCCGGCCAATGCCAGCACTGCAGTGCACCACAACCGGCCCTGCATCCGTGATGCTCCCCTGCTTATGGTGCACCTCCTCCAGGAAGTCCAGCATGCCCCTGGGGTCGCTGGGCACTCCGTGGCCCAGCCAGCTCCGAAAGTGGTATTGCCAGACCATTCTCTCCATATTCCCTTGTCCAACCTTTGAAAGTTTAAGTTCTCTTAGCTTATAGTCATGAGTGGTGCTTTCTTTGACGTTCCTACCACGCATGACGCCATATGCTTTGAGAGCATACTCATCAGGCTAATATTTGACATATTTACTCTTTCCTCTCTCCATTTCTTTCCTTGTCATGACAATCACCTGGGAGTCTTCTTGGAACACCATCCGCCAAAAGTCGTTCACCGTGTTTTGCAGGCAGCCTTGTGTGGCAATGTAACTCTTTTTGGGCTTTGAATTGTTGCACTTGATTTCAAATTTAGGCACGGTTATAGTTGCATTGATGTAATCTGAAACAGGCTCACTGGGATCACCGTTGTGTAGGACAACCCTATGATCAAAGGGCGGATGTTTTTATATCTATTTTTGTTATTTATTTTTTTCTTGCCTTTGACCCTCTTTTTGGCTGTAGAGAAGTGTTGTTGCAGTGTCTCAAAATTCTTCCCAAAAGCCTTGTTTGACTTAATCTGTGGTCTCAGCTAATTTGCTTAGTTCTTGAACTCTGCTTTCTATTTCAGCAGCATTTATACAAGTCGTGTTAAGGGGCTGCTTGAATTGTAGTACTGTACTCAATGTTTCCACCATAGGATTCTTCTTGTAATGTTCTGCAAGATCTGTCAAAGAATCAAACCGTTCTCCTCCACCAACATCATATTTCAGTTCCTGACAGCGAATCATGCATGACATGAGTCACTTTAGACTCGCATCATTGCTCTCCCCTTTGTCATCACCAGTGCACACAGAGAGAACAAAATCTCCAGGCTGGCTTTGGCTGTCTCATACAAGAAAGCTACCATACTTTGTTTTGTCCGTTAATAATTTCTCTGCTTCTTTCCCAGAGAGGTGTCCATGAAACCACTTTTCAGAGGTAGGATCTGCACAGTTCAGAGGATATTTAAGCTCAATAACATCTCCATTCTTCTCTTTTAATTGCCCGTGATGTTCCATGTAATACTGGACCAATTCAGTCAAAGTGGCAAACTTCTCCCCTCCATACAGGTCACAATAATCACTAGTGTTCTGATTCTTGGTGTGGGTGACAGCTCCATTTCTTCTAACAGAAAGTGTGAAGTCTCCAGGGTTACTTTTACTAGGCCTTGCCAAAAAACTGCCATCAACTCCTCTTGTCAACAGTAGGTTTTCTGCCTCCACACCAGTGATATTTGGGTGAAACCATTTCTGTGATGTCACGTTCCTCCGACCCTCCGGCTCTACGATAGACCTGCTCCTTCCTCAGGGTCCACTGAGCTCAGTTACGTCAGGCTGGCCCAAGGGAGGCCTGCTCGGGACTGGACGCGGGGCAGAGCCAGCCAGCCATGCACAGACCCTACTCCAGGCCTGGGGATCGCAGAGACTGTGCAGCCGCCCCCTGGCCTGGCTCGCTCCTCCTCCATCCCCCAATGATCACTTCTTTATATCCATGTTTTCAGTACAATTCACAAATAATATTTGTTCTCTTTATACAAATGGCAAAATTCATAATTTCAACATAGTCTTTCCCAGCTGCATTTCTGTGGCAGTTGTTTTCTTCCAAAACACCCTAGGAAATCTTAGCTGCAAGTGCTTATTACCTAGGAAAGTTTCTCTCAGCTATGCGTTATCTCCATTTTGAGCCTGTGTTTTTCTTTTCTGCTGTATTACATCCCATATCCACCACAATCTGTGTCAGTGGAAAGATTTTTATTCTATTCTTGCTTCAGTAGAATTATCAGGTTGCATTCATACAGAACAAAAAATATTTCCTCTCCTTGATCAGTTAAAATCTCTATGAAATATTCTATTTACCAACATTAAATAATCAACAGAAGTAATTACCTAGGTGTTTTCCCTTTAGCTATTTCATTCACTTTTTCCTGGGATACTGAGGTCATGGAAATAACCAATATTTTTGTGGTGAAAAACAGGGAAGGCTCCTTCTAGCAATCCAAATCAATCATCCCAAATATCTAGGGTTTCCTCAATTTGCCACAATGCAAAGATCCACACAAAAGGACCTAAATCATACATGTAAATATTGACATTTATCACCCCAAATGTAAAATAACTGATAGAGCTCTTAGCCTAATTATCTTCTAGTTATTGACCTAAAATTAATAGACAGTGGTCAGAAATTCTCAAACCTGAGTATTTTGCTGGTATTTCAGAGGAACTAACAGTTTAAGATGAATTCTTTTAATTTTGAAAGTTATCAGTTTATGCCAAGGGTCACAATAGCTATGGATATCCAAACTCCTGGACCATACTCTCAGGCACTCTTTAAAGCTGAACACTCTTGATATGGTTTGGCTGTGTCCCCACCCAAGTCTCATCTTGAACTGTAGCTCCCATAATTCCCATGTGTTGTGGGAGGGAGCTGGTGGGAGACAATTAAATCATGGAGGCAAATCATACTGTTCTTGTGGTAGTGAATAAGCCTCACAAGAACTGATGGTTTAAGAGGGGTTTCTGCTTTCCCTCAGAAGAACTGATGGTTTTATAAGAGGGGTTTCTGCTCTCACTTGGCTCTCATTCCGTCTTGCCTGCCACCATGTAAGACATGCCTTTCACCTTCCACCATGATTGTGAAGCCTCCCCAGCCACGTGGAACTGTGAGTCCATTAAACCTCTGTTTTCTTAATTAATTACCCAGTCTTGGGTATGTCTTTATTAGCTGCATGAAAATGGACTAATACAACTCTACCCCTTAGTACCCAAACAAAACACACTAATAGTCAGAGGCCCATTTGATTTTTCTGTTATTTAACCCTGTCCTAGAGATAGCTTCAATTAGTTATGTCTCTGAATACCACTCCATTTCTACAACGACTACCCCCACGTTTTCTCATTGTCCAGTCTTTCATGATCTTCAATCATTCAACATTTATATTTTCTTTTTACAAAGTAGTTGAAGTTTCGTATGACTGTCAAAATCTGTCTCTGTTTGTTTGTACTGCTATAACAAAATACTGAGATTGGGTAATAAAAATTTATTTCTCATAGTTGGATGCTGGGGAGTCCAAGATCAAGGTGCAGGTGGATTCGGTGTCTGGTGAGAGCTGCGCTCTTGCTTCCAAGACGGTTCCTGCGTGTTACTGCATCTTCACATGGCAAAAGGTGGGAGGGCAAAAGGGATAAATGCTGTGTACTTACGAGGCAGAAGAGATAGAAAAACGCCAGGCAGCTTTCTGAAGTCTCCTTTATAATGGCATTAATCCCATTCATGAGGACAGAGCCCTCCTGGCCTAATTATAGTAACTCCCAAAGCCCTCACCTCTTAACACCATCACCTTGGGGTTTAAGTTCCAACATATGACTTTTCAAGGGACATATATATTTAAACCATAGCAGAATCAAAGGAATTGTTTTTTTAATTTACATGCTTTTGAAATGCCTTTGAACATCATTTACAAACATGGCTCAAATGGGAGATATTCTAACAGATATTGAAGAATTTCAGTAGTTCCTGATTTGGTTACTTTTAGCTCTTAAATCATCAAGTTTGGTTACTTTTAGCTCTTAAATCATAGTTTTTCCTGTCAAAGAGTTTTCCTGCCAAAACAGTATGATTCTAACTCACCCAGAATAAAGTCCTTAAGTATTAAAGGATCATTCCATTTATATAAATACAAATATGTGCTTAAGCAGAATACAGTAGCATAAAATGTGCAGCTTGTGGTGAAACTTAAGGCTGATTCGCGGCATGAACACAGTTCTTTGTCCCAAATCTTTTCTGTTAATGTCAATGTCAATGTCAGTTTTGACTATAGAAGGGTCATTAAAGTGTACTATATCAGCTAGTTTTGATGGGTAGAAATGTCAGAACAGTAGTAACATATTCTACTCATCTGCTCAGCAACTCGTTTCCTCAGAAGTCTTAAAGAGAGCAGGTTCATGAATAAAAATATATTCCAAAACTTTAGTTTCCTTTCCCAAGGGGCTAACACACCTGGCCCAAAGAAGACTAAGAATTCTATCCATGTAGATTTGCATATATTCAAGTTTCTACAGCTAAGCACAATCCTGTTTGGAGCTTGAAGAAATCAAACAGTAAATATTTTCTGAATTGCTTTTATTGTTTTATGTTTTTATTAAGAATTGGCACTCAAATTAGATTAGTTAGTAACATATGCTAATTTTTGCCCAGTCTGATCACAACAGCATTAATGAAACTGTACGTCAAGGTAGATATTTTCAAGCTGTAGAACATGTTGTTTCAGTCTGTCTTCAGGTCATTTCTGCATAAGATGGCAAGTGCAATCACAGCAAACAGTCTACAATGGAAAAGAACAGGAACTTGTTTTTCCTTAACAGGAAAAATCTCTTTTCTCATTTCTTCAGCTTACATAAAAATATTTTATTTTTATAACATGTATTGCTTAATTATAAAAGCAATATCATCATCTAAGATTTAGAAAAATACAGAGGAAATATTTTTTAAAGGAAGAAATATAATCTATGATCCCACCACTGAAATAACCAAGGTCTCTGAAGCCAGACAGAGCTGCGTTGAAATTCTGACTCTGTCTCTCATGCAGTAGGTGTGTGACTTTAGTGAAACTACAGTCTTCTCTGTGTTTTATTTTCCTCACATGCAAAAAGAAATTGCCACCAGTTTTTATGTATGATTCTTAAAGACGCAAAACAAGCCTGATTCTTCTATGTATTTAAACCAGTTATTGTTTATTTGTATGTCTTGGCAACATTATGTAATATAATAATTCTTAGGAGAAAATGGACTCCCTAGTGTAAACCCTTATGCAACACTCTTTATCCCCTCAAATGTCAGTGTGGTTGATGGGAGGAGGGCAATAAATGGGGAAGACTGGCAAAAGAAGATCCTAGAAACCTTAGGCTCCAAACATTTCAGGTTCTTCTGTTCTTCAGAAGAGGATGTCCTCTTTGAAGTACCTAGTGGAAAATCACCATGACTGGAGCTCAAGTTCCATCAAAGAGACTGTTCCTTTCAGCTGGGGCAAAGCAGTTTATTTTATTGGAGCTCTAACGTGTTAAGGGACAGGTGCTCTATCCAAGGCTACAGAGGGAGCAAATCACTGTTAAGAATATTAATGTCTAAACCTACTCGTCTAGTTTCCACTTCAAGAGACAGTCCCAACAACAGCAATTACTGCATCACCTCCGAAGAAACACACTCTTAAAATCTATTGCACTCACTACATTTGCATGTTTAATTCCTTCCAATACACAACTGGCATGGCTTCAAAGTGTTTGCCTGTGATTTTCAACTTCAAAATGATCTGAAAGTATTCACCCAGCCAATCAGTTTCTGACAGTGTGATTATCCAGCTTGCCCAGAACAATCTCATTGTGCTCCTGTGAGTATTAAATGTGATAAGGCCCTTAAAGTGCTTAGCCAAGAATCTAGAGTATAGTAAGAACTGAATACATAGTAAGAACTCAATCTGTATGAGGTATGAAGTGTCTGTACTTTAACACATTGTCTTATGCACATTCATCTATTTACAAACAAAAATTCTAGTGTATATGCAATTGGTTGGTATAATGAATATACAGGTTGGTTTTCTGGGGATTTGTTTTGGTGTTTTACTTTGTTTTTACATTAGGGAAACTGGCATAACCTTTTAAAACATCTTTTAAAGTATTTTTAAAGTCTACCTAATAATCCATAAATGGAAAGGTAACAGTTTTTTAACAGTGTCTTTATTATTTGAAGATTTGGGTAGTTTGGTTTTTTTAATATAAATAAAGCTACAGTGAACATTTATTTTAAAAATAATCTTTATCTGCAAATTTAGTGCTCTATCTCTAATTATTTTCTTTCAGTTTCCACTTTAGTATATTTAACTTGCAAGATTTTCTAAAAACCACACAATGCTGAAGAAAAACAAAATGCAAGTGGATGTAACATATTATTTGGAAGACTATATAACTTGCTTTCTATTAACTCAATAAATTTGCAACTGAAAAATAACTATCTCAAAATTAATTTTATTTCATGGGATAAAAGACATACTCAATTTAATAAGATGTTTGTTCAAGCAAGATGATGACTTTATATGCCACTAATTTAAATTAGAATAAGCTGTATGCAACAAAACATTGCAACTGGTATTTTTGTCTGGCATCCTAGAGAAGAGATATTTTGTCAATTTATTTGGATAAAGGGTCAGGTCAAGGCAGCATTTCTCTTAAGACTAAATATTTAGGTTTTTATGCATTTATGGTATTATGCTAGCTGATAGCACATTAAAAACTAAGCTTATAAAGTCCACAGTTGCAAGCCTGTATCAGCAAGCAGGCTCTAGAATCCATCCGTAACTGATTCTTCTCACCCATAGATCCTCCTGTTCATCTCCATCCAGATACAACAGAAATTTATGATCCTATCTCCCATGTGACATCTCAGCCACAGCCTCAGTCTAAAAAAGGAAGGAAAAGACTAATTTGCAGGCATTGCTTAGAAGAAAATGTTTTAAAAGCTTGTCAGAATTTAAATTATGTATTCTTTGAATAATGCCAAAGTCCATAATGCAACTATAAAAATAACCATTTATCCAGAATTTAAGTTATGTCATATGTAACCGAAAGAATACTAATTTAATTTAAATGTTTGTGAATACAGGATAAAGATGATAATGCCGATGTAGTTGTTTGCCAGTCTGTGCTAAATACAGTTATAATAAGAAAATAACTAAACATAGTCTCTGTGAAAAATGGTTCACTGTCTTCCAAGCTCTGTGAAGACAAAGGCACCTCTACTAATTTCAAAGAGGTTTTAGATTTGGTCATAAATTAGTATGAACAGAATTTTCTATTTCATTACATTATGTTTGGTAATGTGCCAAAATAATCCAGATTGAGAGATTTCATTATAAATCAGGACAGGACACCAAAAATAGAAATAGCTCACTCAAATATGCATAGATTAAAATATATTAATTTTCCATCAAATATTTATTGAGAACCTACTATGTGTGCCTAACAATATGCTTGACATTAAGGTTCCAGGGAGCTTAAATATATTGTAACAGTACATTATTTCACTATTAATATCATAAATTTGAGCATTGTAGCTTGCAATGACCCATCTGTCTAATTGGATCAGTTTTAGATTCAAAGCTTTCAGATAACTTTATTTTTATGTGTGTTTTTAAATTTTTTATTTGTTTTAATTGACAAATAATAATTGTACATATTCATGGGATACAAAGCGATGTCCTGATACATACAAGGTACAGTGATCAGAAGACTTAAATAAGCATTTTTCAGTAATTTACTAGGAAACTTAATTCAGATTATGGCCTTAATGACTGAAGTTATGTTTTAGAACATCGAATCTCAGCACCTTTGTCCACCTGAGGAAACTTCCAACTATTTCAAGTCTTTGACCATGATTACAGTCAAGGAGAATTTCAAGGGGATAAATGTAAAACAAAACAAAAGGGGACTTTTAATTCCATTTTTAAAAATGAACTTATCAGAAGCAATCTGTAATTTGTGAAGGCAGCAGCTAAGTTTATTTAGAGAATACAAAGCAGATCAAGCAAAATTTTCCTTTTTGCAAAAACTGGGATTTTCCATTACCTGGCTTGTAATCAGTCACACATCACCAGAGTGTGGCACAGTACACAGAATACAGCAAAGAAGAAAACAAAAATGTGGCCCTTACTCTGAAGAAGTTTTCAATCTATTGAGACAGATGAAGTTGTAGAAAGGGCACAAGCTTGGAAAAGTAGCCAAAGAAGGGTCATTCAACTTTAACGAATGGATAATATTCAGAGAGGCAAAAAGGAAAAGCTGAAAACAACCAGGTAAGAGAAATATAATGAGAAATATTTTAGGATGATGATGAACAAGGCAAGTTCAGGAAGGCTGAGGGGACCAATCTGACTCGACAGGGGTGTGGGGGTGAGGACCAGGATGGGGCAGATTCGTCAAGAGATTCCTTCATTCTGGTAGGAAAAAGGGCAGAAGGGAGTAAATGAGAACTTACAGCATGTTTGAATATATATGTATGAGAGTGGATATACAGATGGGTAATCTGAACCTGACGCTCCTACTCTACAGACTGTCATATGACTAATGATATCCTCAATGGTATTTCAAAGCACAATATTCAAGCTCCTACTGTCATGCAAATTTTCCCATAAAATTTGTTGAGCCACCTGAATGTTTATTAAATACTGACACGGACAAGCTTATAACCAAACTAAACAAGTCCAGTATCTTTTCTTCCAGACAGCCTGCCCCATACTACCATCCTGTAATATCCTGGAATCCTAGTATCTAAGACCAATAGTCTGTGCCTCTTACCTCTGGAGACAGAATTCAGATGTTTTACTTAAAGCTAGAAGATATCACAGTTCCTATCAGAAACCTGTTCATCCTACTGAGGGGCTGTCCACTGTCAGTACTACCAAAGCTTGAAGTATCAGCTCACCACTGAAATCTGGACTTACCAATAATGTCATCTTTTCATCACTCTGCCCCTCATCCCATAAAAAATCTCCAACATGCAGTCAGGAGACCACCCCTCTGCCTCTATCCCAGAGCTATATGAAACAAGGGTGTCAAAGTTGTAATAGAAGTTACTCAGGTTTGAGTAGACCTCAAATAGCTTCTTCTCAGGCTTCAAGTCTGCCAGTTACTTCCCTGGGTTGGGACAGATTTTATTGACTGTCAATTTATAAACTTCAACCCACCTTACACCTCTGACCACTGGATGAGGCACAGAGCAATCCCACTCCTCAACTGTTATTTTTAACTACACTGTAACTTCAGAAGATTTGTTGACTTCCCTGAAACCAGGAATTGCCCAAAATCCCATGTCTACTCTGACAGTATCAACAACATTTAGTTTCAGAGATAAGAGGTTACAGATTTGATTTTTCCTCTCCACTTCTTCATAGCCACCAAAGGGACCTGAGCTCCTCGTGGAAGGCTGCCCATTCTTTTCCACGTGCCCTTCAGTACCACATCTCAACACTTTCATTTTTAAAAATTAAATTCTGCCAGGCACGGTGGCTCACGCCTGTAATCCCAGCACTTTGGGAAGCTGAGACAGGCGGATTATGAGTTCAGGAGATCGAGACCATCCTGGCTAACACAGTGAAACCCCATCTCTAATAAAAATTGTAAAAAATTAGTTGAGCATGGTGCGGTGCACCTGTAGTCCCAGTTACTCGGGAGGCTGAGGCAGGAGAATCGCTTGAACCTGGGAGGCGGAGGCTGCCATGGGCCAAGATCGCGCCACTGCACTCCAGCCTGGGTGAGAGTGCGAGACTCTATGTCAAAAAGAAAAAAAAAATTAAATCAAATTCAACCTTCCCAGATACTTGTCATAGATTAGGAAGAGATCATTTCAGTTGGTACCTAGAAAGGAATAGAAAAGAGAGACAGGCACAGAGACTATTGAAGTCTTAGATTATTATTACATTGGTTCTCTTCTATCATGTTAACTGTGTTTCAACAAGTAGGGTTTAGGGCTAAATGCAGCTAATTTAATAATTATAAAAATAATCTACAATTGATTGGAGCAATAACATGGTGAATAAAAACATTTATTGTAGCTTCATTAAAAACTGGCATTTATCTCTCAAGTTTTTCCAAATGGTGTTTGAATAGAAGTGATATATTTTTAAGTAATTTATTCCTCGTTTAATATGTAGATTTTTATGATGATAAAGCATTATAAAATGTTAAGTAGTTATTTGCTAATCTTTTCAGGGCTGTCCCATGAATAATGGTATCCTCAATGGCATTTCAAAGCACAATATTCAAGCTCCTACTGTCATTCAATAATGTCACTTCTCAGGCTGTGACAAATTAAGAAATATGATGCAAATATGTTTTCCAAGATTAAAACAAAAGAAAGCAATTGAAATAGTGAAGGAAAACTGGCATGTCTTCATGTCTTAAACAGAATCATAATACTGTCTGCTCAAAATCCAAAATAAAGATAAAAATGGAAATTTAGAATGGTACACTAAGATATTCAATATAAGTTGAGTGTAACACCTACAAGTCACCAAGACTTTACCAATTCTATGACAACTAAACATCTAAGCTTAATATCAAAATAACAAGTGACTTAATATTCAGAAAGGAACAGGGACATTTAGGCCACTTTAGTCCCTTCAGTACAAACTGAATACAGCTGTGGATAAAGAGTCTCAATTGTTTCCAGTTTCAGAGAACACATTAGGCCACTTAATATAACATCCTCCTGTATTGTTTGCTTTTTTGTTAGCCAAACAAGGCAGACTGATTGATTGAGTCACTCACAGGTATTCATTCCTTCAACAAATATTTATTAAAGGATTATCATGTCAGATAGCAGGCTAGAGGACTTTCCCACATCACTTAATTGAAATTCAACAAGTATTCTGTTATAATGAGGATTAAATGAGTTAATATTTGTACAGCATTTAAAACAGTGTGTGGCACATTGTAAGTGCTATATGAATGTTCGTTAAATAAATTATGTTGAAGAGTCGGTTGTAATATGACCTTTTTACAAGATTTTGGTTGTTCTATTTCTTCTCTCGTGTTGCTTTTTCTTTTTTTTTTTTTTTTTTTGAGACGGAGTCTCGCTCTGTTGCCCAGGCTAGAGTGCAGTGGCGCAATCTCGGCTCATTCAAGCTCCGCCTCCCGGGTTCACGCAATTCTCCTGCCTCAGCCTCCCTGAGTAGATGGGACCACAGGCACCCGCAACCATGCTTGGCTTTTTTTTTTTTTTTTTTTGTATTTTTAGTAGAGACGGGGTTTCACCGTGTTAGCCAGCAGGATGGTCTCGATCTCCTGACCTCGTGATCCATCCCCTTGGCCCCCCAAAGTGCTGGAATTACAGATGTGAGCCACTGCGCCTGGCCAAAGGTTTCTATAGGCATAAAAGAACAGCAGGGTCCTAAGATACCAGCCAGGAAGCTAGGCACAGGAAACAACTAAGTCAATATATGCCCATATAAAAATCACCTGATGGTAAATTTCTCTGGAAAACTTCTATAGGACTGACATAATAGGTTTTATATCACCTTTAAAACTTTTTTTATTTTTATTTTTTGAGACAGACTCTAGTTCTGTCACCCAGGCTGGAATGCAGTGGTGCGATCTTGGTTCACTGCAACCTCCACCACCTGAGTTCAAGCGATTCTCATGCCTCAGTTTCCCAAGCAGCTGGGATTACAGGCACGCACAACAATACCCAACTAATTTTTTGTATTTTAGTAGAGACTGGGTTTCACCATTTTGCCCAGGCTGATCTTGAACCCCTGAGCTCAGACAATCCACCCACCTTGGCCTCCCAAAGTGCTAGAATTCCAGGCATGAGCCACCCTGCCTGGCCTAAAACATTTATTTAGCATGTACTTATGAAGTTGTATACACCAGGTTCTATTCTAACTGCTTTACATGTAACTCATCTAATTCTCAGGCTAACTCTATGATACTACCATTACTCCACTTTATGGATGAGGAAACTGAGGCACACAGAGGCTCAGTAACTTGCCAAAGTCATATAGATAATAAGTGGTAGGGCCTACATTCCTACCCAAGTACCCAAGTAACCTGGCTCCAGAGCTCAAGTTCGTAAACACTAAGTGACAATGTCGGCATAGGAAGGGGTCAGCATTTATAAGAACCCTCACACTCTCTGTCTCCCTGAGTCAGCATTGTTCTGTGTGCATGAATTCACTTGTCATGCAACCCCATGATCACAGATTTTACTTTACGAAAAGAGATGGTCAAAGGACACTTTTGAAATATTCTTAAACCGTGCAAAAAGTCTAAAAGGAAAACTGAGGTGACAGATTATAGTTCAGGACTTAAATCAGTCTCAAATTTGACATGATCATAATTAATCACTTTTGTATCCACACGTATTTTGCAAGAAGACTTAGAATCCATCATGTATTAACAAAGAATGAAGTAAGCGTACCTAGACCCTCCTCAATTGAATAGAGGACATTCCAACTCCTTGGCCCTGGCCCCTGTCCACTGCTCTAAATTAATTCACTATAAATAAGGACATCTAAGCAAACTACAGATCACACGGAGTAGTAACTACCAACAAACATGAAACACTACTTTTCCATACAAGATAAATTGCAACATTTGTGGTGGAAAGTTGTATTGAATTTAGAAATCTGGCTTTAGAAAATACAGCAGAGGAAGCCAACTTTTCTGAAATAGCCAACAATGCAGAAACACTTTAAATGGTATTGAATGCTCCCCAGTTTCCTGAAGACCAAATAGATATTTCAGCAATTTATCAAGAACAATTAATGCTAGAAAACTGCCAATAATTCCTCTGTCTCAGAAAGAACGACCCATCTCTGTATTCTCGCCTTCCAAGAGCATGGCAGAGTTTGTTTCTCAGTTCTTCCCACAGTTCAACTCTGATAAGTGAAGTAAGGAAGGAGCTAAAAAGAGTGAAGAAATTTTTCTAAAATGTTTACAACCACAGATCCTGCCAACTGCTGCTTCCCCATTAGCCGAGTACGTTTTGGGCCACTGAAGCTCGGGTGTCAGCTCCTGGCTTGATGATGATTCGGTAAACAAAGAGACTTCAATATGTTTTATGCCCAAAATGCTCAAAACAGACACAGAGGCTCAACAGGCCTGATGCCTGAGCCTCCTGCAAATGCTCAGCCAAACCACTCTATCAATCACGATTATTTGGTGCCCCCCTCTGGCCTTACTGCAGCAACTTCATTTAGCTTTCCTAAGAAACTGAAAAGAATTCTGAACGGAAGTCCAGGGTGCAATCACAAAAATCTGCCTGCAAGAGAAACCTAGTGTTGTCTGCACTTATAATACTTATTCCAATTCTCAAAGGCAGAGGAAAATTTGGCAGGGCTGACTGCATGCTTTGAAACTCATAACGTTCTTAAGGTGATATAATTTTGCTTTATGTATTTTTAAACATCCCCCAAGGAGATTGAGAGCTCTATCAGTTCCTCACAGTTAAGATAACTAGGCTACCTGGGCTCTGCTCAGAAGAATAAGTCAATTTACTCTGGAGAAATAATTCTGTGAAACTCAGACAGAGTTAGAACAGCATGCAGTTGAAAACTGTATCAAAAACTCAGGCTAAACAATATTACGTATTAAGGTCATATAATACTTATACAAGTTATTCACTAGCTCTTAGCCAAGTCCCCTGGGTAAGCAAACTACAGAGACAAGAGTTTGTGTCCAGTTCCAGAGAGCTTCCAGGTTCCCAAAATGAGTTCTGTCTCCAAATCCAAGGCCTCCTTCACTGTGTACTCCCCACCGCCCACCCCCCACCCCACCGGGACTGAGGTGACCATGCTCCTTCTGTTGGGTCAACATTGTCTGATCTGTTTTGGGGACAGTACATACAAGACTTTCCAGCCATGTTATGAAAGGGTTAGGCGAGGAGACGGGACACCTCACGCTCACATTACTGAGAGCGAGTGGAGTAGTGCAAGTGCCAGAGATAGGCCCTATGGGGTTTCCAGAGCAGCTCTGCAGGTGCCAGATCCCAACAGGGCAAGATGACAAGCGGAAGTCCAGCTGTGAAGGCAAGAGGGAGAGGAACCAAGGAGGTTCCCGTGGGTCAGAGGAAAGTGACTGTGGAGGAAGTCTTTGTCCAGGGCTTTGGGTGTTGGCGTCAGCTCCTCACGCAGCAGGTATAAGACAGATGGAAGTCACATAGGAACGAATACAGGGCATCCCTAACTCTTCCTTTCTTGCCCCTTTCTTCAGAGTTTGGAAACTCAGAGACCTCCAGGATTGGAACATGCAACTGATTCTTATTTGTAAGTGGTGAAAAACAAAACTGAAAAAGTCGGTGAGGAAAAAAGATCAATTAAAATTCAGCTTTGGGATAAGGATGAATTTAGCACCTTTTCTGGAAATCTCTGAAGCAATTACATTTGTACCCAGTAAATATTCTCATTCGGAAAACAATGCCTCAAGAAAGAGAGTAATAAAAATAACCACAATGAGGGCTCTCATTAATACTGGATCTTATGGGAATCAATTGTTCAGTCCCTCCACAAAAGACCAGATGGGCAGGAGGCTAAATATACACCATGCACTAAACATTATGAGTATCATAGTTTACAAGTCAAAGGGGGCTCTATTGAGGATAGTTCTATTTTCCCTCTATATTATCTGTTAGACAATACCTGATAACAGTATCCAAGTAAATGACAACTTGATAAATAGTAATTTCCAATGGTGAACAGAGGTGACATTTCCTCGCTACAAAAATATTTTCTTTGGCAGATGAGATTAACTGAATAAGAAATCCACTGACACTGAAATCACACAGCCAAATTCCCTATCACAGCACTTATCACATTGTGTTAGTGTCGTTTGTTAAATATCTTTACTTACTTTTCTATACGCTGTAATATTTGCTTTTTTCTCCCCAGTGTTTTCAAGGGGCTTGACATACAACAGGCACTCAAACAATGTTTCTTTGATTTCAACTGAATCCCTTTTAAGGCCATTTGCTCACTGATTTAATAAGGGAATAGTAGCCTGAAAGCACATGTTCTGATCTTTCACAGGTAGGTAAATTTTGTTAAAATGAATGAGGGTCTGATCTGAAAAATACTGAGGAATTTTACATCAAATGTTTTAGCGCTGTTTCATAAGAAGATAGAAATTCTGGCTCAAGTGGGTGGTTATCAGTTTCTAATCAGTGATCCTATCTTAGCACCCTCAAAGAGGAACAAAATAAATTACTTTCTATTTGTGAAATGAAAAAGTAAAAATGTAAAGCAATTTAAACTGAGAATACCTATATAAAGGAAAAAAAAATTGTGAGTCTCAATCTTAGGTTTTAAAATGGATTTCAAAACAGCTTTCCAATACTTCTAAGATTCCTATGAAAAAGATGAGATCAGAATAGGAAGTAACAATTTCCTCCAAAGTATACACATGAAAGTTGGCACAGAAACACCATTTATTTGGGCGATGACTGACACAGTTGGCCCATTTAATCAGACAAGTGGTTTGAGTTCATCTGGTTTTCACCTGCACAGTCTTGTCCAGCACAGACAAGCCCCCAGCAGGGAGGTCGAAAGAATGCTTTATCCTATCTGATTCAGAGATCCTCTTCTGACATTATGTCCATACTGAAGGGGATAATAATGCATCAGATGATTTCAGGTAACTTACCTCTTCCCCTCCTTCTTACCTAGAAAGTAACATAACTCACCTGTCTCATGTGCAGAGGAGAAGCACAACCTTGAATCACACGTAGGTCTGGGAGTAGCCCTAGTGATGCCTCTTGGATCTGGCTTGTCCCATTCAATAAGCACATCTTTCCAAAAGACCAACAGCCCCTCAATGCAGAGACCAGAAATTCCAATAGCATTCTCCTATCTGAGACGTATGCCTATGGGAGCACAGATATTCTTAGGAATAATAACAAGTGTAAAATCATGTTTGATTTGATTCTATTTTTTGGCTTCCTGCATACATATTTGGTATGATGCTTGTACCAAATCAACCATTGTACCATCTGTAGAAGAAAATGACATATGCAAGACTGATGACTTCCTTATCCCACTGCCCTATGTTAAAATTAATAAGAAGAAACATTAAGTCATTAAAATTATTCATGCAAGCACAGCCTCTCCCTGCTCTCCACTTCACACACTTTATCATCTGTGAATGACTGTGGACTTCCAAGTTTCCAATCTAACTTCCTCCGGAGATCCAATGAGTCTGTCTATATATGGCATGGAAGCTTGCCCCTCTCTTTAGACATTTTATGCAGTTCCGAGGATGCAACAAATCTCATTTGGGAGCTGCACACCATCACCCACATATTAAATTGTCACCCTGAGTAATAAAATTCACAAACTCCATTTCATTTTTTTCATCACCATGTTGCCTGATAATATAAAAAGGTGTCATATACCTTTGATTTGTAGCTTGTGTGTTTGTGAAATAGCCTCTCCACAAACAACCTGATGAAGTCAAGGAAGCTGAATGACTTTTTTTTTTTTTAATGCCCAAGTCTATTCCCCTGTAAATATTCATGTGCATAAACATAAAATGTTAAATGGTGTGAAATCTTGGTAATTGCACAAGTAGGAAAAAGTCATAGCATGATTGTTCTGAGTAAGGTAGAAATTTCTAGACTCACTGCCTGTATCAAAAGCAGTGACTCCAAATTACATAGGCACGTATGGCATTTCCAGACCTTTGAATAACTGACTAAGATATCAAAAAATGCCACATTGGTCATATGGAATTGAAAAATGGCTATCTGCTCTTTCACAGCTTTCCTTAATTTAGGTGTCTTTTGTGATATGCAAAACATATTTATACCTGATCCATTTTAACAGCCTGTTTTCTAAAGAATATATTTGTAGTTTGTTTTGACAGACACTTGGCTAACAGTCATTCTTCTGCCATTCTTATGTGGGGAGAAGAGAATACCAATCAATCATAGATGCCATTTAGATTTCTGGTAATCTTGTTTCCAGAAAAATAATAGAGATTTTGGTAGTCATTTGTGTTGAGATCACTGGCTAGTCTCATCATTATTCATCAACTTGATTCCCCATGGAGTGATTTTTAAAAGTCGGAAGTGTCAGACTCTTTCAAGGATATGACGAAATATCTAGGCTTCGCCCCTAAATAAAATAATCATAAACACTATTTTTTGTCTATAATCTAAGGGATTCAAAGACTTATAAAGTTGATCAACCATGGATGATTTCAGGTGAACAATCTCTGCTCTAGGATTATGATTATATTTGTCTTTAAAACATCATTATGGTGGCAGTGTGAAGAACAGGCTGAGCTAGGAGCAGACAGGCTGCAGGGAAGGTATTTGCCATTTTCATTACAGCCAGTGAGTGCTGAGGTTGATTTGACCAGAGTGCAGGAAATAGAAAGTAAAAAAAAAAAAAAAGACAGAGAACAAAATCAACAAAACCTGGAGATTGAAAGGGGTTTTATATCTATATAGAAAGGAAGGAAAAAGACCTCACTCCTTAGTCATGTCTGACATTTTTAAAAAAAGATCATGAAGTAGAAAATCAGCCCTCCAAAGTTTTAAGGCTTTTACTGGTATATCTTTATTTTGCATGAAAATAACCCTTTGATAACTAGTAAATAAGCAAGTAAATTGACAACTAGTAAATAAAGACTATCTGCACAGAATATGCTTTTAGTGATTAGATACGTTTGCAAGTTGATTTTTTCTAGAATTTCTAAAGAAGGTTAGTTTCACGTTCATCTATAGGCCATGTTCTACAACACATTCATTGCACTTACAGTGACTAGAAAGGACAAATTTAAAGTGTAATCGCTTTAGAAGGAATAAGTAGTAGAGTATGTTCTTCACATAACCAGTGAATGTGGCAAAGGAAAATTAGCAAACAAAAGCATCATAAATTTATTTCAAACAACAGTAGATTGAATATGTACATCTATTTCTTCTCTGTCCTGAAATAATGATATTTCCCCAAATAACAGTATGAGAATTAAAATATAAAAGGTACAAGTTCCAAGGGGAAGAAAATAATATGACTACCGAAATTGAAAGACTTCAATACTTTTTTAAAAGATAGAAAACAGATATAGGATTAGTAACAGACTTAATATAGGAAAGAAGTATGAACAGTGTTCTACAAACAGGATGCCTTGAAAGATTCTGCTTTTGAACTATCAAAATAGTTCAAATAGGAGTAATATGTATATGATTAAATGCAGAGGCATTAATTAAAATTCTTTGTGAAAATATTAGATCAGGCTGGGCACCATGGCCCACACCTGATGCCAGGACTTTGGGAGGCTAAGGCTGGCAGATCACTTGAGGCCAGGAGTTTGAGACAAGACTGGCAAACATGGCAAAATCCCGTCTCTACAAAAAATACAAGAATTAGTCAAAGTGGTGGGGTCCACCTGTAATCCCAGCTACTTGGGAAGCTGAGGCACGAGAATTGCTTGAGCCTGGGAGGCAGAGGTTGCAGTGAGCCAAGATCATGCTACTGCTTTCCAGCCTGGGTGACAGAGCGAGATTGTCAAAAAAAAAGAAAGAAAAAAAAAACTCTCTCTCTCTGTATATATATATGCCACTCTCAACTATCCTTGGCAGTTTGGTGGTTATCCCTCTTACATCTCACCCCCACCATTACTGCTTCCTTAAAAGACAGAATCTGAAGGCTTCAGATTTAGGGTACCTAAGTAGAAGGCAGGAAGGTGGGAACATGGAGCTGACAACAGGACTGAATAAACAAAGTTTCACAGTGAATAGTAGATCCAGCCTCAGCCTCCTTCCTCCTCCCTTCTTATAGAATGCTAGAGCTGGGCTTAAAGCCCCACTCCAAGATAGTATATGAGAGGATGCCTCCCTAGAACAAATAGTCCCAAGGAAAAGACACCCTAAATCTGAAGAGTCCTAATGAAAGAGCTTAGTTGCCCTGGACTACCCTCTAAATTATCAGCAAATAAGTTCCCTTGGCCTGCAGCGTTCAATCAACTTTCTATTGCCTCAATCTTAAAACATGACTGCCACAAGTATTTTAGAGAAATCTCCAGCAGAAAAACATTTAGAAATAGGGGAAAAAAGAAAAAATAGGAATACAAAGGAAGACGAGGCAATGCAGGGTTTAAGAAGCATTTTTTTAAATCTGCCATTACTATTCTCTGAGAAATACGTTTATGTCAGTAACAAAGAACAGAATACTATTTAAAAGGAGTAATAGAGACAAGAAGCTCTTAAAAATTAAAAACAGGACAGCTAAAATTTAAAATAAATCAATAAAAGGAAAAGGGAAATATTCAGTTTTGTTTCAAATATGCCTTTTTTGGTTGGGTTTTGCACCTAAGAAACTAAATATCGCCCCTCTATTTATCCCTAAAAGACATTTTGTATATTACACGAAGAGATTCCCAGGTCATTAGATTATATATTCATAATTTGGGGCTTTTTAAAATGAAATTCTTAAGAGCATATGCTTGCCTTGTAACCAAGCTCAGGCTCAGCTACTCACCACTTGCAAAAGCAATAACAAGAACGAAGTGCAGTGAAAAGGAAAGTGACTTTATTTTCCAAAGCTAGCAGTGGGGATGCAGCTGGCTTACGCCTCTAGGAACCATTTCAAACTTCAGGCTGGGAAGAGGGGCTTACAAAAGGGAACTTGGAATGGGAGGCATGAGGGAGGGACGCTGAGGCCAAGGTCTGCATGTTTTGTGCTATCTGAAGCCTTGGGCCATCTGGAGCACAGGCTGGTGTCATCTCAGCACTGGCCGGGCTGTTGACTAACTGCCTTGAGGTAATCTCTGGAATTTGGCAGCTGGGTCTCTATGCTTTGTCTGTTTTAAGATTAGCCCCCTGGAACTTCTAAGTAAGCACATAATTAGATACAAGCATACAGTTAGATAAATGTGCACGGAGGTGAGGGAGTGTATGGCAGGAAAGGGAGGGACATGGTGTTTCAAAGAAAGTACATTCCAAGGTCATATTTTAAGACTAAGGAGAAGAAAAAAAAGGGTTTTGCAGTAAGCTTCAAGGTTATATCTTGAGACTAGGGGGGAAAAGCTTTAAAATAGATTTTCAGGCTAGATTGTTCAGCTTTACTGCCTGGATTGTAAATTTTTGTAGGACAGAAGTCAAAATTCCTCAGTTTACACATAGGTTTACAGAACCTGGCACATTTTTGATCCTCACTAAGTGTTGTAAGAAATCCTTTTTGGAAATATTCTTAATTATTCCAAACATGTCTAAATCTTTTAGGATGGAAGAAGCAGGAAGATATTCAAATGAGTTTAAACATATTACAGGATGGAAGAAGCAGGAAGATATTCAAATGAGTTTAAACATATTACAGGGGATCTACTAAGAGAACAAGAAAAATCATCACTATTTTTGAATAAATAATGGTAGTAAAACAGAAGAGGAAAAATAAAAGATTGTACTTCAAAGTGAAACAATAAAAATGTGAAAACACTAAGTTAATCAGCAAAGAGTGATGTTATTTAATTAACACAGCATTAAGATGGATGCCCTGAGTTTTTCTAATATCATACAACAAATATTTATCAATGGCTGACAATGTGCTAATCACTGTGCTAGATGTGTTGTTTGAAATGTAGAGATGAAAACAATAGAGCATCTCTCTTTAAAAAGCACAAAGTGTAGCAAGACCAGATTAAAGCAGAATATGATAATCCCTTCTCTTAGAGGACATACAAGCACTGTATACACATTTCAGGCTAGAGAAAAAATTGGTTGGGATAAGATTTTAGAAAAATTCAACTTAAGCAGAACCTTGAAGACAAGTCAAGAAGACCAGAACAAAAAAGATATTTTGAGCTGGGATGATAAACCATTGCAGTGTGCCCAGGGAATGAGGCTTTGTCTGTGATGGCGAGAATTTCAGGGCTAAAACCAGGAAAGTTCTAGGCCCTCAGGAGCATTGTGCACCATATAAAAGAGTTTGGAGTATAATCCTAAATCAATGCAGAAACATTGATGGGTTTTTCCTCAAGGAAGGGAAACATTCTGATTTGTCTTGGAAAGATCATTCTGACTGCCCTGTGGAAGGTAAATTGGGAAGCTAAGACAAGAGGAAAGTGAACTGGTCAGGGAGCATCTATACTAATTCATGGACAAGAAGACAGAGAAATATGGAAGCTTTAATGAGGATATTGGGGGAGAGATAAATTCAACAGATATTTAGGCAGTTGAAACAATAGTATTTAAACACTTATATATGAAGGTTCTATAATTATTCTCATGTTTCTGGTTTAATAGCTCAGCAGATGGAGGTTTCATTTCTCAAGAATGGAAATATAAAAGAACAGACTTTGAGTGGAGATGCTTAGAGAGGGGAAGATCATGAATTCTGTCGGATGGGTTGAATATAGAAGCCCCATAGAACATCCTAATCGAAGTAGCAGGAGGTGTATATTTTTAATGTACTTCTTGTACCCATGACTCAGCTTTATGATGGAGACAAAGATTTATAAATCATCAGCATTCAGGTAGTGGAATGAAAATAAAATAATACTAACCAATATTTAAATGGTAAGGAGAGGAAAAGGAGCCCAAGGATATGGAGTAGAAGATTCCAGTGAAGAAACAGAACCTCCAAGCTAGACTGCTGTCAAGGAACAATGGTAGGAAAGAGTTTCAAGAAGGAAATGATTGGTTAGTGTATCAGTCAGGGCTCTCTAAAGAAACAGAACAGATAGGAGATAGATGATTAGACAGTTAGATGACAGACATATATACAGATATACAACTGTATATACAGATAGATATCTATATCTATCTATATAAAGAGATTTATTGCAGGAATTGGCTCACATAATTATGGAAGCTGAGAAGTCCCATAATCTTCCATCTGCAAGCTAGAAGCCTAGGAAACCCCAGTGCATAGTTCCAGTCCACGTTTAAAGGCCTAAGAACCAGGAGTCCAGATGGTGTAAACCCCAGTCTGAAAGCAGGATGAGATTAATGTCCCAGCTCAAGCAGGCAGAGTGAATTCTCCCTTTCTCCACCTTTTTGTTCAGTCCAGGCCCTCAACAGATAGTAAGATGCACAGCCACACTGGGAAGGGCACTGTGCTTCACTCAGTCTCCCAATTCAAACACTAATCTCATCCAGAAACAACCTCACTCTGTTGTTTCACACCAGAAATAATGTTTATCCAAATATACGGGGAACCTGGGATCCAATAAAGTTGACATAAACAATTATGTGTCAGTTTCTAAAGCTTCCAGGAGATCAAAATAGTAAGTCCGAAATGTACCCAAAGATCTTGTTGCGCTGGAGTAAATTAGAGACCTTTTCCAGTGCAAGTTTGGTGTCAAGGTGGTGACTAAAACTTAATGATCGTAAGAAAGAATGTCAGAAAACAAGGAAAGAAATTATAGGCTAATCTTTCAAGAAGCTTGGCTAAAACAATATAACATTTGGCTCCTGCCTCAGAAAAATGAAACTGTTAGAAATTAGGAGTCATCTCGATGCTGCCAACAAACTCAGCATTTTTAGGCATCCCCCAACCCTCTCTACAATACCTTTGGCTGTACAACTCTGCAATCAATAAAATGTGTTCAGTGAAAGACCCAAACAAAAGAACTATCATTTTTGTATCACATTAACATATATTATAAATCAAAGTTATAGTTAGTTCAACTTTGCTAAGAAAAACTAGCACTGCCTGTGGTATAACCAAGGTGGTAAGAACTGGTTGCTACCATTCAATATAGTCCATGAGCAGCTCTACAGGCAAAAATGAATTTTTCAGGAGATTTATTCAGCTTAAGTTTCTTAAAAATTGTACAGTACAACAAATTCTTTGGAGTCTAGTCCAAAAACAAATAGGAATCTGTAAAAATTGAAGCAACTGCCCTTGATTTCTGGAGATGGAATCTCTGACGTCAAATGGGATTTCTTTTCCCAAACTGAGTCACCAGAATTATAATTATGTTTTGGTAAATTGTCTCCAAATCTGCCCTTACTATCAGATTATAGAAATCTGAATAGGGCTAGGGTATATTGCAATAACAAACAATTCCATAGTTTTGATGACTTAAACAAGAAAGATTTCTCTCTTATTCATGTCCGTAACAGGTTAACAGGGGGTTCTGTTCCTTTTAGTTATTTAGAGACTCAGGCTCATAAAGCAGTCACAAACATCACATTCAAACATCACAGAGTTAAAGGGTGCTCCAGAGAGACTTGCAATTAACCAGAGACTAACCAAAGTCACCTTTGCTCATGAATATTTACTTAAAACTAGTCACATGGTTCCCACACAGATACAATAGAAACATGAAATAATGGAATTCAATCCTACCATGAGCTCAAAAAGTGAAGAGATGGATATATTGTGAGAATTTTGATAATGACAACCATGTGAGAGCATTCTGGCTACACCTGTGTCTTCCCAAAGGTATGTAAATACACACCAACATACACATGTACATACATATGCATAGCAATAAGAAATGTCACCTGGGTGGTGTCTACCTTTGAATATTGTTTCTTGTGTCAGCACATTTGCATCATTTTTTAATTTATCTACTCACATGGCCTAATCAAACCAGAATCCCTCAAGAAATCCAAGATAGAGTTTTAAATATTACTTTAAATGGGGTTATCTGTACACACAAAAAGAACAATCACACCAAGAAGACAGTATACTTTCTAAATTATGTAAACAAAATTATTTTCTATGAGAATAATTGGGTACTATGCTGCTAAAGAGAAGCAGTTCACACATTTCACTGGCAAATGAGTACCTGTTTTTATAAAGGGATAATCAAGGTTTAATTTTTGCTTGGAAAAACAGAAAGAGAAATATTTGCACAGACTGCTACTGCCACAAGTCTTCTCCCTGAATGGCTTCCTCTAGCTATATTTTTAATTGATTGGCTCCTTTCCAGACATCTTTAGATTACGTAGTGAAGTACTAGAAAAAATACAATGTTTTCACCTTGAACTTCTAGTAAAGATGCCTTTAATTTTTTTTCTAAGCCTGTTGCTTCCCAAAGCCAGACAAGTTTTCTTTTGTGGCAATCAGACATTTCCTCAGTAAATGAGGAATTCTTAGCAGCTTACAAATTAATTATACAATGAAATTATTAATGACACATTTGAAAATTTTACTTGTATGCTTGTACCAACATTTGTTTCTATACGACATTTTCTTTTTTCTCTCTCTCTAATTAACACCTTCCAGTCTCTCTGGTTAACTCATTGTTGCTCTTTTATCCCATTCACAACTATTTTGAGAAGGCTAAGTCCTATTGATAATTCCATGGTGACATTCATTAGTTTTCTCCTGACTAATTTATTTAGAGCCAATGAGTCTGAAGTAACCCTTTTCCTAATGCAAGAACCTGTCTTTTAGAGCAAAGCTTCCATTCTGTATTTTCTTTCTAAACCAGGGCACGTCTCCAAGCATCTCAAGGGAACAAGTTTCTAGAATTAGTTTTGCCTCTTCTTTTGAACTTTAAATTGAATCAGCTTTCCCTGAGCTGCCCTTTTGGTGCTAGATTCTTGTGCCACTTGGATTCTTGTGGATTCATGCATAGTCTAAATTTGTATAAATTCCTTGTCTCAATCTGATCCTGCTGCTATAACAAAATATCTTAGACTGAGTAATTTATAAATAATAGAAAGTTAATTCTTACAGTTCTGATGAAGGTGAAGTGGAAGATCAAGGTGCTCGGCAAGTTCAGCATCTGGTGAGGGCCCAGTCTCTGCTTCCAAGATAGAACCTTGAATGCTGCATCCTTCTGAGGGGACAAATGACACAGAGAGAATGGAATAGAGTGGAATTATCTGAGAGATAGTAGAATAGAGTATGACTAGTGTGAGCATGATTGTGTGGGACCATGTGTGAGTGTGACTGAGTGTGAGTAGGTGTCAGTATGACTGTGTGAAACTAGGTGTATTGGAACGGTGTGGGACCTTATATAAGTGTGACTAGGTGTGAGTGTGAGTGGGTGGGACCATGTATAAGTGTGACTGAGTGTGACTAGGTATGCATGACTGTGTGAGGCTAGGTGTATTGGAACTGTGTGGGACCATGTGTGAGCATGACTGAGTGTGACTATGAGTAGGACTGTGTGAGGCTAGGTGTACTGGAACTGTGTAGGACCACGTGTGAGTGTGACTAGGTGTGAGTGGGTGGGGCTGGGCATGAGTGAAATAAGTGTTAATAAGTGTGGGTAGGACTGGCTGTGCCTGAAGTTTGTGTGACTGGGTGTGACACATACCCAGTGTGTATATGAAGTGTGTGAAGGGCACTGAAGATGAATGAGACATTGCGCCTGAGTGAGAGGGAAGGAGTTCCTGAGGGAGTGACTGCATTTGAGGGACTGACTGTGCAACTGTGAGTGAGCTGACTCTGGTGTACATATGGGTTGGGCTAGGTGAGACTGGGTAGGACTAAATGGAGGGCAGTGGGGTGGCTAGTCAAGAGTGTGAAGGAATGTGAATGTGAAGAGAACAACCAGGAGTGTGAGTGAATGGAACAGGTGTATATGGTTGGGCGAGAGTGACTGGGGCTGAGTAAATGGAGGACACTGAGTACAAGTGATTGTCGGAAAGTGGGGACACGAGTGTGGATGATTGTGAGGCTGAGTGCACACCCCGGGCACGTGTAAATGGAACTCAGTGTGTCTGTACACACGCCAGTGCCACTGGAGATCAGCAAGGAAATGGGCTGAAATCAAGTAGGCATTTACGGATTAGGGGACACAATGAAGTTGGAATCAAAAGCAAGGAAGCTGCTAACCTGGCAGAAGCCAAAATGACACAATCATTTTGTGGAGTCAAGGAAAAGAATTTTTAAAACTCATAAGAACAGGAGGACAAGGTGAGAGAATTAGGTTCTCACATAAGCACTTGGGCTCTATCAGGACAGAAACCAAGTAAATGCCTGGGTAGCTGATGTGACATTCTACCTACAGAGAGAAACGTTCCTAAATGCCTATTCATAGAGAACTGACTAATTCCAAGGCAAGGATCCCTCCGTGCTTGCTTGTGAGACCAGGGAGATGATTGAAAGCCCATTCAGGGTGAGATGAAGTTTTGATAAAAGATAAGTCATTTAGTTAATTGAGCTTCTTATTGTATCTCTCCTTGCCTCCAAAATCCATAAAAACTTCAAAAATTTAATGCAACACATCAAAGAGGTTTGGCTAGGCGGCCCAGTCCTTGAAGTCTTGCCTTTCCTTCCATCCCAGAGCAGTGTGCATCCTATTCTGCTATGGGCTGCCCCTGGGAAGGCACTGAGAGTGACTGTGTGTGAGTGGAACAGTGTGGGACTGCTGGGAAGATTAGTCTGATAGAAACTACTCCATTATCAGAGCCTGTTCTTTTTCTTTCAGGCTCACTTATGTTACAGAACTAATTTCTTACAATTAAAAATGAAAGAGAGACTGTTTGATGAGTAAACAAAGAAACTAAACTCAAAGATTGGGTCATACTTCTACGTTAGGATAATAAGGATTATAACTTATAAGTTGCATAAAGATTATTTAGAAAGAAGTTGTGTCAGCTGGGCACAGTGGCTCACACCTATAATCCCAGCACTTTGGGAGGCCAAAGCGGGTGGATCACCAGAGGTCAGGAGTTCGAGACTAGCCTGGCCAACATGATGAAACCCCCTCTCTACTAAGAATATTTTTAAAATTAGTCAGGCGTGGTGGTGGGAGTCTGTAATCCCAGCTACTTGGGAGGCTGAGGCAGGAGAATCGCTTGAACCCAGGAGATGGAGGTTGCAGTTAGCTGAGATGGTGCCACAGCACTCCAGCCTGGGCAACAAGAGCAAAACTCTGCCTCAAAAAAAAAAAAAAAAGAAAATAAAGAAGTTGTGTTTTTCACATATAGTAAGTAACCAAAATATTAATATGTCTGCTAGATAACATTCTATTGAAATCAAGGAATACAATATAATGTATAATATATAATCATCTAAGTGTGAGAGGAGCTGAGTAAATGGAGGGCTGAGTAACTGATAAATCAAAGGTTAGCCAAGTTTCATACCATGGATGGACTTCCAGAGGAGTCTAACAAGCCCCTGAAATCATATGCAAAATGTGATTATGCCTTTTTCTGGATGGAGTATCCATAAAGTGTTCAGAATCTCAAAAGGAACCTCTGACCACCCCTCCTCAACCCTAACCTTGTGAATTGCTATTTTAGAGATTACTCACTTGTACAGACACTGAGTTCCTTGTGTGAATTCTGTCTTAGTGATTTCACTAAAGCTGTTCCTGCTGCTTTTGCTAGTGCTGATTTTGTCAGAAGCCTCTAGGCCTTGACCTTTTGAAAGTTACAGAAACTTTTGCAGTGGGGATCCGCCATCTTGTCTAGCCACCATCCGGGACACAGACATGGCTTCTGTTCTTGAGTGTCTATTAAATGTTTCTTTCTAAGAAACTGGATTTGTCATCCTCTTTCTTTAGCCTGTCAGCTGCCATGGAGTTGGGGGTAGGTTTGCATAGACCTGGCCACCACGAAACATGTGGCGAGCCAGATCGGGAGCTGAAAGACTAAGAAATGAGCAAAGGGAATGAAGGATCCATGGGGGAAGTCCTAGGTGGCTGTCACTTCCTGGAATGGTGTGGCTCATCTTTCAGACACTTATGCATGAGTACAGGACACGTCAAAAACGTCGTCACATTTAGAGAGATTGTCAGCGGAAAGCTGTCCATCTCATGCACTACAGAAGGGCGATGAGCAGCTGCTGCAGTGGATGGCTGCTTCTGTGGGGTGCTCTTGTGACGATGAGCGCCCCGCTAGCATCAGAAGCAAAAGTAAAATGGCTTGAGTAGGAATTACAATTAGGAAAAAGATTTTTTTTTAAAGAGCTCTGGAGTCAAAAGTCAACTTAGTGAAAACGGGTATTTGGGGTACATATGTATACACGTGTGTTGTTATAAGGCCCCTGTTTTTTCTCTGTTAAACTCTGTCAACTGAATTCTGTTTCTCCATTTGCTTCTGCCTGTCCCTCTTTCTTCCTGCCACCCTCAATGCCACATAAAAGACCTAATAAAAAGGAATTTCTGACAGCCTGGACTCCCTTGGGAGAAAACAGAAAAGGCCCCACAGACTCCTTTTTGGGAGGAATCTGTTTTTCTTAACAGAACCCCAAGAGTTGCAGAGCAGACAGATTCTTTCCAGGTCTAAAACTCTTCTCTCTTTTGTATCGTGTTATCTGATTTCTTTGGCTTTGGCGGGTATGTGAATGTTCGCCTTCCAATAAATATTAGGCCCTAAAAACTGCATACTTTGTTAGCCCTTTTCCTTAAAGGGCTCCATTCTGAAGTCAGTGATTGAATTAAGAAACAAACTGGCCAGGTGCAGCGGCTCACGCCTGTAATCCCAGCAATTTGGGAGGCCAAGGCAGGAGGACTGCTAGAAGTCAAGATTTCAAGACCACCCTGAGGAACAAAGTGAGATCACATCTCTACACAAAATTTAAAAATTAGCTTGGCTCAGTGGTGCATGCCTGTAGTCCCAGCTATTCAGGAGGCTGAGGCGGGAGAATCACTTAACCAAGGAGTTCAAGGCTATAGTGAGCTATGATCACACCACTGCACTCCAGCCTGGGTGACAGAGAAGATCTTGTCTCTTAAAAAAAAAAAAAAAAAAAAAAAAAAAAAAAAAAAGAGAGAGAGAGAGAAAAGAAACTAAATTGAAAATAAGATGTGTCATATGCATGTGATATTTCACTATGAAAATATATGAAAGAACTCAGAGAAAATAGAAATGCCTTTTAGCTCCTGTGACTTTAGTAATCTTTGGTAAATGAAACTAGTTTCCAAATGTTTTTCAGTAACTTAAAATCTTAAAGTCATATTATGTTATATTAAAGAGTCCTAGGTTATTCACTGGAAATTAGGGTTAAAATAATAGTTAATACATGTAATTAAAACTACTAGATATAATTCTATATACAGAATGTATAAAGTAAGATGTGCTTTGGTAAAGAAGGTTATAAAGGAACACAGATGTATGGTTTTGGCTTAAAGGAAAAATAATTTTGCCTAGTTTAGAGGTTATTTAAAGGTTGTTTCAAATGAAAGAAAAATGATATGGATAAAATTAAACGGATAGAAAGGAAAAGGATAAAGGGTAGAGAATGAGGAGATTTTGATTCCTAGCTGGCCACATGGTCACCCCTGGTATGGAGCAGCAGCTGTACGGCATTCAGTTACTAAAGGTAAAAGTTAGCAGAGGAATTCAGAGATGGATCAAACTTTGGGAAGTTGGTTCTCTGACTGCATTAGGAAAGGCATACAAATAAGCAGAAAGGGCAATATTTAATTCCTTTGTTATTGTTATCTCTACTAGCTGAAATGAAATTAAAAGAGAGCACTGGGTTGGGCCTTGAGGCTGAACCAAGCTCTGATGTGAGTCTGTCTGAGCTCTGGCCATTAGCCTCAAAACTATCCATGAAGGGGAAAATTATGGCAGGGACAAAAGAAAGTACCTCTGAGACCTGTGGTTACCATGAAGGTAGTCAGGACTTCAAGGCTACAGTGAGCTATTATTACACCACTGCACTCTAGCCTGGGCGACAGAGCAAGACCCCATCTCTAAAAAAAAAAAAAGAAAGAAAGAAGAAAAAAAAAGCTCAGTTGAAAACAAGATGTGTCGTGTATATAATGTGTATGTGTGTGAGTATCTGATATTTCATTTGAGGGAAGGGCAAAACCAAGTAACCACTGAAACCAGAAGGTAAAATGTGAAAGAACTGGTCTATTTTGAAGATCAGTATTATCCGCTTCATAAGGAACCTTTACTGAAATGGATTGTGAGAGTGATAATTTAGGGACAGTATCTTTGGTTTTAAATGCTGCAGAGCAGAAGAGCATGCCTGGGTTGATGCAGGACCCACAGTTCACTACTGGACAATCACAGGTGGGTATATATAATCCAGACACACAGGAGGCTACTCCAGAGGCAATAACTGGATAAAAGACATTTGTAAGGTCTGTGTACCCTGAGAAGGGGGATTTCCCAAATTCCATATAAATGCCCAATTGAGCACCCTAGATGAAGCAACTGATATGCTTTGTAAGCAAGCCAGGTGGAACTGGCTTTATGATGACAGGGATATTCACCTGCTGAATATGCCCTTTACCCAGGTCACGTGAAGCACTGCGGTGAAGGGGGCCCCTCCTGCACAGGCACACCATTGCTGCTACAAACCGAAAGACAGTTCAGGAAGCCGTATCAAATGTGCTGGTTTACCTTCCCCTCATCTGTCTTACAGACACTGATTAAAAACATTAGGATAATTAACAAGAGCATGAGGAAAAGCAATTTATATATTCCAAGGACTCATCCTAGGAAGGTGAAAATTTTTAACTGCTTATTAAAAAGTAAAGTGTATTTTTTAAAAAAAGTTAATGGGGGTGAAACTAAGAGAAAAAAGAAGGGGAGGGCCATGGGACCCATCCCAGCAGGTTGGGAATCTTTAGTTGGTTACTAAGAAATGGAAAGAAATAAATGGAAATGTATGAGGCAAAACAAAGACCTTAATACACTATCACAGGTTGAGTGGACCAAAGAGACCCCTGCTGGGCCCCCAGTATAAGAGAGCCCCAAAACAATTTTCTGTATTTACCCCAGATTGGAGAAATATATTTTTTAAGAAATCAGAAGGCAAAGGTTACAGTAAGAAAGCTGACCAACAACTACCTGGGCCAGTGTTGAGGCAGGTAAATCAAAACAAAGACTGACAAAAGGGCCTGAATTCCCCGGCTCAACCCCCTGCTGGGAACCCAAATGCTTTTTCACCAGAGGGTAAAATGGGAGTGGAAAAGAGAAGTTCCTGGGACCAGAAGATAAAAACATAAGGGTTGATAAAAGCTGAAATGTTTAAACAGGCTTTATGTAAAGTAGTTGGATATTCTTTAAACCTTTTATGAAAACAGATGCTGTATCTAAACAGGGAACGCTTCCCCTACCTAGTACTGTAAACAAAGAAGGCATGTAAATCTTCCCTTTGAGCAATATTAACTGGACATGCTAAATGGGAGTTAAGACTGCCTGAGCCCACAGAGTATAGAGTAGAAGCTGGAGTTTTGGTCAAAATGAATTCTCCACCGAATAGCTGTTTGTAGAGCATTTACTGGGGCTTATGGCAGAAGCTTGTGAGCACCTCCCAACAACGACTACTGGCACTTTGGACTAGAGAATTTCCACCTGGGGGGTATTTACTGCCTTGCTGTGGGACATTAAATGAAGCTGCTCCTGTGCTAATGGGGATAGCAATGGCCAAAGGAGTTCCATAAGAAAACGCAAGTGGTTTATAAGATGTTGCTACCTGGGAAGTGCAAGGAAATGATAGTCTTAAGTAGAAAGCCTTTTTCCACAGGACTAACTCTAGAACTGTGTGAGGAGCCACTGGATTCCACAGGGCCTGATAAACAGGTCTCACTCGACTGACAAAGGGCTGCTTGATTTGTGGATGGCAGTTCCCAGGTGAATGGACAACATTCTGTTTGGAAGGCTGCTACTCCAAATGAAGAAGAATCAAGGAAATCTTTATTTCTTTTGGGCTATTTATAGCTTAGAGAATGTTAAAGCAAACTAGATATGACCTGAGAAGGACTCCATACTTCTATATTTGAGTCCTTATGGATGAACTGCAACCTAGCTTAATAGGTAGACAAGATTGAAAACCTAACTTAGGAGTATGCACCTGTTAACAGTCGCTGAGTCTTGGCCAATCCCAGCAGCCATAATTCAACCACTCACACACTGCTGAGCATTCCAACTGCGTTCAAATAAGGCAACTGCGAGCTGTAACCAATCCAATTGTTTCGGTACCTCACTTCTGATTTCTGTACGTCACTTCCCCTTTTTTTGTCTATAAATTTGTTCTGACCACGAGGCATCCCTGGAGTCTCTCTGAAGCTGCTGTGATTCTGGGAGCTGCCTGATTCACAAATCTTTCATTGTTCAATTAAACACTAATTTAATTCAGCTGAAGTTTTTCTATTACCAAGAAGTTGAGTATTTTTTCCAATACTCAACAAGAGCAAAATTTACCTTTTTCTCTACCTGAGTTCTCCAAAATTTGGAAACTATTCAGGAGTATTCTTATTTTATGGCAATCTAGTTATGTGCATAAATTCAGTAAGAATATATTTTCTTTTATAATGGAACACAATTGGAGACACTGGTTATTTTACCGAAGCTTTCACTGGAATGGCATATTTTCAGATACAATCAGATTGCTTTGAGGTATTGAAGTCAACTTTACGGAGTCAATAAAAAGCCCTTTGGAAAGACTAGCCTGGTATCTTGTTTAAATTGTTCCATTACAAGGTTCCTGATCTGTGGTAAATAAAGAATGTCACTTTCTGGCTGGGCACGGTGGCTCATGCCTATAATCCCAACGCTTTGGGAGGCCAAGGCAGGTGGATCATTTGAGATCAGGAGTTCAAGACCAGCCTGGCCAAGATGGCGAAACCCCATCTCTACTAAAAATACAAAAATTAGCCAGGCGTGATTGCAGGCACCTGTAATCCCAGCTACTCAGGAGGCTGAGGCAGGAGAATCACTTGAACCAGGGAGGAAGAGGGTGCAGTGAGCCAAGATCACGCCACTACACTCCAACTGGGCAACAGAGCAAGATTCTATCTCAAAAAAAAAAAAAAAAAAAAGTCACCTTCTAACAGGCTCAGGAACCTCAAGGTATTTTGGGACCTTGAAAAGAGAGTTATTACAAGCACAGTTTAATGACAAATCCTTGGCTTGACTTATTGCCTTGAGGCTTTTAAAAAGTCAAATCTGAAATTTCTTATAAAAGTTCCAGCAAAGCCAACGTAAAAAGAGCCTATGTGGTCCATCAGTATTTCTGCTACACTTTATACAAATAATCAGGCCAAGTATAATAAAACTAAAATTTATTGTGAAAATAAATTTGTCCGAGTATGGGTTATCCTTGGTAGAAATGGGGAAACTATAGAGAGAAAAACTTAGATGCTAGCCCTAATCATTGTTTTGGAGTCAATAGTTGCCGAAAATTTGAGCTAATCCTGAATTATTTTTTGACTGCAACAAATCTCTAAAGAAGAGCTGGATTTTAATTTCTTCGTGATGACTTTAATTGGCTCCTTAATGGAATAGGTTCTTTTATGTTTTTGTTTTTCTGGCATTCTAATTCTTATTTATTTATTTATTTATTTATTTATTTATTTAGAGACAGAGTCTCGCTCTGTTGCCCAGGCTGGAATGCAGTGGCACAATCTCAGCTCACTGCAACCTTCGCCTCCTGGGTTAAAGAGATTCTCATGCCTCAGCCTACCAAGGAACTAGGATTACATGTGTGCACCACCATGCCCGGCTAATTTTTGGCATTTTTATTAGAGACGGGATCTCGCCATATTGGCCAGGCTGGTCTCAAACTCCTGGCCTTAAGTGATCCGCCCACCTCAGCCTCCCAAAGTGCTGGAATTACATACATGAGCCACTACACCTGGCCTCAAATTCTCTTTTGATTTTAATCCTGGTATGCATTATAATTCTACTACTCAAATTATTAATCTCTCTCTCATTGTTTTACTTCTTCTAAGAAAACTGAAGTCACAGTATTTCAAAAACTAGAGATGATTCACCGTAGCCCGTGGATCTCCCTCACTGAGAATCTCAGTAGGCCTGCTCTGTTTTCCATTGCCAACATATACTGCTAAACCTGTACCATATCAAGCATCTTCCCTAAAGGCTCAGGGACCATCACCGAAGAGGAAGGCAGATGAAACTGTAAGAGCTGAGTTAAGGCGATGGAGTGTGGAGGCCAAAGCCACTCCATCTTGGATGCTAATCTACCATATTGACTTCTGATTAACCCCAGTTCCAGGAAGGCCTCTAAAATTTCCAGTTTATCTCCTGTTCCTGGTGTAAGAGCAGGCACTTACCATAAATCCTGTCCTTAGGTGAAACAACCTTGATGTTCTTGTACTTCAACTGTCCTACACATCCCTTCTGAATCACCATTTCCCTAGGTTATATAAGCCCTGGGTCTGGGGGGTTACAGTGAGGAGATCCATGATTTTGTCTCACAGCTGCCTGGCACACAGACATGTCTTCTGTTCATAAGTCCTTATTACATCTTTCCAAGAACAAAGAATTAAAAAAAAAAAAAAAACTTTTACAATCCTTAAAGTCACCCTCAAAGGAGGAAAATAAGAAGAAGAGGGAATTTGCCATATATCCACATTAAAAGCCATAAAATATGTTGAGTTTATCTGTACATATAATTTATGTTGTACCAGCTTCCATGGCAGCTAGTTCTTTAAAATATTCCACTCCTTTAGCACTTAGGTGTGTTCATTTGATCACCCTACTTTCAGGCATAGATATTTCCATAATTTTGTTCATTTTAAATAACAGTCTTTGAAAAGAGAAAAAAGTAGTACCCCCCTCTCCCCCTGCCCTGCCACTGTCCGTTTCTTTTTCTCTGGGTTGCAATAACCAAGGGGGAATTATGTCTATTTTAATAGTATATATAGAGGTAGATATAGATTTTGTGGAGTCTGAGGCTTATACAATTTTGGGCTTCTCTTTAAAAAAAAAAAAAAAATTATGAATACCATAATGGTAAGGACTCTCTCTGGGCCTTCGGTAAGTGAGGGGCCCCAGAGGCAAAGTGTCATTAGCATCACCCCATGAGAATACATTCATGAGTAGAACAAACCTAGTTAACTTTTTAAGGTTGGGGTTAGGGGTTATTCTTGGCTATTTTGCTTTAATTTGAAAATCAGTCTGACCTTTAGAAAAGCTACCTGGCTTTTCTAACTGATTTTTCTTTTAAAATGATTTATTCAATATTAACTTGAGAGATGCTATGGTTTGAATGTATGTATTCCACTAAAATTTATAAGAAGCTCAGTGAGCAAAATTCTTTCTCCTTCAAACACTCCAGAAGCTACAGAAAAGAATAGTTGAGTCTTACATTGATATGGAATACAGTATTCTATCCAACGCAGAAACCTCATCTATACAATCTCGGAAAGTGATAATCTATCCCTTTATTCATAATATTCAAAATTCCATTTCCTTAATTCACAAAATTCAAAAAACATTTGAGCCAGCACTTTGGGAGGCCAAGGTGGGCGGATCATGAGGTCAGGAGATGGAGACCATCCTGGCTAACACAGTGAAACTCCATCTCTGCTAAAACTACAAAAAATTAGCCGGGCGTGGTGGCGGGCGCCTGTACTCCCAGCTACTCGGGAGGCTGAGGCAGGAGAATTGCGTGAACCCGGGAGGCGACGCTTGCAGTGAGCCGAGATCGCGCCACTGCACTCCAGCGTGGGCGATGAGCAAGACTCCATCTCAAACAAACAAACAAACAAACAAACAAAAATTTGAGGATCTACTGCACATGAAGCAGTCTTCTGTGTGTCAGCCTACAGTGGTGAACGTGAAGTACACAATTTCCTTCTCATAAAGATTTCATTCTAGTGAGGGGAAGAAAAAAGAGAAAGAGGAAAAGTCAAAGTAATCTCGGATCATGATAAATGCTCTGAAGGAAGGTTAGGAGATGCCCTTAGAGGAAGTGGTATGTAGACTGAAAAATGAGAATATGAAATATCATGGGAAGAAGTTTCAAAGCCAATGTGATAGCCCTGAGACAGGAATGAGCTTCACATATTAAAGTGAGGGGATGTCAGGGAGCCACAGATCAAGTCCCCCCTGGAGCATCAGAAGTGTGTGGGGGCATGTGATAGCAAGAGGGTGTTGCTGGTATTTTGTGAACAGGGGCCAGAAATGCTAAATACCTAGAAGTATTTGAAAAACTCCTGCTCCAGAAGGAATTTTCCCAACCAAAATACCAGCACCTCCGTCGAGAAGCCCTGACAGAGAATAGTAAGTATAGAGAAATTGATAGGCAGGAGGTCAGAGAGCCAGACAGGAGACACATTAGATAGGGCTTCAGGGCCACAGTAAAAGTTTAGATTGTTATCAGAAGTGTGACAGAAATCATTAAATCCTAGTAAGCACAGAAATGTTTTTGTAAGTTCTGGGGATAGGAACATACTGCCTTCATACAGCATTCTATTCCACCTTGGAGTCCTGAATTTTTGTTTGTTTGTTTTTATTTGTTATAGAGATACGGTCTTGCAATATTGCTCAGGCTAGTCTGAAATTTGGAGTCTGGATTCTTAGAGCATTCCTTTTATAATTTGTTTAAGTTGGACTCTTTGTAATTTCCTCTTAAATCTCTAGTACCACAAAAGAAAGCCCCCAAAAATGTCTTTTCCATCTTTGTTTTCATTGCCACCTTCATACTCCACTACATCCCAGTCTCCAGGACCAGTTCTATGCTTAGTAGAGGGAATTCCACAATTCACTCCATTCATAGTGTTACCGAAACACCAGGGGTTCCATCTAGGTCTTGCTGCTTGCCACACAGACAGCCAATCACTGAGACAAAATAAGTATTGCCAAGGAGGAAGACTATTTGGATGCTGCAGCCAAGGAGATGGGAGATCAGTCTCAAATCCACTTCCTCAACCAACTAGAATTAGGGGTTTATATAGCAGGGAAGGATGGTAATCACATGCAGGTTAACAGAAATTAGGGTGGGGTAACGATCTCATGAGGGATGAAGGGTTTGGTTTCTCATTATCTGGATGTGGTGGTCTGGTGAGTGTCAGTTCCTTGATACCATCTGGGAGGCCTGAGGGCTGGTTTCCTGAAGAAGGAACTCAGATAAGACAAATATAATTTTATCAAGTTTTAAGACTGGGAGACTCAATTTCTATGTTTATTCAAAAAAGAAAAAAACCCATAAACATCAGTTCTATGGGACAACTGGACAGGTTTCAACAGGTCCGTGTCTCAAGTGAAAATGGGATGTTTTTCCTACTTCCTTGTTTCCTTCTTTTCCTCCTTTGCTGTCCCTACTTCTTAGTCACTGCCTGCTAGAACTCAGTCCCCACATTCTATTCCAGATGACTACTTCTACCTGAATTGAGGGTCCACAATTGACAACTGTCAGGAACCCTAATTCTCCTAACAGTAGACCCTACTTAGTTTTGGTTTTACTTTCAGCATTCAAGTCCTGTCCCTGAACCGCAGACCCGTAGCAGATGTTCTGTTGCTTCCGGGCAGACTTTCCTAATACCCACCATATGACTACCTGGCTGCAAATCCACATATCACCTTGTTGCCAGACATGTCTGTATTCATGCTGTGCCCATCTGCTGAGACACCCAGAAAGGAAGCAGGCTGTCGGTAACACGAGCAGTGATTTGGGAGTCAAACCCAGGTGTTACTTCTAATACAACAGTTTACTAACCGTAGAAATTTTCTAAAATCTCTTAGAGCTTTGGTTTTCTAAAGTGGTGATGATGGTGATAATACCTCCCTCCAAGCTCTGTAATAAATGAACATGATGTAGGCGTTCCGATGTAACTAATGTTATCAAGTTTATTTATAATTGCTGGACCTCCCTAATCAAAGCCAAAAGCTGCCACTTATCACGAGGTACATTGGATTCTGTGACCTCACTGTCCTTTTTCTTCCTAAACCTCTGCTGCATGCTATTGAGTGTGCCCATTTATGGTTCTTGTCCCCTGTCTTTGAATATGTACGTGAGCTTTAGGCCAGGATTCAACAGCCTCGCTACTGAGTTAACCAAGAAACAAAAGACTATTGAGCAGGAAAGGGTGGGTGTACACAGAAAGAGGTAGATGCTTAGCGGTATTCTTGGAATGCTAAAAAGGTAGAGCAATCGCTGAGGGTAAAGCTAAATGGGGGGTTGAGAAGGAGAAAATAGCAGGGAGTGGGAAGCGAGAACAAAGCAACTCTTATCCTCAATTATCCCCGCAGTTCTGGGCTTGGCTACATTAGCAAGATCCTTGTTTAGATCCTCATTTTGCTTTGGCTATAGAGGCCTCTTCTGGTGGGATTTCAGGGAATTTTATAACCCATCGTCCCACCCCTCTCTCCTGTGGTTTTAACTGATGTGGAGGAAGGGAACTATGCAGTGAAATTAGGTTCTTTCGCTATAACACAGCTGCTTTTCTTCATAGAGATTTACTTTTGACAAGTAATTTATATTGCATTCAATTACTATGGCATACTACTGGGCGCTAGGGGAGGAAGGAATTGGAGACAAGATTGCTTGGGAGTGTTTTAATGTAGTTTGTTGTAACAGGTGGCCTGAAGAACTGCTGATTTGAAGCTATGCCACAGCTGTGCTTAGCTGGCTTGACTGATGCAGAAGCCTAACTGAGCCTGGACCGGGGTCAACCCAGGTGCACCCAGTGAACAGCTGTCTCTTTTTTAATTAGGGGAAGGAAGTGAGCACAGATTTGAAAAATAATATTATAAGAACCAGGGTGCAAAGGGATGATTTACTTCCACTTCATTTTGTTATTTGTTATAAACGGTTTATAAAAACACACTGAGTGAATTTAATAATGTCTCTTTGCAGGATTTTCCCCAGTGTCGCTGACTAGCGCTTCTCATACTTTAATGTGCATACAAGTCACCTGGGGATCTTGTTAAAATGCAGCTTCTGATTCAGTAGGTTTGGAGTGAGCCAAAGATTCTGCATTTCTAACAAGCTCCAGGTAACACCAGGTCTGCTGTTTCAGGAGGACACTCTGAGTAGAAGACTGTCAACTACACAGCACTTCAGAATACTAGATTTGTAAAAAAAAAAAAAAAAAAAAACACAGTTACACTGTCAAATGTTAGAAATGGTCTCTTAGTGGGGGATGAACGTAAACTACATACTGATGAGGTCTTAAAGGAAATTGAATTATTAAAAAAGTCATTAATATTAATTATTTTAAATTGCTCATTTGACCTCTTAGATTCTGATCACACACCACAGGCTTAAAAGTACTCTTTACAATTATATCAGAAATAGTTCAATGTATGAATATTTCAATCTCTGAGAAATTTAACTATAGCTTCTTATTACTGTGACCACACAACCAAGGAACCAAGAGATTCTTTAAATTACTGAGTTCAGCAATTCATTTACTTGCAAATTTTAGAAAGGCTTTTTCCTTCTCTTTGGCAAGTATTTAATTCAGAGGCATCATAAGTCAGGGGAAATTAAGGCAAATGGTACATTTTTTGCATTGCACGGCAAAAACAGGATGCTGAGAAAGGGTGCAAAGAAAGATGATTCATCACATGTGCCATAGCTCATAGAAAAGGGATATTTGGGAATATTAAATTGATGTGTTTTCAGTCTTCTCCCTGCCCCCTAGTAGCAATTCCACCATCATCGCTTTGGAAAAAGAAGAAAAGGGGAAAGGCCTATGAGGAAGCAGCAGGTTCCCATGAGATGGGAGAAAGAGAATGTGAGCTTGGCACTGCAGTAGTAGGAAGACGGCAGGAGGAAGAAAAAGAAGACATCACCCTGTCCTCCCTTCGACTAATGCAGGCAACAAGGTAAAGAGATTGGGATTCAAGCCAAAAGTTGGTGTCCTCTGACCCCATTTCTGTCTGAGATAGTGAGGTGATGATTTAGAAGCTTTCCTCACCTCAGCACCGGAGTGACCACTGCAGAATGAGAGAGGTGGTGCATCACTGTCGGTTAGAGATGGAAGGCCCGGGCCTTACTGGAGTCTTTCTGGAGGTGGCTTCAGCTCCCGAAAGCATGGACAATAGTTTCATGTTTCCACATGCATTGTGGAGCAATGCAGAAGGGAGGATAGTGCTGGCTGGCAAGGGAGGTGTCTGCTATGAAAGTCAAATGGCACAGACACTGGAAGGTGCTGGAATGACCAGAGTTGGGAATCAGATCAGTTGCAAGCAGATTTCAGGGAGGTCCACAAGCCCATCAAAGGTAAGCTGAGGCTGAGTCTTCAGGGAGGTCCTCTGGGTTATAACTGAGGCATGAGTAAAGAGACCTCCAGTTGACCTGAGCAGACAGGTAGAATGAGGGAAATTGCCACCACAAGAAGAGGAGGCAGTGCCAGGACCTGCTCATGGTTCCTGGAGCCCCCATCATTATTCCCCAGCACCATCAGGCCAAATCACTTATACCTCCATACATCTCAACATCGTATGGGAAGAAAATATGAGTGAGGAAGTAACAATCTGAAATATTAGGCCTTGATCTAAAAGAAACTGATTTACTTTAAGAGACCATATAAATTATTGAATTAGAATGACTAAATTTAGATATTTTATTCCCCCCTCTCACTAATTAGACAGAAGGGGTTTCTCAAAGGAGATAAAATCTTCTGTAGAAAATAGAGCTACAAGCCCTTTGCACAGCTTAATATAGTATGAGTTTAATTGGAAACCCTCATTCTCCAATAACAAATCATTATATTTCAGTCAGTCAGCTACCTCATTCTAAGCTGGAAACACCAAGGTTTTGCCTCCACTGTCTGCCATCACTCCTCCCCAGCTCTGCCCATCTGTGGGCTAAGTGCCTCTTGGGGCCTTGGCTCACTCATCATTAGGAACACATATCACCTCAAGCCTGGCACCCTGGAATGGTTTCCTGCAGCCTGTGCTCAGCCATTCTGAAGCTACTATTGGATCTGTCCTGGCTTTGAAAATTTGTGTGGACTAAATTTCTTGAGTCTGTTCAGGGAAGAGAGTCAAAAAAGCAGGAGCTTCAGAAAGATACTTGGTGTTGGAGTCTGCTGCAGGCATCTATCACCTATCTGGCCATGAGCAAGCACTTTTCTATTCAAGCCTTCTTCTGTAAAGTGGAATTAACAGTACTTACTTTGGAGGCTACTGTATGGGTTAGCAATACTATATATGAGTTGATGAACATATTGATGAAGCTCAATAAATCAAGGTCATGTTATATTATTCTAGTTCCTTTTAACATGCCCAGTGCCCTGTAATTGCTTATTCACCTGCAACCATGAACCTCTGCTAAGGACCTCTGATCCTCCCCTACAGAGAGAGCCTATTCTCTGTATTCCCAGCTGCCCACAGACATTCTTACTTCCTGAACAGTTGTCATGGATGCTCTGCCTTGACACTCAGACCTCCTTTCAGAACAGAAGGATGCATGTCTGGCTACTGGCAGACACTCTCAGCCCTCTCTGAGAATCCCCTCAGCCAAAGTCACAACCCCTTTCCCAGGGGCAGCCTGTATCCGAAGACTGATGGATACAGAAGAATACAGGCCAGTCCCATTGGCCCAAAGCAGGGAAATGCTGAGAGGTCATCCCAATCTCAGAGCCCCCCACAGCCCTGGTGAGGGAAGCTTTGGGGGGCTCAGCCCAGTCCTGCTTCCTTGCTTTTTCCTGTCGATGTTGTGATGGTTAATTTTATGTGTCAACCTGACTGGGCTAAGGGATGCCCAGATAACAGGTAAAACATTATTTCTATTTCTCTAGAAAACCCTGAGTAATACAGACTTTGATCCTAAGAGCTCACCCTCACAAATATCCTGCATGCTGATCTCTGGCTCAGAGTCAGCTTCCTGGGGAACCTACTTGGTGAAAATAGGTCACCACATTCCACACTCAAAACCACTGACTTAGCTATTATTGTTAACGCTGTGCAGATATCCACACAAAATGTGTAAATGAACATTCATAACCCTCTTGGTCACTGTTTTTGGACCATCACTGTGGGTCATAGACAGTGTACTCCTCTTATTCTGGTCCTTATTTCCTAAGGGTCCTCCTCCACCTCCTACCAGCCAAACACATCCCAGAGAGGCCACTACTTACCCAGGAGCTTTAGTGTACTCATAACACTGTAGTGTTGGCTAACAGACACAGCCTTTACCCTTCCTTTGATCCAGAATGAGAATCTGCAATGGCCACAAGGTTTTTACATCATTCTCTCCACCCTATGCGAATAAACAATATCCATAGGAAATTGTCAATTTCTCTGCACAGACTAAGCACCTGCTTGTATTATTACCCTGCTGTATACAAATGAACCATTTGAGGAAATGAGTAGAACAAATATGCTCTAGAAACTGCAGTACAAGCAGTACCCAATTTGCAGACAGGTTGTGTTCCCTGAGTTGATTTCCAAATTAGCTATTTGGAAATCAGAATGCATTATCCCAAGAAGCAGTGTTATAAATGATGGCCAGCTTCACAAGTGTCATCCATAAAGCCCTGGTAAACTAGCAACATAATTAAAATGACACTGTCTTTAATAACGGGCTGTTCTTTATGGGGTAAATGCCCTTCACAGGGCACAAGAAGGAAATTATTTGGCCCCAGGAACATGTGTCTCTCTCGCTCTTAGTTGTCCTCTCCTCTCTACCAGACATTTGTGTAATCATTCATTTTCAAGATGGAAGCAGAGTAAGACAACCTGGCCCTTCTCCCCACTGTCCTCCAGAACTTGGACATTAATATAATGTAGAGTTAGTGTCTTCTGGCTTCTAGAGGATAATAAGCCAAATAAAGAGGCTCCAAGATGCATGATGCACAGGAGCACCTTCTCTGGCACAGCATTGTACATTTGTAGTTAGAGAATACCAGTATAAATGCAGAAGAGTAAATCCCAAAGGAACATTTTTATTTCCTATGCATAAGCCTAACAAAAAATGGCTGAAGTCAGAAAATGTAACCTCTGGTTTTGTTATATCACCCAAAAATTCTACCTTGTCGCACGTATTCAAAGAATATCCTTCTAAAATGATACTTTTACAAAACTTCCTAAAGCCAAATATGCATATCTGCAGTTCAATGCAGCATTTTCAAAATGTAATCCCTTGACCAGCACCATCAGCATCACATGCAAACTTGTTAGAAGGGCAAATTTTGGAAACCATCCCATACCTACTGAATAAAAACTCTGGGATTGGAACCTAGAAATCTGTTTCAACAAGCTCTCTAGGTTATTCTCACTAAAGTTTGAGAACTACTGAAATAATGATTTTAATAATTTATTTTTTATAAAGAAATGACAAGAAACACTACCAATCTAACTGTCCCCTTCTATATATAGCATAAAACATTACTTTCACGAGATATCCAGCAAATCGACTCAAAAAAAGTGTATTCTATGCTTCTATGTGCAGGGCACTGTTTGTCTGCTAAAGAAGATTAAAAAGTGAATAGATTAAATAGTGAACAGAATGCAAATCAAAGATTTGAAACCTTATGGCATTAAAGGGAGGGATGGCAACAAGGATATGCCTAATACCAGGGAGATTATTTGTAGTTTTATTAAAAATATACAAATAAAATGCTATGGGGAAAACATAAAGCAAAACACAAATAATTTTAGAGAAAGAGATCAGATAAAAGTTTTGAGGCAACATCACGGTCAGGCCTTGAAAGATTGGTATACATTTTAACAATGACCAGTGTGGCAGGGGGAAGCCCATGGAACTGGTGGAGGGCAGTATTTCCCCAAAAAAGGGGACAACACAAATGAAAGCCAAAGGGTATGTAAGCATGGTACAAAGCTGCCTCCAAGTTGTGTCTTAAATACATTATCGTTGTGATTACATAACTTCTCCTCAACTTCTGGGGCAGCCGGGTGAAGAATGAAGCAGCCAGAAACCCTATGTCTATTATCCCTATCATAAGCAGTTGTGCGCAGTTACCCCAGTGTGACTTACTATGTCATTCCTATACATACTATGATACCACGGACCTCATTTCAGGTACCAAGACAAATGCACAGAATTTAGAGTAGACACTGAGTAGATAAGGCAAAGAGATGAGAGGATCTTGGATGTCATACCGAGTAGACTCCCTATTTAGAAGGCAATATTGTGTTTGAGGCAGAAAAAAAGGCACGATTTGCCTTGGGTTATAAAATTATTATAATACAACATGTAGATTGGTTTAAAGTGAAAACAGATGAACTCAGCCAAATCGGTTAGGATGTTACCAAATTAGGACAGACAGGAAATATTAAGAGCCCAAATTACTGAGGAGCAGAAAAAGAAAGGATAGAGTTGTAGGACAATCAGTTTTAATTCACTAATATCTGATTTCCTATGATATACAAGACACATATTGTCACTTTGGAGAAAACAAAAATTGCAAAGGTTGCCCTTCATTTTAAATAAATTAAAATCTGTTATGCAGAAGTATAAGACCACTATAAAATTTAATAAGCGGTAAATTCATTGTAATTAGGGAAGCATAAAGCATTATAGAGGTATAAATGAATAAAGATAACCGAAGTGAGTCTCAATCATTTTAGAAGGTTTATTTGCCAAAGATAAATATGAGTTTCCAGGAGGCAGGTCTACACCTTTCTCCAAAGATGACTGTGAGGGTTTCAATACTGAAAGGGGGCAAGAGGGCAAGATGACCGAATAGGAACAGTTCCAGTCTGCAGCTCCCAGAGAGACCAACACAGAAGGCAAGTGATTTCTACATTTCCAACTGAGGTACCCAGTTCATCTCACTGGGACTGGTTGCGCAGTGGGAGCAGCCCACAGAGGGTGAGCAGAGGCAAGGTGAGGCATTGCCTCACCCAGGAAATGCAAGAAGCCGGAGTCCTCACTTGCCAAGTCAAGGGAAGCCATGAAAGACTGTGCTACAAGGCCCAGATACTATGCTTTTCCCATGATTTCTGCAATCCGCAGATCAGGAGATTCCTTTGTGTGCTTACACCACCAGAGCCCTGGGTTTCAAGCACAAAACAGGGTGGCTGTTTGGGCAGACACTGAGCTAGTTGCAGGAGTTTTTTCGTACTGCAATGGCACCTGGAACCCCAGAGAGACAGAACCGTTCACTCCCCTGGAAAGGGGGCTGAAGCCAGGGAGCCAAGTGGTCTTGCTCAGCAGGTCCCACGCCCATGGAGCCTAGCAAGTTAAGAACCACTAGCTTGAAATTCTCACTGCCAGCCCAGCAGTCTGAAGTCAACCTGGGATGATCAAGCTAGGTGGCGGGAGGGACATCCACCATTACTGAGGCTTTAGTAGGTGGTTTTCCTCTGACAGTGCTAAAAAGTCTGGGAGGTTTGGCATGGGTGGAATTCACCACGGCGCGGCAAAGCAGCTATGGCCACCAGAATGCTTCTCTTAGATTCCTCCTCACTGGGTAGGGCATCTCTGAAGGAAAGGTAACAGCCCCAGTCAGGGGCTTACAGAAACTCCCATCACCCTGGGACAGAGCACTGGGGGAAAGGGGTGGCTGTGGGCACAGCTTCAGCTGACTTAAAACTTTTGTGGGGAAAAGAAAGATCAAACTGTTACTGTGTCTATATAGAAAGAAGTAGACATAAGAGACTCCATTTTGTTCTGTATTTGAGATGCTGTTAATCTGTGACCCTACCGCCAACCTTGTCCTTGAAAGATACATGTGCTGTTGTGACTCAAGATTTAAAGGATTTTGGGCTGTGCAGGGTATGCTTTGTTAAACAAGTGCCTGAAGGCAGTATGCTTGTGAAAAGTCATCACCATTCTCTTAATCTCAAGTCCCCAGGGACACATACACTGCCAAAGGTCGCAGGGACCTCTGCCAAGGAAAGCTAGGTATTGTCCAAGGTTTCTCCCCATGAGATAGTCTGAAATATGGCCTCGTGGGAAGGGAAAGACCTGATTGTCCCCCAGCCTGACATCTGTGAAGGGTCTGTGCTGAAGAGGACTAGTATAAGAGGAAAGAAGGCCTCTTGGCAGTTGAGATAGAGAAAAGCATCTGTCTCCTACCCATCCCTGGGCAGTGGAACATCTTGGTGTAAAACCGGATTGTATGTTCTGTTTACTGAGAAAGGAGAAAACCGCCTTAGGGCTGAAGGTGGGACTTGCTAGTGCAATGCTGCTCTTTATGCACTAAAAAGGTGTATGGAGATGTTTGCATATGCACATCAAGGCACAGCACTTTTCCTGAAACTTATGTCACAGAGATCTTTATTCATATGTCTTACTGCTGACCTTCTCCCCATGATGATCCTATTATCCTGCCACTTCCCTTTTTCTAAGATGGTAAAGATAATAATCAATAAATACTGAGGGAACTCAGAGACTGGTGCCAGCGTGGGTCCTCTGTATGCTGAGCGCCGGTCCCCTGGGCCCACTTTTTCTTTCTCTATACTTTGTCTCTATGTCTCATTTCTTTTCTCAAGTCTCTCATTCCACCTAATGAGAAACGCCCACAGGTGTGGAGGGGCAGGCCACCCCTTCAACTTTCCTGCCTGCTGGCTTTGAAGAGAGCAGCTGATCTAGACAAGGAAGATTCTCCCATCACAGCACTCGAGCTCCGCTAAGCGACAGACTGCCTCCTCAAGTGGGTACCTGACCCCCGTGCCTCCTGATTTGGAGAAACCTCACCTCATACAGGAGATATCTGGCTGGCATCAGGCCAGTGCCCCTCTGGGACAAAGCTTCCAGAGGAAAGAGCAGGTAGCAATTTTTGCTGTTCTGCAGCCTCCACTAGTGATACTCAGGTGAACAAGATCTGGAGTGGACCTGCAGAAGAGCGGCCTGATTGTTAGAAGAAAAACTAACAGAAAGCAACAATATCAACATCAACAAAAAGGACCCTCACACAAAAACCCCATCCAAGGGTCATCAGCCTCAAAAATCAAAGGTAGATAAATCCATGAAGATGAGGAAAAGCCAGCACAAAAATGCTGAAAATTCCAAAAACCAGAATTCCTTTTCTCCTCCAAAGGATCACAACTCCTCTCCAGCAAAGGAACAAAACTGGATGGGGAATGAGTTTGATGAACTGACAGAAAAAGTAGGCTTCAGAAGGTGGATAATAACAAACTCCTCTGAGCTAAAGGAGCATATTCTAACCCAATGCAAGGAAGCAAATAACACTAATAAAAGGTTACAGGAACTGCTAACTAGAATAAGCAGTTTAGAAAAGAACATAAATGACCTGATGGAACTGAAAAACACAGCAGGAGAACTTCGTGAAGCATACACAGTATCAATAGCAGAATCAATCAGTCAGAAGAAAGGATATCAGAGACTGAAGATCAACTTACTGAAATAATGTGCAAAGGCAAGATTAGAGAAAAAAGAATGAAAAGACATGAACAAAGCCTCCAAGAAATATGGGACTATGTGAAAAGACCAAACCTACAATTGACTGGTGTACATGAAAGTGACAGGCAGAATGGAACCAAGTTGGAAAAGACACTTCAGGATATTATCTAGGAGAATGTCCACAACCTAGCAAGACAAGCCAACATTCAAATTCAGGATATACAGAGAATACCACTAAGATACTCCTCGAAAAGAGCAACCCCAAGACACATAATCATCAGATTCTCCAAGGTTGAAACAAAGAAAAAAATGTTAAGGGCAGCCAGAGAGAAAGGTCAAGTTATCTAGAAAGGGAAGCCCATTAGACTAACAGCAGATGTCTCTGCAGAAACCCTGCAAGCCAGAAGAGAGTGAGGGCCAATATTCAACATTCTTTTTGTGTGTGTGAGAGACAGAGTCTTGCTCTGTCACAAGGCTGGAGCATGGGGGCATGATCTCAGCTCATTGCAACCTCCGCCTCCCAGGTTAAAGTGATTCTCCTACCTCAGCCTCCTGAGTAGCTGGGACTACAAGGGCACTCTACCATGCCTAGCTAATTTTTGTATTTTTAGTAGAGATGGAATTTCATCATGTTGGCCAGGAGAGTTCTGATCTCTTGACCTTGTGATCCACCCACTTTGGCCTCCCAAAGTGCTGGGATTGCAGGCATGAGCCACCACGTCTGACCTCAACATTCTTAAAGAAAAGAATTTTCAACCCAGAATTTCATATCCAGCCAACCTAAGCTTCGTACGTGAAGAAGAAATAAAATCCTTTACAGACAAGCAAATGCTGATTTTGTCACCACCAGGCCTGCCTTATAAGAGTTCCTGAAGAAAGCACTAAATATGGAAAGAAAAAACCAGTACCAGCCACTGCAAAAACACACCATGATATAAAGACCAATGACACTATGAATAAACTGCATCAACTAATCTGCAAAATAAGCAGCTAGTATCATGATGACAGGATCAAATTCACACATAACAATATTAACCTTAAATGTAAATGGGCTAAATGCCCCAATTAAAAGACACAGACTGGCAAATTGGATAAAGAGTCAAGACCCATTGGTGTGCTGTATTCAGGAGACCCATCTCATGTGCAAAGACACACATGGGCTGAAAATAAAGGGATGGAGGAATATTTACCAAGAAAATGGAAAGCAAAAGAAAGCAGGGGTTGCAATCCTACTCTCTGATAAAACAGACTTTAAACCAACAAAGATCAAAAAAGACAAAAAAAGGCATTACATAATGGTAAAGGGATCAATGCAACAAGAAGAGCTAACTATCCTAAATATATATGCAGCCAATACAGAAGCACACAGATTCATAAAACAAGTTCTTAGAGATCTACAAAGAGATTTAGACTCCAACATAATAATAGTGGGAGATTTTAATACCCCACTGTCAATATTAGACAGATCAATGAGATAGAAAATTAACAAGAATATTCAGGAATTGAACTCAGTTCTGTACCAAGTAGACCTAATAGACATCTACAGAACTCTCCACCCCAAATCAACAGAATATACATTCTTCTCAGCACCATATCACACTTATTCTAAAATTTACCACATAATTGGAAGTAAAACACTCCTCAGCAAATGCGAAAGAACAGAAATAATAACAGTCTCTCAGACCACAGTGCAATCAAATTAGAACTCAGGATTAAGAAACTCATTCAAAACCACACAACTACATGGAAACTAAGCAACCTGCTCCTGAATGACTACTGTGGTAAATCATGAAATTAAGGTAGAAATCAAGAAGTTCTTTCAAACCAATGAGAACAAACAGACAACATACCAGAATCTCTGGGACACAACTAAAGCAGTTTTTAGAAGGAAATTTATAGCACTAATTGCCCACACCAGAAAGCTGGGAAAATCTCAAATTGACACCCGAACATCACAATTAAAAGAACTAGAGAAGCAAGAGCAAATAAATTCAAAAGCTAGGGGAAAAAAAGAAATAACTAAGATCAGAGCAGAACTGATGAAGATAGAGAAATGAAAAACCTCTTTAAAAATCCAGGAGCTGTTTTTTTTGTTTTTTTGTTTTTTTTTTGTTTTTTTTTGAAAAGATTAACAAAATACATACACTGTTAGCTAGGCTAATAAAGAAGAAAAGAGAGAAGAATAAAATAGACACAATAAAAAATGATAAAGGGGATATCATCACTGATCCCACAGAAATACAAAGTACCATCAGAGAATACTATAACCTCTATACAACTAACTAGAAAATCTAGAGGAAATGGATAAATTCCTGGACACATACACCCTCCCAAGACTAAACCAGGAAGAAGTCGAATCTCTGAATAGACCAATACAAGTTCTAAAATTGAGGTATAATTAATAGGCTATCAAACAAAAAAAGCCCAGGACCAGACAGATCCACATCTGAATTCTACCAGAGGTACAAAGACGAGCTGGTACCATTCCTTCTGTAACTATTCCAAAAAAGAGAAAAAGAGCGACTCCTCCCTAACTCATTTTATGAGGCCAGCATCATCCTGATACCAAAACTTGTCAGAGACACAACAAAAAAATAAAATTTCAGCCCAACATCCCTGATGAACATTGATGCAAAACTCCTTAATAAAATGCTGGCAAAACAAATCCAGCAGCACATCAAAGAGTTTATCCACCCATGATCAAGTCAGCTTCATCCCTGGGATGAAAGGCTGGTTCAATATATGCAAATCAATAAATGTAATCCATCACATAAACAGAACCAATGACAAAAAACCACACTATTATCTCAATAGATGCAGACAAGGCCTTCGATAAAATTCAATGTCCTTTCATGCTAAAAACTCTCAATAAACAAGGTATTGATGGAATGTATCTCAAAATAATAAGAGCTATTTATGACAAACCCATAACCAATATCATACTGAATGGGCAAAAGTTGGAAGCATTCCCTTTGAAAACTGGCACAAGACAAGGATGCCCTCTCTCAACACTCATATTCAACACAGTATTGGAAGTTCTGGCCAGGGCAATCAGGCAAGGGAAAGAAATGAAGGGTATTCAAACAGGAAGAGAGGAAGTCAAATTGTGTCTGTTTGCAAATGACATAATTGTATATTTTGAAAGCCCCATCATCTCAGCCCAAAATCTCTTTAAACTGATAAGCAACTTCAGCAAAGTCTCAGGATACAAAATCAATGTACAAAAATCAAAAGCATTCCTATACACCAATAATAGACAAGCAGAAAGTCAAATCATGAGTGAACTCCCATTCACAATTGCTATGCAGGGAATAAAATACTTAGGAAAACAACTTACAATGGATGTGAAGGACCTCTTCAAGGAGAACTACAAACCACTGCTCAAGGAAATAAGAGAGGACATAAACAAATGGAAAAATGTTCCATGCTCATGGATAGGAAGAATCAATATCACGAAAATGGCCATACTGCCCAAAGTAATTTATAGATTCAATGCTATTCCCATAAAACTACCCCGACTTTCTTCACAGAATTATAAATTTAATATGGATCCAAAAACATGCTGTATAGCCAAGACAATCCTAAGCCAAAAGAACAAAGCTAGAAGCATCACACTACCTGACTTCAAACTATACTACAAGGCTACCATACCAAAACAGTATGGTACTGCTACCAAAACAGATATATAGACCAATGGAACAGAACAGAGACCTCAGAAAAAACATCACACATCTACAACTATCTGATATATGACAAATCTGACAAAAACAAGCAAAGGTGAAAGTATTACCTATTTAACAAATGCTACTGAAAAAACTGGCTAGCCATATGCAGAAAACAGAAACTGGACCCCTTTCTTATACCTTATGTAAAAATTAACTCAAGATGGATTAAAGACTTAAATGTAAAACCTAGAACCATAAAAACCTCAGAAGAACACCTAGTCAATACCATTCAGGACATCGGCATGGGCAAAGACTTCATGACTAAAACACCAAAAGCAATTGCAACAAAAGTCAAATTTCACAAATGGGATCTAATTAAACTAAAGACCTTCTGCACGGCAAAAGAAACTATCATTAGAGTGAACAAGCAACCCACAGAATGGGAGGAAAATTTTGCAATCTATCCATCTGACAAAGATTTAATATCCAGAATCTACAAGGAACTTAAAAACAAATTTACAAGAAAAAAACAACCCCATAAAAAGTATGCAAAGAATATGAACAGACACTTCTCAAAAGAAGACATTTATGCAGCCAACAAACATATGAAAGAAAGCTCATCATCACTGGTCATAAGAGAAATGAAAATCAAAACCACAATGAGATACCATCTTATACCAGTTAGAATGGTGATCATTAAAAAGTCAGGAAACAACAGATGCTGGTGAGGATGTGGAGAAATAGGAATGCTTTTACATTGTTGGTGGGAGTGTAAAATACTTCAACCATTGTGGAAGACAGTGTGGTGATTTCTCAAGGATCTAGAACCAGAAATACCATCTGACCCAGCAATCCCATTACTGGGTGTATACCCAAAGGATTATAAATCATTCTACTAAAAAGACACATGCACATGTATGTTCACTGCAGTACTATTTACAATAGCAAAGACTTGGAACCAACCCAAATGCCTATCAATGATAGACTGGATAAAGAAAATGTGACACATATATACCATGGAATACAATGCAGCCATAAAAAAGAATGAGTTCATTTCCTTTTCAGGGACATGGATGAAGCTGGAAACCATCATTGCCAGAAAACTAACACAGGAACAGAAAACCAAACACCACATGTTCTCACTCATAAGTAGAACAATGAGAACAAATGGACACAGGGAGGGGAATATCATACACTGGGGCCTGTCAGGGGGTGGGAAGCAAGGGGAGGAAGAGCATTAGGAGAAATACATAATGCATGCAGGGCTTAACACCTAGAAGATGGGTTGATAGGTGCAGCAAACCACCATGGCACATGTATACCTATGTAACAAACCTGCACGTTCTGCACATGTATCCCAGAACTTAAAGTAAAATTAGAAAAAAAAAAAAAATACTGGCCAGGTTCAGTGGCTCATGCTTGTAATCCCAGCACTTAGGGAGGCCGAGTCGGGCGGATCACAAGGTCAGGAGTTCGAGACCAGCCTGGCCAATATAGTGAAACCCTATCTCTACTAAAAATACAAAAAATTAGCGAAGCATGGTGGTGGGCACTTGTAATCCCAGCTACTCAGGAGGCTGAGGCAGGAGAATCGCTTGAACCTAGGAGGTGGAGGTTGCAGTGAGCTGAGATCATGCCATTGCACTCCAGCCTGGGTGACTGACAGTGCAAAAGTACATCTCGAAAGAAGAAAGAAAGAAAGAAAGAAAGAGAGAAAGGGAAGAAAGGGAAGAAAGGAAGGAAGGAAGGAAGGAAGGAAGGAAGGAAGGAAGGAAGGAAGGAAGCCAGCCAGCCGGGGGAAAGGGCAGACAATGGGAGAAGAAGAAAAAATATTTTTAAAAATGTATTGGTAGATATGAGACAAATGGTTGAATCCTTTTGAGTCTTTGATCAACCTTTCCCTGAATACACATTTTTCATGTGAGAAGGGTGGTCACAGAAATAGTCACATAGAAATGTCCCCTTGACATTTCCCTTGATGCCTACATCTGGCTCAGTGAATCTGCAGTTTTACATAACATAACATAAACAATAGGGCAGAGGAAGCAATCAGATATGCATTTGTCTCAGGTGAGCAGGATGACTTTGAGTTCTGTCCTTTGTCCTGCACCTGTGAAGATAAGCTTTCAATTTATTGCCAGTGTGAAATTCAACAGAACTATTTTAGCATGAAGATCATGAGACCCATAAGGAATTTCTTTGTCGGAAAATTGTGAGGAATGGTATATAGCTTTTTTATCTTTTAGCTGTCTTATTTAGAAATCAAATGGGAGGCAGGTTTGTGTGACCCAGTTCCCAGCTTGACTTTTCCCTTTGGCATAGTGAGTTTGGGGTCCTGAGATTTATTTTCTTTCCACAGAGATTTAAATGATTTTAAGATTACTTTTATATGAAAGAAATAGAGATTATTTCATAGATAAAATATATTGTGAGCCTTCAAGAATGAAAAGTATTGCCAAAAGAGGTATAGGTAAGGATATTCCAACAATAGGGATGGGAAAGGATATTCCAACAATAGGGAATTCAATAGGTTCCAAAAAAAAAAAAAAAAGACAAAAGTAGATGAGCTTGAATTGAGTGTTACTAGTGCAATGTAGTTGAAAAGATGGGAAATGAGCTTGAAGATACAGGTTATGGGTACATTGCTACAGGCTTAAATGTCAGGAGATAAAGAGTTGGTACTTAAGAAAGAACATTAGTACATTCACAAGTTGAATTTGAACATGAAAAGAGTAAACTAGGAAAATCAAAGAAGTTTGGGCTTTCCAGATATGCAAAGAAAGCTGATCTGCATAGTTCTAAAACTTTAATATCCCCAGTTTCACACATTGTTTTGGTGGGACAAGACACTATACCAACTCTCCAGGACGAAATACAATTTAAGGCATTGCAGGTGGATTGCTTGAGCCCAGGAGTTTGAGACCAGCCTGGATGACATGCAAAACCCCATTTTTACAAAAAAAATATGCAAGAAAATTAGTCAGGCATGGTGGCATGCACCAGTGATCCCAGCTACTCAGGTGGCTGAGGTGGAGGGATCTCTTGAGCCCAGAAGGTTGAGGCCACAGTGAGCCATGACTGCATCACTGCATTCTGCCTGGAAAACAAAAGCAAGACCCTGTCTCAAAAAAAAAAAAAATTAAAAATTAAAAATAGAGCCCAAGCCAATCAGGGCAGAAGTGATACCGCAGCAGAGCACAGCTGCTCTATGAAAGTGCGCCCGGACTGCTTCAAGTGAATCCCCAATACCATTCCTCCTCACTGGGTAGAACCTCTGAACTGGGGCCTCAAGCCACCCCTGCAGGTGTTCTTCAGTCAAAAGAAATTGGAATTCCCCTTGAGATGAAGTACTCAGGGGAGGGGAGGGGTGGGCCACCATGTCTGTAGTTTGGGGAACTCAGCCATTCCAGCCTCCGGGCTTTGAAGAGTCCAAGCCAACCAGGGGCAGAAAGGACCCCCGAACACAGCACAGCTGCTCTACCAAAACACGGCCAGACTGTTTCTTTAAGTGGGTCCCCAATCCTATTCCTCCTCACAGGGTGGGGATCTCCCAACCGGGGCTTCCAGCCAACTCTTACAGGTACATTCAGGCTGCAACAGGTCTGTACCTCTCTGGGATGGAGCTCCCATAGGAGGGGGCAGGCTGCAATCATGGCTGTTTCACAGCCTTCACTGATGATACCTCCAATAACTGGAAAATTGGAGGCAACTAGGGACTTGAGTGGACCCCAAGCAAACTGCAGCAGCCATACAGAAGAGTGGCCAGATTGTTAAAAAAAAAAAAAAAAAAAAAAAAAATTCCAAAAGTCAGCAACCTCAAAGATTAAAGGTAGATAAGCTCACAGAAATGAGAAAGAATCAGTGTAAGAACACTGAAAACTCAAAAAGCCACAGTGTCTTCTTTCCTCCACATGACCACATCACCTCTCTAGAAAGGGTTCAGAACTAGGCTGAGGCTGAGGTGGTTGAAACGACAGGAGTTGCATTCAAAATATGAATAAAAACTAACTTCGCTGAGTGAAAGAAACATGTTGTAACCCAATGTAAGAGGGCTAAAAATCATGACAAAACATTTCAGGAGCTGACAGACAAAATAGCCAGTACAGAGAAGAATGTAATGAACCTGAGAGAGCTGAAAAACATACTATAAGAATTTCATAATGCAATCACAAGTATTAGTAGCAGAATAGACAAAGTGGAGAAAAGAATCTCAGAGCTTGAAGACTGTCTTTCTGAAATAACACAGGCAGATGAGAATAGAGAATAAAGAATGAAAAGGAAATAATAAAATCTCCAAAAAATATGGGATTATGTAAAGAGACCAAACCTATGACTGACAGGTGTACCTGAAAGAGATAAGAGAATGGAACCAATTTGGAAAATATATTTTAGGATATCATCCATGAGAACTTCCCCAACCTAGCAAGACAGGCTAACATTCAAATTCAGGAAATGCAGAGAACCCCAGTAAGATATTCCATGAGAAGATCATTCCCAACATAATGTCAGATTCTCCAAGGTCAAAATGAAAGAAAAAATTTTAAGGCCAGCTAGAGAGAAGGGCCAGATCACCTAAAATGGGAAGCCCATCAGACTAACAGCAGAGCTCTCAGAAGAAACCTTATAAGCCAGAAGAGA
>NW_012099543.1:3670835-3728291 GCF_000951045.1 Mandrillus leucophaeus
TCTCGGCCTCCCAAAGTGCTGGGATTACAGGCTTGAGCCACCGCGCCCGGCCATATTCAACATTCTTAAAGAAAAGAAATTCCAACCCAGAATTTCATATCTGGCCTAACTAAGCTTCATAAACAAAGGAGAAATCAGTTCTTTTTCAGATAAGCAAATCCTGAGGGAATTCATTACCACCAGACCTGCCTTACCAGAGCTCCGAAGGAAGCACTAAATATGAAAAGGAAAAACCATTACCAACCACTACAAGAACACACTGAAGTACACAGACCAGTGACACTATAAAGCAACCACATAAACAAGTCTGCAAAATAACCAGCTAACATCATGACGACAGGATCAAATCCACACATATCAATACTAACCTTAAATGTAAATGGGCTAAATGCCCCAATTAAAAGACACAGAGTGGCAAGCTGGATAAGAAGTCAAGACCCATCAGTATCCTGTCTTCAAAAGACCCATCTCACATGCAATGACACACATAGGTTCAAAATAAAAGGATGGAGGAAAATCTACCAAGCAAATGGAAAACAAAAAAAGCAGGAGTGGCTGGGCACAGTGGCTCACCCTGTAATGCTACACTTTGGGAGGCCGAGATGAGCAGACAGCTTGAGGTCAGAAGTTCAAGACCAACCTGGCCAACATGGTGAAACTGTGTCTCTACAAAAAAATACCAAAAATTAGCCAGGTGTGGTAGCATGCATCTGTAATCTCAGCTACTCAGGAGGCTGAGGCATGAGAATTGCTTAACCCTGGGAGGCAGAGGTTGCAGTGAGCTCAGATTGCACCACAGCACTCCAGCATGGGTGACAGAATGGAATTCCATCTTGAAAGAAAAACAAAAAAAGAAAAAGCAGAGATTGCAATCCTACCTTCTGACAAAACAGACTTTAAACCAACAGAGATCAAAAAAGACAAAGAAGGTAAAGTGTTCAATTCAACAAAAAGAGCTATCCTAAATATATATGAACCAAAGGCTGGGCGCGGTGGCTCATGCCTGTAATCTCAGTACTTTGGGAGGCCGAGGGGGGTGGATCACCTGAGGTCAGGAGTTCAAGACCAGCCTGATCAACATGGAGAAATCCCGTCTCTATTAAAAATACAAAATTAGCCAGGTGTGGTGGTGCATGCCTGTAATCCAAGCTACTCGGAAGGCTGAGGCAGAAGAATCACTGGAACCCAGGAGGTAGAGGTTGTGTTGAGCTGAGATCATGACATTGCACTCCAGCCTGGGCAACAAGAGCGAAACTCCATTTTAAAATATATATCTCTCTATATATATCTAGATATATATATATATCTCTAGATATAGATGAACCAAACATAGGAGCACCCAGATTCATAAAGCAAGTTCTTAGAGAATGTCAGAGATATTGATTCCTATACAATATAGTGGGAGACTTTAACACCACTGACAGTATTAAACAGATTATCAAGATAGAAAATTGACAGATATTCAGGACCTAAACTCAGCACTGGATCAAATGGACCTGATGGATATCTGCAGAGTTCTTCACCCAAAAACAACAGAACATCCATTCTTCTCATTGCCATATGGCATTTATTACCAAAATTGATCACATAATCAGACATAAAACAATCCTCAGCAAATGCAGAACTGAAATAGTAACAGTCTGTCAGACAACAGCAAAATCAAATTAGAACTCAAGACTAAGAAATTCACTGAAAACCATACAATTACATGGAAATTGAATAACCTGCTCCTGAATTATTTGGGGTTAATAATGAAATTAAGACAGAAATCAGTAAGTTATTTTAAACTAATGAGAAGAAAGAAACAATGTACCAGAATCTCTTAACATAGCTACGACAGTGTTAAGAGAGAAATTAATCACACTAAATGCCCACATCTAAAAGGTAGAAAGATCTCAAGTTAACAAACTAACATCACAACTAAAAGAACTAGAGAACCATATGCAAACAAATCCAAAAGCTACCAGAAGACAAGAAATAACCAAAATCAGAGCTGAGCTGAAGGAGATAGAGACATGAAAAATCATTCAAAAGATCAATGAATCCAGGAGCTGGTTTTTTGAAAAAATTTATAAAGAGACCACTAGCTAGACTAACAAAGAAGAAAAGAGAGAAGATTCAAATAAACACAATCAGAAACAATAAGCATGATAGTATCACTGACCCCACAGAAATACAACCGTCAGAGAATATTATAAATGCCTCTATTCACATAAACTAGAAAATCTAGAAGAAATGGATAAATTTCTGGACACATATACCCTCTCAAGACTGAACCAGGAAGAAATTGAGTCCCTGATCAAACCAATAACAAGTTCAGAAATTGAGGCCGTAATACATATTCTACCAACTATAAAAACCCCAAGATGAGATGGATTCACAACTAAATTCTACCAGATGTACAAAGAAGAGCTGGTACCATTCCTACTGAAACTATTCCAAAAATCTGAAAAAGAGGGACTCCTCCCTAAGTCATTCTATGAGGCCAGAATCATCGTGATACCAAAACCTGGCAGAAACAGAACAAAAAAAGAAAACTCCAGCCAATATCCTTGCTGAATATTGATGCAAAAATCCTCAACACAATATTGGTAAACCAAATCCAGCAGCACATCAAAAAGCTTATCCACCATGATCAAGTAGGCTTCATCCCTGGGATGCAAGTCTGGTTCAACATACACAAATCAATAAATGTGATTCATCACATCAACAGGACCAAAGAAAAAAACCACATGCTTATCTCAATAGATAATCACTTAAGTTTTTCACATGAAGGGATATGGAATTTATTTCCTGTAGAAAAAGCTTTTGATAAAATTCAATATCCCTTCTTTTTAATTTTTTAGAATAGTTTCAGTAGGAACACTACCAGTACTGTTTTTGTACATCCCTTCATGTCAAAAACTTAACAAGCCTCAATACCTAATAAAATAGGTATTGAAGGAACATACCTCAAATGATAATAACCATCTATGGCAACCCAACAACCATCACACTGAATGGCAAAAACTGGAAGCATACCCCTTGAAAAACAGCATAAGACAAGTATGCCCTCTCTCACTACTCCCATTCAACATAGTACTGAATGTTCTGGCCAAGGAAATTAGGCAAAGAAAGAAAGAAAGAAAGCACAAATAGGAAGAGAGGACATCAAATGATATAATTTCACTTTGTGTCCCTGCCCAAATCTCATGTCAAATTATAATCCCCAGTTTTGGAAGAGGGGACTGGTGTGCGGTGATTGGATCATAGAGGCAGTTTCTAATGGTTTAATACCATCCCCCCCTAGTGCCGCTTGTTTAAAAGCTTTCAGCACCTCTCCCCTCTCCTGCCCACCATGTGAAGATGTGCTTGCATCCCCTTCACCTTCTGCCATGACTGTAAATTTTCTGAGACCTCCCCAGAAGTAGAAGTCTGTACAGCCCACAGAATCATAAGCCGATTAAACCTCTTTTCTTAATAAATTACCTGCTCTGGGGTAGTTCTTTATGGCAGTGTAAGAACGAGCTAATACATCAAATTATCCCTGTTTGCAGATGGCATTACCCCATATCTAGAAAACCCCATCATCTCAGCCCCAAAGCTTCTTATGCTGATAAGCAACTTCAGCAAAGTCTCAGTATACAAAATCAATGTGCAAAAATAGCTAGCATTCAACCAGGCATGGTGGCTCTTGCCTGTAATCCCAGCACTTTGGGAGGCTGAGGTAGGCAGATCATGAGGTCAGGAGTTCAAGACCATCCTGGCCAACATAGTGAAACCCCGTCTCTACTAAAAATATAAAAAAATTAGCCAGGCATGGTGCTGGGTGCCTGTAATCCCAGGTACTTGGGAGGCTGAGGCAGGAGAATTGCTTGAACCCAAGAGGTGGAGGTTGCAGTGAGCCAAGATTGCACCATTGCACTCCAGCCTGGGTGACAGTGCGAGACTCCATCTCAAAAACAAAACAAAACAAACAAACAAACAAACAAAAACAAATAGCTAGCATTCCTATACACTAACAACCTCAAGCCAAGAGCCAAAACACAAACTCCCATTGACAATTGCCACAAAAAGAATAAAATACTTAGGAATGCAGCTAGCTAGGGAGGTGAAAGATCTCTAAACGAGAACTACAAACCACTGTGCAAAGAAATCAGCAATGACCCAAACAAATGGAAAAACATTCCATGCTCATGGATAGAAAGAATCAGTATCATTAAAATGGCCATATTGCCCAAAGAAATTTACAGATTCAATGCTATTCCCATTAAACTACCATTAACATTCTTCACAGAACTAGAAAAACCTATTTTAATATTCATTCATATGGAACCAAAAAGGAGCCCAAATAGCCACGGCAATCCTAAGCAACAAGAACAAAGCTAGAGGCATCATGCTACCTGACTTCAAACTATACTGCAGAGCAACAGTAATGAAAACCGAATGGTACTGGTATAACAACAGACACATAGACCAATGGAACAGAATACAGAACCCAGAAATAAGACTACACACCTACAACTATCTGATCTTTGAAAACCTCAAAAAAACAAAACAAGCAATGGAGAGAGGATTCCATATTCAATAAATGGTGCTGTGATAAATGGCTAGCCATATGCAGAAGATTGAAACTGGACAACATACTTACATCTTTGATATGGTTTGGCTATGTCCCCACCCAAATCTCATCTCAAATTGTAATCTGAATTGTAATCCTTGTGTGTCGAGGGAAGGACCTGGTACAAGGTGATTGGATCCTGCAGGCAGGTTCTCTCATGCTGTTCTCATAATAGTGAGGGAGCTCTCATGAGATCTGGTTGTTTGGTAAGTTGCCCCTGTGTTCTCTCTCTCTCCTGCCACCTTGTGAAGAAAGTGCTTACTTCCCCTTCACCTTCTGCCATGATTGTAAGTTTTCTGAGGCCTCACCAGCCATGTGGAACTTTGAGTCAATTAAACCTCTTTTGTTTATGAATTGCCCAGTCTCAGGTAGTATCATAGCATTGTGAGTATGAACTAATACAGATAATTGGTACCAGCACAGTGGGGTACTGCTATAAAGATAAAGTGAAAATGTGGAAGTGACTTTGGAACTGGGAAACAGGCAGAGGCTGGAACAGTTTGGATGGGTCAGAAAAAGACAGAAAGATGTGGGAAAGTTTGGAACTTTCTAGAGACTTGTTGAATGGTTTTGACCAAAATGCTGATAGTGATATGGACAATGAAGACCAGGCAGAGGTGGTCTCAGATAGAGATGAGAAACTTATTGGGAACTGGAGAAAAGGTCACTCATCATATGCTTTAGCATAGAGACTAGGGGTCTTTTGCCCCTGCCCTAGAGATCTGTAAAACTTTGAACTTGAAAGAGATGATTTAGAGTATCTGACAGGAGAAATTTCTAAGCAGCGAAACATTTAAGCTGTGACCTGGCTTATTCTGAAAGTGTTCAGCTATATGTGTTCATGAAGAGATGTTCTGAAATTGGAACTTATGTTTAAAAGAGAAGCAGAGCATAAAGGTTTGGAAAATCTGCAGCCGGACCATGTGGCAGAAAAGAAAAACCCATTTTCTGTGGACAAATTCAAGCTGGCCGCAGAATTTTGCATAAGTAATGAGGAACTGAATGTTAATAGCCTAGACCATGGGGAAAACGTCACCAGGGCATATCAGAGACCTTCACAGCAACCCCTCCCATCACAGGCCCAAAGGCATAGGAGGGAAAAATGGCTTCAGTAGCCAGGCCCAGGGCCCAGCTGCTCTGTGCAGCTTTGGGACTTGGTGCCCTGTGGCCCAGCTTCTCCAGCTCTAACCATGGCTAAAAGGGACCAAAGTACCACTCAAGCCATTTCTTCAGAGGGTGCAAGTCCCAAGCCTTGGCTTCTTCCACGTGGTGTTGGGCCTATGGGTATACAAAACACAAAAGTTGAGCTTTGAAACCTCCTAGATTTCACTGAATGGATGGATTTCACTGAACGGATGGAAACACCTGGATTTCCAGGCAGAAGTCTGCTACGGGGACAGAACCCTGATGGAGAACTTCTACCTGGGCAATGCAGAGGGTAAATGTGGGATTGGAGCCCACACACAGAGTCCTCACTGTGGCACTGCCTAGTGGAGGTATGAGAAGAGGCCCACCATCCTCCAGACCCCAGAATGATAGTCACTGACAGCTCACACCATACACTTGGAAAAGCTGCAGGCACTCAATGGCAGGTTGTGAAAGCAGCCAAAGGGTCTATACCCTGCAGAGCCACAGGGGTGGAGCTGCCCAAGGCTGTGGGAGCCCACCCCTTGCATCAGCATTCCCTGGATGTGAGACATGGAGTCAAAGTAGATTATTTTGAAACTTTACGATTTAATGACTGCCTGGCCAGGTTTTGGACTTGCATGGGGCCTGTGGCTCTTTGTTTTGGCCAATTTCTCCCACTTGGAATAGGAACATTAATCCAATGTCTGCACTCCCATTGTATCTTGGAAGTAACTAACTTGTTTTTGATTTTACAGGTTCACAGGCAGAAGGGACTTGCCTTGTCTCAGATGAAACTTTGACCGAGGACTTCTGAGTTAATGCAGGAATGATTTAAGACTTTGAGAAAGTGTTGGGAAGTCATATTTGGTTTTGAAATGTGAAAAGGACATGAGATTTGGGAGGAGGCATGGACAAAATCATATGGTTTGACTGTGTCTCTTCCAAAATCTCATCTGAAGTTGGAATTCAAATTGTAATCCCAATATGTTCACTGAGGGACCTTGTGGAAGGTGATTGGATCATGGGGGCAGTTTCCTCTATGACGTTCTCATGACAGTGAGGGAGCTCTCACGAGATCTTGCTGTTTGTTAAGTGTCTGGCAGTTTCCCCTGTGTTCTCTCTCCTGCTACCTTGTGAAGAAGGCGCTTCTTTTCCCTTCACCTTCCACCATAATTGTAAGTTTCCTGAGGCCTCCCCAGCCATGCAAAACTGTGAGTCAGTTAAACCTCTTTGGTTCATAAATTACCCAGTCTTGGGTAGTATCCTTATAGTAGTATGAGAATAGACTAATAAAATAGTATACAAAAAATAACTCAAGATGGCTTAAATATTAAAATATAAAACCCAAAACTATAAAAACCCTGGAAGGCAATGTAGGCAATAACTTCAGGACATAGGCACAGGCAAAGATTTCATGACAGACACCAAAAACAATTGCAACATAAGGAAAAATTGACAAATGAGATCTAAACTAAAGAGCTTCTGCACAGCAAAATAAGCTATCAACAAAGTAAACAGACAATCTACAGAATGGAAGAATATTTTTGCAAACTATGCCTTAGACAAAGGTCTAATATCCAGCATCCATAAGGAACAAATTTACAAGATAAAAAACAAACAGCCCCCATAAAAAAAGTGGACATAGAACATGAACAGACACTTCTGAAAAGAAGACATATATGTAGCCAACAGCATATGAAAACAAGCTCAACATCACTTCTCATTAGAGAAATGCAAATCAAAACCACAATGAGATAACATCTCTCATGAGTGAAAATGGTTACTATTAAAAAGTCAAACAACAGCACATGCTGGTAAGGTTGTGGAGACAAAGGAATGCTTATACACTGTTGGTAGGAGTGAAATTAGTTCAGCAATTCTGAAAGACAGTGCGGCAATTCCTCAAAGACCTAAAGACAGAAATACCCTTTGATCCAGCAATCCCATTACTAGGTATATACCCAAAGGGATATAAATCATTCTATTAGGAAGACACATGCACATGTATGTTCACTGCAGTGTTATTCATAACGGCAAAGACATGGAATCAACCTAAATACCCATCAGTGACAGACTAGATAAACAAAATGTGGTACATATACACCATGGAGTACTATGCAACCATAAAAAAGAACACGATCATGTCTTTTGCAGGGACATGGATGGAACAGGAGGCCAGTATCCTTAGCAAAGTAACACAGGAACAGAAAACCAAATATTGCATGTTCTCACTTACATGTGGAAGCTAAGTGGTGAGAACAAATGGACACATAGAGCGGAACAACACACAGTGGGGCCTTTCAGAGGGTGGAGGGTGGAAGGAAGGAGATAATAAAAAAAAAAAAAAACTAATGGGTACTAGGCTTAATAACTGGGTGATGAAATAATCTGTATTATATACCCCCATGACACAAGTTTACTTATGTAACAAACCTGTACTTGTACCACTGAACTTAAAACAAAAGTTTAAAAAAAGAATAAAAAGAGCTTTAAATAATGAAAGGATGGAAGTTGAATGAGAGCAGTGCCTGTCCTACTTTAGGTACCATGAATTATTTGGAGGTACTTACAAAATTCTTTGAAATGTATTTCTTCTGCTCTTCAATTTAATTATTTTCATCAAGTATGTACTATGCACAAAGCACTGAGGCAGAGGCTGGAAATTACAGGTAAAATACAATTCAAGGCAGCAGCACCAGACATCACTGAGCTTACAGTCTATCAAGGGATACTGACCAATAAACAGCGATCATAATAGAAGTATGTCATATTGTGGGGACACTTAGGAAAGATATCTATCTCAGAACCGGGTTACTCAAGCAAGATTTTATCATTGTGAAAACCATATTTTCCATTAAATCTTTGGGCTATGTTGCAATAAGTCTTGATTACCTATTAGAGTGTACCATAGAAAAGTGGTCTAAAATTGAAGAGTCAGCTCAAAAAAAAAAAAAAACATGAAAAAAAAAATCAAAATAAAACTCAGGCATTTACTTTAAAGTAAAAATTACACTTATAGAAATCTATCCTGAGGAAAAAAATGTACAAATGTCTACATATAACAGAGGACTATGCAAATTTACTAACCTAAAGGCATCTGCCTTTTAATTGGACTGGTTATAATTTTATAATTTAATTGGACTTTTAATTGGACTTGGCAAAACAGATGCAAAACCATAATCCAACTACATACTGCATATAAGACAAAAATTATTGTTAAATAATTTTTAACAATTATTTTTAAATTTATTTTTAAATAAACGATAAAACATATACTTTGAAAACAGTAACCAAAAGAGAGGTAGAGTGGATATGCTAATATCAGACAAAATAGTCTTTAAGATAAAAATTGTTACCAGATAAAAGAAGGATGTTCACAATGACAAAATCAAGAAGATATAACATTTATAAATATATATGCACTTAACAACAGAGCCCCCAAATTTGAGAAGGAAAAAGTGACAATTAAAAAGAGAAATATCAATGATAATAGCTGAAAACTTTAAGATCCCATTTCAATAATGAATAGAACAACCAGGAAGAACAGCAACAAGAAAATAAAACACCTGAACAACACCATAAGCCACCTAGACCTAGAAGATATCTACTGAATGTTCCATACAACAGAATATACATTTTTCTCAACTGCAAATGAAACACTTTTCAGGAGAGACCTGGAGAGAGGTGAAATCTAGATGGAGGTTCCCAAACCTCAATTCTTCATTTCTGTGCACCTGCAGTTCCAACACCCTGTGGAAGCCACCAAGGGATGGGGCTTGCACCCTCTGAAGCAATGGCCTGAGCTACATCTTCTCCCCTTTTAGCCACAGCTGGAGCTGAAGCAGCTGGGACACAGGACACCAAGTCCTGAGGCTGCACACAGCAAAAGGGCCCTGGGCCTGGCCCACAAAAATCACCCCTGACACTAAAAATTATCAGAACAGCATAATGGAAACTGCCCCCATGATCAAACCACCTCCCACAAGTCCCTCCCTTGACACGTGGGGATTATGGGGATTAAAATTCAAGATGAGATTTGGGTAGGGACACAGAGCCAAACCATATCATTTCCCCTTGCTGTTTTTGTGATAGTGAGTGAGTTCTCATGCAATCTGGTTGTTTGAATGTGTGTGGCACTTACCCCTTCCCTGGGTCTCTCTCTCCTGCTCCACCATGGTAAGAAGTATTTGCTTCACCTTCACCTTACACCATGATTGTGACTTTCCTGAGGCTTCCCAGTCATGCTTCCTGTTAAGCCATGCAGATCTGTAAGTCAAACCTCCTTTGTTTATAAATTACTCAGTCTTGGGTAGTATCTTTATAGCAGTGTGAAAACAAACTAATACAGTAAATTGGTACCATGGAGAGTGAGGTACTGCTATAAAAGTAACTGGAAAATGTGGAAGTGACATTGGAACTGGGTAACAAGCAGAGATTGGAACAGTTTGAAGGGTTCAGAAAGAAAGATAAAAAGATGTGGGAAAGTTTGGAACTTCCTAGAGACTTGTTGAATGGTTTTGACCAAAATGCTGATAATGATGTGAACAAGGAAGTCCAGGATGAAGTGGTCTCAGATGGAGATAAGGAACTTCTTGGGAACTGGAGCAAAGGTCACTCTTGCTATGCTTTAGCAAAGAGACTGAAAGCATTTTGCCCCTGCCCTAAAGATCTTCGGAATTTTAAACTTAAGAGAGATTATCTAAAATTGGAACATGTTTAAAAGGGAAGCAGAGCACAAAAGTTTGGAAAGTTTGCAGCCTGACAATGCAATAGAAAAGAAAAACTCATTTTCTGAGGAGAAATTCAAGCCAGCTGCAGAAATTTGCATAAATAATGAGAAGCCCAAGGTTAATAGCCAAGACAAAGAAGAAAACGTCTCCAAGGCATGTCAGAGATCTTAACAGCAGGCCCTACCATCACAGGCCCTGAGTCTTAGGAAAAAGAAATAGTTTCATGGACCAGGCCCAAAGCCCTGCTGCTGTGTGTAGCCTTGGGACATGGTGACCTGGATCCCAGATGCTCCAACTCCAGCTGTGGCTAAAAGGGGCCAAATATAGCTCAGGCCATGGCTTCAGAGAATGTAAGCCCTAAGCCTTGGCCTACAGAGAATGTAAGCCCTAAGCCATGTGGCGTTGGGCCTGCAGGTGCAGAGAAGTCAAGGACTGAGGTTTAGGGACCTCTGACTAGATTTCAGAGGATGGATGGAAATGCCTGGATGTCCAGGCAGAAGTCTGCTGCAGGGGTGGAGCCCTCATGGAGAACCTCTGCTAGGGCAGTGTGGAAGGAAAATATTAGTTTGGAGCCCCCACAAGGAGTCCCCACTGTAGCACTGCCTAGTAGAGCTGTGAGATACAGCCACCATCCTCCAGACCCCAGAATGACAGGTTCACTGACAGCTTGCATCTTACACTTGGGAAAGCTGCAGGCACTCAACGCCAGCCCATGAAAGCAGCCAGGAGAGGGATTATAACCTGCAAAGCCAAAGAAGCATAGCTGCCTAAGACCATAGGAGCCCACCCCTTGCATCAGCATGCCCTGGATGTGAGATATGCAGTCAAAGGAGATCCTTTCAGAGCTTTTAATTTTAATCACTGCCCTATTGGGTTTGGGACTTGCATGGGGACTGTGGCCCCTTTGTTTTGGCCAATTTTGGAATAAGAGAATGTATCCAATTGCATCTTGCAAGTAACAAACTTGTTTCTGATTTTGCAGGCTCATAGGCAGAAGGGTCTTGCCTTGTCTGAGATGAGATTTTGAACTTTTGATCTTTAGGTTAATGCTGAAATGAGTTAAAACTATGGGGGACTATTGGGAAGGCATGATTGTGTTTAGAAATCTGAAGACATGAGATTTAGGAGGGGCCAGGAATGAAATAATATAGTTTGGCTCTGTGTCCCCCAAATCTCATCTCAAGTTGTAATCCCCATAATCCCCATGTGTTGAGGGAGGGACAAGGTGGGAGGTGATTGTATCATGGAGGTGGTTTCCCCATGCCATTCTCATGAGAGTGAGTGAGTTCTCACAAGAGATCATACTTAAAAGTGTTTGACAGTTCCTGCTTCACACACACACTCTCTCTTGCTCTCTCTGTTGCCACCTTTTGAAGAAGGTTTCCTCTTCCACCATGATGTATGTCTTCTGAGGCTCTCCCAGCAATGTAGAACTGTGAGTCAATTAAACCTCTTTTCTTTATAAATTACCCAGTCTCAGGGAAGTTCTTTATAACAGTGTAAAAACAGACTAATAAAGGGAAGTCATCTCCCATGATTAAAGCACCTTCTACCAGGCCCCTCCCCTGACATGTGGGGATTACAACTCGAGATGAGATTTGGGTATAGACACTGAGCCAAACCATATCATTCTGCCTCTGGCCCCTCCCAAATCTCCTGTCCTTTTCACATTTCAAAACACAATCATGCCTTCCCAACAGGCCCCCAAAGTCTTAACTCATTTTGCATTAATCTAAAAGTGAAAAGTCCAAAATCTCATCTGAGGCAAGGCAAGTCCCTTCTGCCTATGAGCCTGTAAAATCAAAAACAAGTTTGTTACTTCCAAGATTCAATGGGGATACAGGTATTGGGTAAATGCTCCCATTCCAGACAGGAGAAATTGGCCAAAATAAAGGGCCTACAGGCCCCATTCAAGTCTGAAACCCAGCAAAGCAGTCATTAAATCTAAAAGCTCCAAAATAATCTACTTTGACTCCATGTATCACATCCAGGGCATGCTAATGGAAGGGGTGGACTCCCATGGCCTTGGGCAGCTCCTCCTCTGTGGCTCTTGAGGGTACAGCCCCCATGGCTTCTTTCTTGAATGGCTGTTGAGTGCCTACAGCTTTTCCAGGTACACAATGCAGGCTGAGAGTGGATCTACCATTCTGGGGTCTGGAGCATAGTGGCGCTCTTCTTACAACTCCACTAGGCTGTGCCCCAGTGGAGACTCTGTATGGCGACTCAAACCCCAAATTTCCCCTCTGCACTGCCCTAGTAAAGGTTCTCCATGAAGGCCCTGCCCCTGTAGCAGACTTCTGCTTAGACATCTAGGCAATTCCATACATCCTCTGAAATCTAGGCAGAGGTTCCCAAACTCTTGCCATGTGCACATCACAGGCTCAACACCACGTGGAAGCAGCCAAGGCTTGGGGCTTACACCCTCCAAAGCCACAGCCTGAGCTGTACCTTGGCCCCTTTTAGCCATAGCTGGAGCTGGAGGAGCTGGGACACAGCGCACCACATCCCAAGCCTGTGTGGAGCAGCTAGGCCCCGGGCCTGAGCCACACAACCATTTTTACCACTTAAGCCTCGGGGCCTGTGATGGGAGGGGCTTCTGTGAAGGTCTCTGACATGCCCTAGAGACATTTTCCCCATTGTCTTGGCCATTATTATTTGACTTCTCTTTACTCATGCAAATTTCTGCAGCCGGCTAAAACCTGAAGACTCTTAGAAGAAGTAAATGTTCATGACCTTGAATTAGGCAATATTTTCCTATATATAACATCTAAAACACAAGAAACTAAAGTAAAAATAATCTAGTTTTACTTTCTATTGAACCTCAGAAAATTAAAACACATTGTGCTTCAAAGAACAACATCAACAAAGTAAAAATACAATCCACAGAATTCAAGATAATATTTGCAAATGATTGATTTGATCAGAGTCTAATATCAAGAATTTTTAGAAATGCTTAAATTCATCATTAAAATGGTAAATAACCCAATTTTGAAAAATGGACAAAGGGCTTGAATAAACATTTCTTTAAAGAAGATACTCAAACGGACAATAGGCCCACGAAAAGATGCTCAACATCATTTATGGTCACAGAAATCCAAATTAAATGCCAATGAGATATGAGATACCACTTCACACCCACAAAGATGACTGTTATCAAATACAAAAATAAAAAACATGACAAGTGTTAGGTAGCAAGGATGTAGAGAGAAGTTGAAACTCTCACACACTGCTAGTGGGAGTATAAAATAGTATAATCACTTTGAAAAACATTTTGGCAGTTCCTCAAAAAGTTAAATAAATGTAGAAACACAGAGTTATCTTGTGACCCAGTAATTCCCCTTGCAGGTACATAACTGGGAGAATTGAAACATATTCACACAAAAATTCATACATAAATGTTAATATTATCATAAAGCCAATATGTGAAAGCCATCCAAATATCCATGAACTGATAAATGGATAATTCAAATAGGCACATCCATACAATAGAATATTATTCAGCAAAAAAAAAAAAAAAATGAAATACTGCTACAACATGGATGAACCTTTTAACATTATGCTAAGTGAAATAAGCTAGATATAAAAGGCCATATTCTTTATGATTCTGTTACACGAAATATCGAGAAAAGGCAAATCCATAGAGACAGAAGGTGTATTAGTGGGAAGCATGAAATAGTGAGTGCATGCTAATGGGTACAAGGTTTCTTTTTTGGATTATAAGAATGTTTTAGAATTTGATAATGATGATGGTTGTATAACCTTATAACTATACTAAATTCAATAATATTGTGCATTTAAAATGGCTAATTTTATACTATGTGAATTTTATCAAGAAGGAACAAGGAAGAAAAAATGGATATCACTGGATAAGGTCCATAGGGTGGGACCCACACCAGATAAAACACATCTATAGTTAAATTAACTTTAAATATTGAACACCTGAAAAATAGACTATTATCTTGCCAATTTGTTCTGAGGTATGTCAAATTTATTTACTTGCCCAAGTTCACAAAGCTAAGCCACTAAGTTGTGGAGTTTGGATACATTCTGACTACAAAACCATGTACTGAGCTGTGGCACCTGCTGCCTCCTCTGGTCTAAGGGTAAGATAATTCCTCATATCTAGGATTGTTGGCTAGAAAAATGGAAGAAGATAAACATTAAAAATAGAGGAGGTATGTTTGTTTATATGAAAAATAAGGGTGAGAAATAACCTTGGGACATAGGGTTTGTCTAAAAATAAGAGTAACCTACAAAACAAGTTTCATCTGAATAAGTCATTCATCTTTAGGTAATGAATATCCCTTTCATGACCATGTATTCCTAAGAGTGAATAGTTAGAAAAAATATCGAGTATATCCTCAGAAACTGAAACAACCTTTATGTAAGACAAAAAGTAACTTCTTAACTTAGTTGACAAAAATTCTCCATAGTATCATTAATGATAGTGTCAGATAGCTAGCTAGCTCAATCCAAACAGCACTTTGAGGCTAATGTCTGGGTTCAAATCTCATACGATTAGTTGTCATATTCTAATTGTACCCCTATCTCTGACAGTTACCTCAGAAACATGTCCTTGATTACAAAGGAGAAAAAAGATGAAACCATACAGACAAATAAAAACAAGATTCATCAACACCAAAAAATGCCATCCAAAAGGATTTCATTCTGATGTGATAATATATCATTTTTATCATGGTATAGGATAAACAGCACATAATACTACGTAGTACCTACACGCAATAATATTACATTCATATTTGAGAAAAAACTAACCATTTTTCTTACATAATGACAATGACAATTTTCTCTGCTTAGGATAACTAGTAAGAACCTAGTAAGAACCTACATGCAATAATATTACTTTCATATTTGAGAAAAAACTAACCATTTTCCTTACATAATGACAATGACAATTTTCTCTGCTTAGAAGTAGTAAGAATTGTGTGACCTAGAAAGAAGTTTTGGAGTAAACATCAAAGGAAAAATGATGGAGAATATAGTAAAGAACAAGACTTCCATTTAGAACAAATGGATGTCCTAAAGATAAATAAGTCCTTTTAGGGAGAAAGTAGTATATTGTTAACAAATGACAAAGACCACAGAACTATTCAACTCTTATTTTTTTCCCATTTTCACCAATGAAATCAATGATAGTATTGAAACCCCTGTAAAACACTATCAGAAAGTATAACAGTATGGAATGGTTAAAGAAAGGGGAAAATGTACACAACAAGATAAGAGTATATCTAAATTATTTAAATGATGCCAGTCTCCATATTCATATGTTATATCCCAAAGCATGAGACACAGAATTCATGTAGTTTTTAAAGATCTGAAATGATGGAATATAGAACATAAGCAAATTTCTTAAATAGGTATAATGGTTCCAGAAACTATGAGGTTTAACTTCACCTTAGAGAAAATCTCAAGTGTGGCTTATTTAACTATTGGGGAAAATGAGAAGGAAAGTATAGTCACTGGAAAAATACTTGAAATATAATCTTCCCAAATATATGATTTTAGATTTTACTAGACTATAAATTAATATAATAATAAAATCCCCTTTTATAATTTTCAAAACATTTTGACAGCTGTAACACCAATTACTGAAGAAAAGTGTCTTGTACGCCAGGCAGCAGCAGGAAGGCAACTATTCCTATGTCAAAGAGTAGTTCCTATAATTAACATATATATAGTATATGGTAGACAACATGGCATAAACTTGTTTCTCTTTGCTCGTCCTCACTAAATACAAATACAAGCCCAGGAAATAATGCAAGAAGGAGTTAAAACAGAACACTGAAATATGGAAAGGGGAAGACAGACTGACAGGGACTCCAGGACTGGAAGAATACAGCAGTCATGACCTCTGACTCAACAGAAGAAGGTAAACCAGGCCGGGCATTTTCCAACATCCAATCTATCAGCAGAAGGTAAACCACACAGGCTCATTTTTTTCCCCAGTCCTAATGGGAGTCCCAACAACAATATTAGGTGAGCCTATCAGTATTGGCAGATTGATCAGAAATCCCAAGGACAATAAAAGGCCACAGAAAGCACTCATTCTCTGCTGGGCCTGAGACTGTGCTCTCCTCCTGAGGGTCGTCATGTAGCACCAGCAAAGAGGAATCACACCAAGTTCATTGGCTTAGCTTAGGAGGCCTTTTGGTCTTTATGGGCCAGAAAATCCTTTTTCCTAGGCAATACACACACACACACACACACACACACACACACACAAAGTCTGCCTAGGAAGTACTTGTCATCCCCATAGAATTCCTTCTCCTAATTAGAGTCACCGGAAAGCCTGGACTGGGGAAGCTCCGTGACCCCCCTCAGGCAGCGCCAGAAGGAATCCATGAGAGCTCAGGCAGTACCAGATACCAAACAGATGAAAACAGTAGCATAAAAGCTCTTAAAATTAAACTTCTACTGGAACTGCAATCAACAAAAGTAGGCCAGGACCTAAAGACTAAACCTACAAGTGATGACTGCCTGGCCTAGTCAAATCAAGATTTAAATAGGACCCAAAACCTTCTAACATCATAACCAAACTGCCCATAACACAATTTTAAAAATCACTCCTTATAGGAAGAACCAGAAAAATCACAGCTTGAATGAAAAAAAAAAAAAAGCAATCAACTGACACCAACAGCAGGATTAATTAAATGCTGTAATTATCGAACAATGATTTTAAAGCAACCATCATAAAAATACCTCAACAAAGTACAACTTTTTAAAAAGAGAAGGAATAAAGATGAATATATGGAATACAAAACTGTAAAAGTGATTTAAAAATACTTCAACAAGCAATTACAAATTTCTAAATGAAAAAACAGGAAGTCTGGAGTATATAGCAGAATTTGTAAATAATAATAACCAAATGGAGATAATAGAACTGAGAAGTACAATAACTGGTGGGAAAAATCTCACTAAATGAGCTTGATAGTACATTGAAGATGACAAGGGACAGACTCAGTGATTGACAGAATGTATTCAATCTGAACAAAAGAGCTGATCTTAAAAAGTGAAGAGTACCTCAGGAACCTGAGAGACAATTAGCAAAAGATCCAACTCATCATTAGATTCTCAAAAGGAGAAAAGAGATTGAGACTGAAAAGGTGCTTGAAGAAACGGCTGAAAGGGTCCCAGTTTTGGCAAAGGACATATGCATGCAAATGCAAAAATCTGAGCAAATCTCAAATATGAGAAAACGAAATTCAATTCAAGGACGTTCTAATCAAACTTCTGAAAAATAAAGACAAAATATTTTGAAAACAACCAGAGAGAAACAGTACATTGTGTATAGGGAAAACCAATTTGAATGACAGATTTTTCATCTGAAACCATGGAGGCCAGAAAAATATGGTGCAATGTTTTTCAAGTGTTAAAAGCACAGTCAACTATGTATTTTATAATCAGCGAAACTATTCTCCAGAAACAAAGAAGAAATAAAGAAATTCCCATAGAGAAAGAAACTAATTTGCTGATAGTACACATTCATTCCCTTAAAGAATGGCTAAAAGAAATTCCTCAAACAGAAAAAAAAATGATTAAAAAATGATAAAATGAAAAGAATGATAGTATTGAAATCCCTGTAAAACACTATCGGAAAGAATAACAGTATGGAATGGTTAAAGATAGGGAAAAGTGTACACAATGAGATAAGAGTATATCAAAATTGGCTGGGCGCGGTGGCTCATGCCTGCAGTCCCAGCACTTTGGGAGGCTGAGGCAGGCAGATCACTTGAGGTCAGGAGTTTGAGACCAGGCTGGCCAAGATGGTGAAACCCTGTCTCTACTAAAAATACAAAAATTACCCAGGCATGATGGTGCACATCTATAATCCCAGCTAACTGGGAGGCTGAGGCATAAGAACCACTTGAACCTGGAAGGCAGAAGTTGCAGCAAGCCGAGATCGCGCCACTGCACTCCAGCCTGGGAGACAGAGTGAGACTCTGTCTCCAAAAAAAAAAAAAAGAGTATATCAAAATTATTTAAATGATGCAAGTCTCCATAGTCATATATTATATTCCAAGCATGAGATACAGAATTCATGTAGTTCTTAAAGATTTCAAATGACAGAATACAGAGAATGTAAGAAAAAATCTGTAATAGGTACAGTGGTTCCAGAAACTATGAGGTTTAACCTTACCTTGGAGAAAAACTTAAGTGTGGCTTATTAAACTGTTGGGAAAAATGATAAGGAAAATATAATCTTGGAGCATCAGGAAGGAAAAAGAGTCACTGAAAGAACACAAATATGAGTACATAAAATAAACTATCTCCCATGAATTTTATAAATCATATTGACTATTGAAAAAAATTATAATGCTATCTGATACTGAATACGATGATATTTAAAAGCAGAAAACATAAAGGAATTTAAACAGCACTAAGGTAAACACTTCATTGGAAGTAGTAAAATGTTGATAACACTGTGATAAGAAACATATGTATATTATTATACACAGAGGAGCCACTAAGGAATATATACAAAAAATACACTAAAAACAACATAAATCAGTCAAGATGGAAGCCTAAGAAATGTTCAAATAACCCAAAAGAAGGCAAAAAGAAACACAAAAAAGAAACAGAAGTAACAAAGAGAAAACAACTAATAAAATGACAGACTTATGCTCTAAAATACTAATAATTACCTAAAATGTAAACTATCTAAAATCATTGATTAAAAGGCATAGATTGAAAAAGTGGATAGAAAAATATGTCCTAACCCTATGCTATTTACATGAAAGTCACCTCAAATTCAACAATACAGGTAGGTTGAAATACATACCACACAATAAAAAAGAAGCTGTATTAATATCTGATAAAGTACACTCAGATCAAGGAAAATTCACAGAAAATTAGTAGGGGCAAATGGGGATATTACATAATGATAAAAGGAGCAATCCACAAATAACTGAATGAAAAGGAAGATACAATAGATCAAAATATACGGGTTCAGCTAAAGTATTATTGAGAAGAACATTGATAATGCTAAATGTTCATGTCAGAAAAGATCTCAATTTAATAACCTAAGATGCTACCTCAAAAAACTAGAAAAAGAAAATTGCAAACTAAACCCAAAGCAAGCAAAAGGAAAATAGTAAATACATGAACAGAAATTAATAAAATTGAAAACAGAAAAACAATAGAGAAAATCGATGAAATCAAAAGCTGCTTGTTCAAAAAAATTAATAAAATTAGCACACTTCTAGCAAGAATGACTATATTTTTAAAAAAGAGGAGAAAAAGTTAGCAATATAAACAATGAAACAGAAAACACCACAACAGATCCTGCAGCCATTTAAAAAATGATAAAGGAATACTACAAAGTAGTGCTCATAAATTCAACAACTTTGAAAAAATATAACAATTCCCTAAACACCACGACTGCCAAATCTTGATTATGATGAAGTGAATAACCCTACAACCATTAAAGAAATGGAATCCATAACTTAGGAGCTTCCAAAAAAGAAATCTCCAGGCTAAATGGTTCCACTGGAAAATACTACCAAACACGTGAAGAATAATTAACACCAATTCTGCATAATCTCTTCCAGAAAGTAGGGAACACTTCTAAGCTCATTTATGAAGTATTGTCTGAGTATCAAAAATCATACAAAGATAGGATTAACCCAAAAACCATAGACTAATATCACTCATAAAATTTACACATAAAAATCCCCAACAATATAAGCAAAAAAAAAAAAAAAAAATCCTCAAACTGAGTAATATATAAGAACTAAACACCATGACAAGCTTATTCCAGGTATAAAAGGTTGTTTCAGCATTTGAAAATTAATGAATGCAATCCCCCATACTAATACCTAAAGATGAAAAATTACCTGTTCATATCAATTGATGTATAAAAAGCATTTGACCAAAAAGAGAGAAAAAATACCTCTCAGCAGGTTAGGAATAGAGTGGTACTACCTTTATTTAATAAAGAACATCCACAAAAAACCTACAGCTAACAACACTCATAGTACCCTTACAATCATTCCAAAGAAACTAAAATAATCAGGTATAATTTTATCAATTTTATCAAAACATGCACAAGATCTGTATGCAGAAAATTATTAAGTGCTGATGAAAGAAACCAAAGATCTACATAAAAAGATATACATACTCTGTTCATAGTTTGAGGATTTAACATAGTAAAGATGTCAATTCTCCCCCAATTGATTTATAGGTGTCTTAGTCCATTCCAGCTGCTATAACAAAATACCATAGACTGGAAGGCTTATCAGCAATAGAAATGTATTTCTCACGGTTCTAAAGAGAAGGAGTTCCAAGATCAAGGTGCTGGTAGATCTGTTGTTTAATGAGGACCCACTTCCCAGTTCACAGACGACCATCTTTTTGCTATGTTTTCACATGGTAGAAGGGGAGAGGGAAATCTATGAGGTCTCTTTTATAAGAGTGCTAATCCCATTCATGAAGGCTCTACCTTCATGAACTAACCATTTCCCAAAGGCCCTACTGCCAAATATCATCACATTAAGGATCTGATTTCACCACATAAATTCTGGAGGGACATAAACATACAGTCTACAGCATTCTGCTTTTGACCTCCTTCCCCAAAATTCATGTTTTTCTTATGTGCAAAACACATTTGTTCCACCCTAACAGCCCCAAGTCAAAACTTATCTCAGCTACAACTTTAAAGTCTAAGTCCAAAGTCTCACCAAAATATCATCTAAATTAGATATGGAAGAGACAAAAGGTCTAATTCAACCTGGGCAAACTTCTCTCCACTTGTGAACCTGTGAAACCAACATTTTATGTGCTTCCAAAATGCAGTGGTGGGACAGGCATAGGATAGGCATTCCTATTCCAAAGGGAGCAATAGGCAAGTAGTGACGGGTCTCAAGTCCAAAATCCAGTGGAGTTAATTCCATTAGACCTTAAAGATTGAGAATAATCTTCTTTGGCTGTATGCTGTAACCTCAAGATCCACTGGAGCAGAGGTCCTACCCAGTAGACACACTTGAACAGTGTTCCTGTCCACAAAGCTTTGCCAGGCAGGGGGACCCCAAGACTCCATGTAGCATTGCTCCTATGGCTTTAGGTGGCCCTGTCTCACCCAGCAGCTCCGTACCTTGGCCCCCATCCCCATGGCTGTTCTCTGCCTGGGCCCTGTGCCTCAGCTGGGAGGCCTGATCCTTTGAAATCTAGGTAAGAACAACATGGCCCCACAGCTTTGCTGGGTGCAGCCATACCACACCAGGGCCCTCCAGAGCCACATGTGGAGCAGCTGAGGAGCATGGGCACTGGAGTGAAGTGAGCGGAGCCTGCAATGTGAGGAGGCACCAGGCAGGGTACACTGTGATCCTTCATGTGCCAATGGCCTCTACACTGTGATGGGAGTGGCAGCTCTGATGATCTCTGAACTGCATTCAGAGTCATTCTTCCATTTTCTCGAACAGCTCCTGACTTCTGTTTAAAGAGCTAACAAATCTCCTTATCAAACAGTCATTTGGCCATACCCTTTGTGTTCTTTCTTGAACATGCTTTTTCTATTTTTACAATATGAATAGGCTAAGAATTTCCCAAGCCTTTATGTTCTGATTTCTTTTTAATTAACAATTCTGCCTTTAAGTCATTTCTCTCTTCTTTCATTTTACTATAAATTGTCAGGAAAAAGCAGGTCACTTTTCAACACTTAGGAATTTCCTCAGCCAAAATACCCAATTTCTTCACTCACAGGTTATACCTTCCACAGAATACTAGAACATGAGCACAATTCAACCAAGTTCTTTGCCACTTTATAACAAGAATGACCTTTACTCCATTGCTCAATAACATATTCCTCATTTCCATGTGAGATCTCAACAGAATGGCCTTCACCATCTATTTCCACCAACACTCTCTAAGGCTCTCTTCTTTTCTTTCTGAGCCTTTACTAGAATCATCCTTATCAGTCTGTTCACAGCAATGCAGGCTCTTTCTAGTATGCATGTCAAAACTCTTCCAGCCTCTACCCATTACCCAGTTCCAAAGCCACATGCATACTTTTTGGTATTTGTAACAGCACTACCCCCACTCCTAGGTATCAATTTCTCCCTCAGTCCATTCAGACTGCTATAACAGAATACCATAGATTACGTGGCTTATCAACAACAGAAATTTATTTCTCACAGTTCTGGATGTTGGGAAATCCAAGATCAAGGTGCCAGCAGAGTGCGAGCCCTCTTCCTGGTTCATAGACAGCCATCTTCTCACTGTGTTTTCACACGGCAGAAGAGGCAAGAGAAGCCTCTGGGGCCTCTTGTATATAGACACCCATCTCACTCATGAGGCCTCCACCATCATGACCTAATCCCCTCCAAAATACTGGTGAGAACCGAGAAACAGACCCACACAAATACGCTCAATTGGTTATTTACAATGGTACAAAAGCAATTCAATGGGAGAAGGGTAGTCTTTTCAACAAATGGCCTTGGAGCAATTGGACATTCATAAACAAAAAAAATTGAACCCCAACCTAAACCAACCTAATGGAGAAAATAATCTGAATCTAGAGCTAGACAAAGAGTTCTTAGACTTGACACCAAAAGCACAACCCATAAGAGGAAAAACTGATAAACTGGACCGATTCAAAATTAAACATTCTTGCTCTTTGAAATACCATTTTAAGAGAATAAAAAGACAAGCTATAGACTGGGAGAAAATTTTCCAAAGCACACATCCAACAAAGGACTGGTATTTAGAATATATGAAGAACTCTCAAAACAAAACAACAAAGAATCCAATTAGAAATGGAAAAAAGACACACACGGAGACATTTCACTGAAAAGGATATGCAGATGACAAATAACACAAGAAAAAAAATGTTCAAATCATTAGCCATTAAAGAAATACAAATCAAAACTACAATGTGATATCATTACATACCTATCAAAATGGATAAGTTTTTTAAAAAGTCTTAACATCAAATGCTGGCAAGGATATAGAGAAACTAGATCACTTATAATTACTGCTGGAGAAATCTGAAAAACACTTTGGCAGTTTCTTTAAGAACTAAGTATGTAATTATCACACATACCAGCAATTGCATTCTTGGGCATTTATCTCAGAGAAACAAAAATTTATATTCACACAAAAACTTGTACACAATGTATTCATGTTCATAATAGCCCCAAACTGGAAACAACCCAGAGGTCCTTCAACAGGTTTATAGTTATACAAATTGTGGTACATATTCATACCACGGAATACTACTCAGCAATAAAAAGGAACCAATTATTGATATACACAATAATTTGGATGATTATCCACAGAATTCTACTTTGTGGAAAAAAGCCAGTCCCCTAAACTCTATATACTGTATGATTCCATTTATATAACATTCATGAAACAACAAAATTATAGAAACAAAGAAAAGATTAGGGGTTACCAGGAGCTAAGGATGAGGTTATGAAGGGGAAGCAAAGAGGAAATAGGTATGTTCACATAAAGGCAACACCAGGGATCTTTGTGGTGGTGGAAATACTCTCTATCTTGACTGGAGTGGTAGATACACAAACACACATGAGATAAAATTGCATAGAACACAATACACAAACACAAAGGAGTACAAATAAAACTAGGGAGATCCAAATAGGATGGATAAACTACATCAATGTCCATTTCCTGGTTATGATAATAGACTATAGTTTGCAAGATGTTACCATTGGGGAAAACTGAGTAAAGGGTACATAGGATCACGCTGCATTACTTCTTACAACTGCATGTGATAAAATCTCCAATTACCTTAAAATAAAAAGTTTAATTTTAAAGAATACCTAATGTATATATAAACCACTTAGCACAGTGTTTAGCCTAGAAAAAAACAAAGGTTAGCTATTATTGTTTTTCACCAGCATGTTCAACTCTGGAAACAGCAATTCAAGACAACCGTAAACACCAGAAAACCTTGATGAGGGGGACCTTCTTGACCTCTGCAAACCATGTTAATACTTGGGGATTGAAGAAATTAGAATCATTTACCATGGAGTGTGGAAGACTAAAGGAAACATATCAGTCATTAAAAGAGCTGAAATAGTAGAAGCAACATACTCTATTAATTCCTAGAGCCACATTGGGGCCATTTCAAGAGAAATTTTTATTTTTTGGTATAAAAATAAAACTATAACCATTCAAGCTGGCTATTAACTAAAAAGTTTATCTTGAAAAATTTGCAATAAACCCCACTGGATTCATAGGGACACAAATCAGGGCTTTCTCAGTGCAAACACCAGAGAACATGTATATGGTCCTGGCCAATGCCCATCATTCAGAGATGGCCGGGAGGAGATTCAAGCTTAGAGTCACAACCTGAAACCTTAAAGATCACTTGCAATCATGATTCTCTGATTCTACATGACAAAAATCAGAAAACTTTGGTAAAGCTACAGAGTTATATCTAAAATTTTAAAGTAAGGGAAGGGTGCATGGGGTTGGCAATAAAACTTTTGAAAAAATGAGTTTTTTTAAAAGTGAACTATAAATATTATAGTTCAATTCAGTATTATATATTCCAGTTATGTAGTTACTGGGGCCAAAAGCAATTGATTAAAATATTAGCCTCTTGAAAAGTAACCAGATACTAAAGCAACAAAAAATAAATACTAGCCACTTAGCTCCTAAAGGAATTATGGTTTTCAGTTAGTGAGTGATCGCATAGCCTTTCATGATCTTGTAATAAAAGTACTCATACAGGCATAAGTCACCACTATGATCAGGCTTTGAAGCCCATAGTATCTCGTCAGACTATATAATGGGGATATTTATTATCTGCCCAAAGGAGCTGATAGGATTCTTGAATGTTTTAGTCATGTTTCAACACTCAGGCCTGCGTAATCATATCCCGACAATTAAGCAAATGAGAATTCTCACACTTTAAAAGCTGGTATATTAGTAGCTCTTAATATTTATTACACAAGTATATGTATTACTAGATTCTAGAGCTAATAAAGATGGTTTTAATGCTTCCAACTAGTATTTTCAATGTTCAGTAAGGTAATCAATTTGTCCAATTTTAAGCAGCATAGCTCCATAAATGAGGTATTTGGCATGGAACCTGATTTGAAATGCATTCTTATCTCAAGTGATTGAATAGTTGTAATGAACATTTATAATTTGTGGTATATTATAGAAGGAAGTGGATTGAATTTCTCTATCAAAATTATGCATGGTTCAAAATCTTCTGTGCTCTAACACATAGAAACTGGCAGACAAATGCAATTACATTAAATGTGCTGTCATCCAGAACATCTGAAGAATGCTATTTATCCAATCTTATCAATTTAAGCTTATTCTGCTACCATAGCTGAGTACAAATACCAGGCCATGACCATCACATTAATACCATGAGGCTATACCAAATGCCATTTCTAGAAATCAATGGAGAGAATTTTACTGGGTCCAGGCTATTTCACTAGAAGGCAATTGTCAAATCAATCTGTGTCTAACTTAATTTGTAACTTGATTTATACCTACAATGTTTGCAGATTAGACAACCATTTATTTGCAGAAAAACGGACCTTTCAATAAATAGTATTATCACTTTTCACAGAAATTAACACATTATTTCCAAAATATATAAATTATTCAGTAGATTAATAAAGGAGAGTACCTTCTTTGCAGATAAGCAATTTCAGTGAAGATATTACTTATGACAATTCTGTGACATTTAGAAATTCCCGCACTTATCAGAATATACAAGTTGTAAATTTACACTAAATGATCTCATTATTGTATGTAGGGTGCAGTTTACTTAAAGATAGATATTATTCATGAAATAGCATGCTAGTTTAGCTTTGAAATCATCTCTAATGTAAATAAAGTTAATTGTTTTTTAAAAGACAAATATGTCGCTCATTTCACATACCAAGACTGTGTATTGTCATTATAAACTTGAATAATGTAAGCTGTACTTTTTAAAACTAAAGTTCTTCATGTGTTTTGCCCCAGATGATGAAAACCAACTTCTGTCCTCAGATTTAAAACTGAGAGCACAGGCAATTAAAAAAATCCTGTATTTTCTTTTTATTGCTTAGAACCTAAGCAATAAAAAAAATTAATTTCTCATCAACTTCATTCACCATTTTACATTTAAAATTGAATATAAATGTAATAACTAGCTATAAGTTGATTTTATTTGTTTTTGTCATCCAAAAGATATCATTAGAATTAGCTGATTTTTTTTTTTTTTAATTACAGTGAAAGTGGCTTTCACATTGGGCTGAAGTTATAGACCAAGAACAGCTACGTCTTTTTGAAAATACTATTTTGAAGTTTTCCAACTTGGTCAGGTGATCTCTGACCCTTCCCAACCGTCAATATGCACAGGAGCAGATTAGAAAATGGGGTCAACTCTGTTCACTGAAAGAACAGTTACATTCAGTCACCATTTGCTATACCCGCATCTTCACCCACAATTATTTTCAACTCTCTTAAGCCATGTTTTGCCCCTACCACCACTGAATGTCCTTTGACAAGGATGAAAATGACTAACCTCATCATCAGTGTGGACTCCTTTCAGTATGCATCTCACTTCTCCTCTCTATAAATGAACATTGTAGAAGACTTCTTTCTACTTGGAACTCTTCTTTGAACTTGCAAACCACCACCTTCGTTTATTTCTTCTTACTCTTTGGTAATTCCTTCTCCATCTCTTCTCTGAGCTGCTTTCATTTTTCTCAACTCCTTAGTGTTAATGGGTCCCCACAAGTCTAGCCCTGGATTTCTTCTCAACCTTCTTGGATAATATCATTAACTTCTAAGCCTTCTATCACCATATATATGGTTCCCAGGCTTTCTTCTCCCATTTATTTACGAAATATTTATGAGCACTTTCTATATACGTCTTTCTTCTGGGTGATGGGCATTAGGTCATATGCTGTCACCTGCCTCTTTCAAAGGCATCACAAATCCAACATCTCAAAAATAATACTTTTAGCTAAAATCTGCTTGCTCTTAGATTTCTTTTCGTGGAAGCTGGTGCCACCCATTCATCCAGACCCCAACAGAATTAACCTAGTTTCTTCTTTCTCATGTCCACCAGTGAGTGAGCAGTCAATTTGATCTCCTTTATGTTTTTTATTTGTTGTTTCTTCTTTGCTCCTGCAGTATCTTACTATTTCTGTTGTTTCTGAAACTTGCTGTGTCTACTTTCAAAACCTTTCAATTCGTCTTCCATAGTACTATTTTGCAAAAACATCCATTTAATATGTTGTTTACTGCTATAGTGTGAATGCCCCCTCCCAAACTCATGTTGAAATTTAATTGCTATTGTAATGATATTAAGAGGTGGGACCATCAAGAGATTACAAGGATATGAGGGCTCTGCCCTCATGAACGGATTAATGTTGTTTTGCAAGAGCGGGTTCATTATCATGAGAGTCCATTGTTATCAAAGTAAGTTCAGCTCATGGAGATAGAGAATAGAAGGATGGTTACCAGAGGCTGGGAAGAGCAGTAGTGGAGGAGGTGGGTGTGATTAATGAGTACAAAAACAAAAAAAAAAATAGAATGGGACAGGCGCGGTGGGTGGCTCACGCCTGTAATCCCAGCACTTTGGAAGGCCGAGGCAGGTAGATCACTTGAGGTCAGGAATTTGAGACCAGCCTGGCCAATATGGTGAAAACCCCGTCTCTACTAAAAATACAAAAAACTAGCCGAGCGAGGTGGCGGGAGCCTGTAGTTCCAGCTACTCAGGAGGCTGAGGCAGGAGAATGGCGTGAACCCGGGAGGCGGAGCTTGCAGTGAGCTGAGATTGTGCCACTGCACTCCAGCCTGGGCGACAGAGCGAGACTCCGTCTCAAAAAATAAATAAATAAATAAATAAATAAATAAATAAATAAATAAATAAAATAAGCCAGACATGGTGGCAGGCGCGTGTAGTCCCAGCTACTCAAGAGGCTGAGGTAGGAGAATCACTTGAACCTGGGAGGTGGAGGTTGCAGTGAGCCAAGATCATGCCACTGCACTCCAGCCTGGGTGACAGAGCAAGACCAAGAGAGAAAAGAGAAGAGAGCAGAGAAGGAGGAGAGGGAAGGGGAGGGAAGGGGAGGGGAGGGGAGAGAATAAGTAAGACCTAGTATTTTGATAGCACAACAGGGGGACTATAGCCAATAATAATTTAATTGTACTTTTTAAAGTAACTAAAAGAGTATAACTGGATTGTTTGTAACACAAAGGATAAATGTTTGAGGGGGTAGCTATCCAATTTTCCATGATGTGATTATTACACATTGCATGCCTGTACCAAAATATCTCCTGAACCCCATAAATATATACGCCTACTATATACCCACAAATTTTTTTTGAAAAGGCAAGTTTGACCCTCTTCTGCTGGTTTGCTCTCACTTTCTCTTGCCTTTCTGCCTTCTGGTATGGGATGGTGCAGCAGAAAGATCATCACCATATGCCAGTGCCATGCTCTTGGATTTCCCAGACTCTAGGACAATAAGCCAAATAAATTTCTGTTCCTTAGAAACTATCCAGTCTGTGGTATTCTGTTACAGCAACATACAATGCATTAAGACACTTGCTGATCATATTATTTATGAAAGCCTCAGAAAAACATCTAAACCCCTTAGCAAAATATGGAAGACATTTCATTGCTAGTTGTAGGAAATAATAGCTACACTTTATCAGTGCTTACTGCATGCCATTGTGCTAAAGCTCTAAAAACACAATTTATTGTTTATTTTCAAAAATTCTGTGAGAAAGAGGGTGGAATCATTATCCCCATTTTAAACATGATGAAATAGAGAATCTGAGAAATTAAATAATTGCTTAAAGTCACAAGCTACTAAGTGTCAGATTTGAGGTTCACCCAAATCTCCTGTCTCCCAGGTCCATGCTCTTAATCACAGTGCTGGACGACCTCCCTTGTTGCTCCAGGTCCATCAGTTGCCAGTACTCTCCATTTTAGCCATGGCAACTCCTTTGGAAGATCCCAACATGCTTATCCAGGCTGCCACCCAGAATGTCTTTTCTTACTTGTACTCTTGTAGAAAACACTGACTCCTCTCAAGCACTTTATAAGGAATCGTTTCCAAATCAGCTCTGAAAGCAATTTCTAAGAACTTTCTAAAATGCCACAAGCAGTAACAGGCTTTGGTGTCATTTCATAGCCTCCTGATGTATATGATATTCGGGGGCAGCTCTTACTTGGCACAAATAGAGACAGAACATTTCTTAAAGGAGCCCCATTAATTTATATTTATAACTCGTAAAGTAGGTAATAATTCTGGCCAATAGCTTTGGCAGATGATAACAGCACAGGCAAATAGCCTTCAAAAATGAACACATATACATTTAAACACTTACAAAAGTAAATGTGAACTAATTTGGGGGCTACTATATGCAAGCAAAAGAACATTATCTTTGGAGTCAGACCCACTTGGATTTAAAATTTTCTACCACTTACCATATATGTATTCTAGGGTGTGATACTTAGCCCACTAAGCCTCAGTTTTTCCATTTTTAAAATAGGAGGGAAATGACTAGATCATAGGGCTTTGTGAGCATTAAATGAGAAAATGCTTATAAAGATCCCAACGTGGCTCCCGGAAGAGAAACATTTTAGTTGCTTTCCAAACCTCATTTCTCCCCTTTCCTCAGTGCTGCAACTCAAAAACGCCAGCATCAACTATACTACAGACTCTTTAATGAGATCTCATGGGACAACCAAAATATGTCATGTCTACTATTTTACTGTACCCTGAAAAAAATCTAGACTGCCACATTTAGTGACTGGAGATGGCAGGAAGTTGAAGGGTTCATTCAAAAAGACCTGGTAGATCTTTTTTATGAAAAGCTGTCAAATATCACGACATCTCCTACTCATGATCAATTTATATCTGCATTACTACAATGGAAGAATCGTCTGCTTCACAGAAGCATTGAAGATAACCCAGACACTCTTAGAAAAACATTGGTGGGTGATCCTATGCCATTCATTAAGCACTCTTCTGCACAGAGCCTGTGGTGGACACCACACAGGCAGTTAACAGAGCTTTTCTCCATGAACTTGAAGTATGTAATTAAATGAGAGAGAGGAGAGAGAGACAGAGAGGGACAGAAAGAGAGAGAGAGAGAGAAGCAGTCTCCCCGGCTTTGTCTCCGAACTTGAAAGTATTCTGGGTGGTAACAACCAGCAGGACTTCTGGCAGAAGTGGTGGAATCTTTGGGAGTTCGGAAGCACCAAATCGAGACTAGTATGTATGACTGTGTGGCAGCTGCAAGCCCCACACAATGAGCATGTTGGCAAGTCATGCAGAAAATAGAGCCAGGAATAATACTGAGCAGCAGCAGAGCCTCTAAACCTGACCATTCCTCCACATATTTTAAACATATGTTTAGGCCAGCAGGGGTCACAGGGACAGCTGAAAAGCCCCTTCCGAAGCTGTCAGAGACAACATTTGTAAAGGCCTCTTGATGCCTGAAAGTGCCAATAAGGGTGTTTTCCTCTCATGCGAGCATGAAATGTGCCTGAGAGAATGCAGCATATAGACCCAGAGGGTGCAAGAAACGCAACCAAGAGACCAGGATATTTCCCTTGGGCCAGGCCACCAGTCCGACTCCTGCTACAGCCACAGAAGCCGAGAACTAGGCTGTCCCATTTCCCCACAAGTCCCTTAGGGAAACACGGAACTGTAGCTGGAACATCTCAGCTTCCAAGCTTTAAACAAAACACCAGGCCATTTGACTTACATAGCATATCTCAATAAACATGATTTAGAATGCATAATTTGGTATTTCTAAACTATATAATCAAATAAATTCCTGTTACTGGCAAAAGAGCAGGAGCACCACAGGAGTAACTGCATAGAGAGTTTACAATAAGTGTGTCTCTGCAAGCTTACTGAATGATCACTTTCCTTATTTGGCCCTTTCTTTTGCTAAAATATTTTGCAAAATAATAATACACCATTGTTCTGGCCCTATTAATACAATAACTGTACAATCTTACCTTAAAAAGAAACTTGGCCAAAAACAAATGAAATCACTTAAAAAATAAAGCAATCTTTTTTTTTTTCTTTTCTTTTTCTGAGACGAGTGCTCACTCTGTCACACGGGCTGGAGTGCAATGGCGTGATCTTGGCTCACTGCAACCTCCACCTCCTGAGCTCAAGTGATTCTCCTGTCTCAGCCTCCTGAGTAGCTGGGATTACAGGTGCCCACCACCACACCCACCTAATTTTTGTATTTTTAGTAGAGATGGGGTTTTACCATGTTGGTCAGACTGATCTCAAACTCCTGACCTCAGGTGATCCACCTGCCTCAGCCTCCCAAAGTGCTGGGATTACAGGCGTGAGCCACCGCGTCTGACCCATTCCTTCTAAATAATTTAAAGTGAAATGGATATGTCATAAAAATTCACAGCTACAAGTGACACCAAGTCAGTACCCATATCTCTGAATGAAAGATCCAGTGTCACATTTTAACAAACTAGCACAGAATAATATTGCAAAGACAGATTTTGAAATCCAAAAATCTGTTATGCTGACTTCATAATGAAAAGTTTCTTCTTAGAGTACTTATAAGTAACCATAAATTCAGCTATTATAGAAATCACTGGAAACCCAAGCCTCTTGCCTCTTGCCAATCACAATATCATTGCCCTATTTAATGTTGTATGGGTGACACCCAAAATTTAGTCTCTCAAGCTAAAGGGAGGGCAATTATTCTTAGAATCCAGTAAAGTGATTTTGAAAAGCTAAGAGAAACTTCCCTGGGGAGACACAGACATGAGACTAAAGTCAAACCCACACAAGGAATTTAACAAGATCTCACAAGTCAGAGCAAAAAAGTTTCCTACAGATGGATATGTTACTTTGCAGGACTGTAGTAATCATTTCACTATGTACAATATTTGCTATGTATATCAAAACATCATGTTGTATACCTTAAATATATGTATACAATAAAAAAAAAAAAAAGTTGGCCAGGCATGGTGGTTCATACCTGTAATCCCAGCACTTTGCAAGGCCAAGGCAGGTGGATCACTTGAGGCCAGGAGTTCGAGACCAGACTGGCCAACATGGTGAAACCCTGTCTCAACTAAAAATACAAAAATTAACCAGGCGTGGTGGTAGGTGCCTGTAATCCCAGCTACTTGGGAGGCTGAGGCATGAGAATCACATGAACCCGGGAGACGGAGGTTGCAGTGAGCTGAGATCACACCATTGCACTCCAGCCTGGGTGACAAGAGCAAGACTCAGTCTCAAAAAAAAAAAAAGAAGAAGAAGAAACAGTTTCCGACAGTGCAGTACTATGGTTCTATCAATAGCACCTCAAGAATAAAAGGTGAGTGTAATGATTGGTCCTGAAAAAAGCCTGAAAATGTGAGAATGTATACCCAAAGAGCAAGGATACCAAATGTACATTTATTTCACCGGAACTTTTTTTAAAGAGTGGGTTTCCAGTCTGAATCACCTCTTGGGTTACTAAATTGCATAAATTTATCAAACACATTTTCAATTATTGTGCTATATTTACCTCTTTCAAATGTAAAAAAGTATTCCTACTCCTCACATTCTAAAATGTAATAACTAAATATATTATCCTTTCCAGTGCTTTTATTGATTGATTGATTTTTTTCCATTTTAACATTCTTCTGTGAGTCTTTCAAAACTGCAAAAAAAAAAAAAAAAAAAAAAGCGAACCCTAGTGCTTACAGCTAAGCTCTCTGGGTTCCAGTCCCAACTCTGGCACTACTGATTAGATGGAGTCCTTGAGCAGGTAACTTTACCTCTCTGTACTTCAAACCCCTTACATTTAAAATAGGGTCATAATAACAGCTTTTAGTACTGTTGTGAGGACTTTAAACAGGTTGAAACATGCAGAACTTCAGGAGCAGCACCCGCTACATCATTACATTCACTATGCTATGATCATCATGAATGCTGATCTTTTACATATGGTCTTAAAATGGGCAGTATTTTCTGGAGAATGAATCTCTTCTACTTGTTCATTTTACCTATTATTACCATGTTTATCCCGGCTAGATCTCAAAAAAAATTTAGTTTCAGCAGATCATTTGGAGGCCAAATGTATAAAGAGTTAACTCAATTAGGAGAACCTGCTCCAACCAGGCAAAAGATAAGCAAAGGGAAGGATGAACATGTGCTATGATGGCTGGCTGCTTAAAGAGAAGAGCCAAACGAGTCTGAATAGAAATATTAGCAGACAAGAAAGCTCTATTTTCTGATATTATTCCAAATAAACAATGGAAATTTTTTTTTCCTTTGAGGAATCCAAGAATGGCTTAGAAAATTGTCACATTTCATCATATTACAGTATTTGTTACTAAGCAAAATATTTTCTAGTGATGAATAACACTAGAAGTTACCAGAGAAGCTCTCTCCTCAGAACTACAAAATTTTTCTTTCTTATAATTCACAAATATTTCAATAATATTGTTTTTTTTTTTAACTCTTGGATTTACTGTCCTGTAGAGAATAGCATGTTTTATCCGTGTCTCATCAGGATGGTGGGAACAGCAGCCACTGGAAATTCTGCCCACAAATATTCATAAACATACCATCCTGATATAGATATACCCTTCACAGTTGTCAAAGCACCTTCACTTACATTATCTCATGTAATCGTCACAATGATGAAACAGGAGGGGGGAGGTATATTTTTCCAGTAAAAGAGAAACTGAAGCCCAGATAGATGGTTTCTCTGGTTTCTGATGCAATTGCTTCCTCTACCAATGTGTTCCCAAGACAGACCATGAACCTTACTTCCAGGCTGCACCCATGATCACTACACAAACTTCAGTGTTATTACTATCCCCCACCTGTGATCTATCTCCCTATTTCATCTCAGTGACAAAACTTCCTGGCCTATGTAGCTCATTAAATCTTAACCCAATGCCAGAGTTCCCAAAGTAAGACTGTCAGGGGGGATTTAACCTAAGTCTTTCCACCAATTTATTGTTAGTTACATACATTTGCCCCAACAGATTTTGATATTGGAAACCAAAATAACAATAACAATAATAATAGCAACTCTCAGGTAGCAGTATGATAGACTTTTTATTTACATTATATTTATCCTCAAAACAACCCTAAAAGGTAAATTATTAGTATTCTTATTTTATACATGAAGAAACTGGGTCTCCAGGAAGTTGAGAACTTTAGTGGGGCCACAGAGCTGGTGGTGATTATGTCAGATTTGAAAGCTAACTTCAGCTGTATTCAACGTGCACCCACTTTTCATAATGGTGCATTGTTTTAAATCTCTGAATTCCCAATATCTGGCATGATGTCTACCACGTTGTTACTGCTCATTGACAGTGTTAGTAATTAAAGACAGAACCAATGTATTAGTCTGTTCTCACACTGCTGATAAAGACATACCCAAGATTGGGTAATGTATAAAGGAAAGAGATTTAATGGACACACCATTTCACATGGCAGGGGAGGCCTCCCAATCATGGCGGAAGACAAATGTAGAGCAAAGGGACGGCTTACATGGTGACAAGCAAGAGAGAGTTCGTGTAGAGAAACTCCCCTTTATGAAACCATCAGATCATGAGACTTATTCACTATCACGAGAACAGCATGGGAAAAACCCACCCACATGATTCAATTACTTCCCACCAGGTCCCTCCCATGATATGTGGGAATTATGGGAGCTGCAGTTCAAGATGAGATTTGGGTGGGGACACAGCCAAACCATATAAACCAAAATGAGATGTACATTCTCCTGACTGCATTGGAAATCTCAGTTTTCCTAGTTGATACTCACTGCCAGTTTTCTGTCCTATGGGAGCTATCTTGCATTCCTCTTAATTCCGTGGCCTGGAGGAGTTAGTGCTGTGTATTCTACATTGCTGCTGCCAAAAAATTGCCCTTCACCAGCCCTGAGCATCCTCTGAGGCACACTTGCTCCCTTATGCACTTTCCTACATCTTTATCACCACCATCTGGTGAGCTCCAGGACACCTCCTCAATTCCTTAATAGCTCTAGCACCTAAGACAAAAATCTACAGCTCCTCATCTGCCACCACAGTTTTCTTGACCTTCTCAATGCCAAACAACTACAACTGTGATCCACTTCATCCACTTTGCAGACTATCATCTCTTGGAAATGCCCCAGCTTGACAGTTTTCATCTATCTATTTCCCTTCTCTGGCCTCCACCACTCATCTCTCCTTTATTGAACCTGATCATTTTTCTTCTACTTTCTTCAACAATCTGCAGCCTAATAAACCAATCTCCTGCTTCCCTCACACCTTTGCTCTTTCCTTCACCACAACTCTATTCCCTATAGTACAAATATGCTCAATCTTTCATCACCTACAAAATCTTTCCCATAAGCCTACTCAAAATCAATTGTTCTTCTATATCTGCCCTTAATACTTGTCCATTTAGTTGAAACTTATAATCTAAGTAAGTCCATATGTAGAAATTTAGCCTTGTAGAAATTTACTCCAAAACTATACAAAAAGGCATAAAAATACAATTACAGGTATGACATCTGCATCTTTCTGTGAAAATGCTTCAAATATCAGGAAAAAATGATGACATAACAGTATCTCTTCACATTAGCAACTTGTTATCCAAATACAAGCAGATCAGGATAACTAGCCAGCCATATGCAGAAGATTGAAACTGGACCACTTCCTTACACCATAAACAAAAATCAACTCAAGATGGATTAAACACTAAATGTAAAACCTAAAACTATAAAAGACCTGGAAGATAACCTAGGAAATGCCATTCTGTACATCGGCCCTGGCAAAGATTTCATGACAAGCATGCCAAAAGCAACTACGGCAAAAACAAAAATTGACAAATGGGACCTAATTAAACTAAAGAAATTCTGCACAGCAAATGAAACTATCAACAGAGTAAACAGACAAGGTACAGAATGAGAGAAAATATTTGCAAACTATGTATCCAACGAAGGTCTAATATCCAGAACCTATAATGAATTTAAATTAACAAGCAAAAAACAAACAACCCATTAAAAACCGGTCAAAAGACATGAACAGACACTTCTCAAGAAGACATATACACAGCCAGTGAGCATATGAAAAAATGCACAACATCACTAATTATTATAGAAATGCAAATCAAAACCACAATGAGATACCATGTAGGTGAGAATAATTATTATTAAAAAGAATAAGAATTATTAATAAGAAGAGTCAGAGTGGCTATTATTAAAAAGTCAAAAAATAACAGATGCTGGCAAGGTTGTGGAGAAAAGGGAACACTTATGCACTGCTGTGGGAATGTAAATTAGGTTAACTATTGTGGAAAGCAGTGTAGTAATGTCTCAAATAACTTAAAACAGAATTAACATTCAACCCAGCAATCCCATTTGGGTATATACCCAAAGGAATATAAATCACTCTACCATAAAGACTCATGCACACATATGTTCACTGCAGCACTATTCACAATAGCAGACATAGAATCAACCTAAATACCCAGTAACAGTCAGTAGAACAGATAAAGAAAATGTGGTATATATACACCATGGAATACCATAAAGCCATAAAAAAAGAATGAGATCATGTCCTTTGCAGCAAGATAAATGGAGCTGGAGATCATTATCCTAAGCAAACCAACACAGAAACAGAAAACCAAATACTGCATGTTCTCACTTACAAGTGGGAGCTAAACATTGAGAACACATGGACACAAAGAAGGGAACAGCAGACGCCGGGCCTACTTGAGGGTAGGAGGAGGGAGAGGATCAAAAAACTACCTATTGTATACTATGCTTATTACCTGTGTGATGAAATAATCTGTATACCAAACTCCAGTGATATGCAAGTTTTCTGTATAACAAACCTACACATGTACCCCTGAACCTAAAATAAAACTTAAAAATTAAAAATCACTAAATAAAATAATATTGGTTTGAAAGACAAAAAAATTTTTAATTAGAAAAATACAAGCAATCACCTTTAAATTCAGGTTGGTAACTCTTTCTAGATTCACTTGATTCTGTTTTCTTAAGTCTCATGGAGAAGAGCTGCTTTCAGTGTTTTCCAAGGACCAATCCTTCCTTTGTGCTTACTCAGCATGAAACAGTCTCTTTGAACTTACAGTACATGAAAGTCTGACGTGTTGTTCTTTTGTAGTAACATTTCTCCAAACCATGTTTTTATCATTTCTGATGAAAGTATGTGTTCTTTCTCAGATATAACTCAGCTTAAAAATAAAAATACATACATTTATGCCTTAAAAATGGGGTACTGTTACTTTTAACTACAAGCCTATTGATATTTAGGCAAGAAAATCTTTGATGAAAAAGAAAAAGTAATCAAAATTCTTAAGTTTTGGAGTAAAATAGGAAGTTCTATCTTATGACTTTAGATAATTAAGTTTAAAAAATTTTGATGTGAGATACAAAATTTAAAGATTCTCATATGAATATTCTATATTCATGTGGATTCATGTATATTTATTTATATTTTACTTATTTAAATGTATATTTATTAATAAATATTAATATAAAATATAAATAATAAATATTCATTTATAGTTATTTTATTTATATTTATTATATTATGAGGCAAATACAACCAGGAATGCTGCAAAAAAAGAATGCTTTTTTAGTCAAGTTACTATGCTATGCCTGTTACTTTAGAACAATATTAAATCCAAAAGATTTCATTTATATCCGTAAATATAAAATTATTCCTTGGTTCCTATCAAATAAATACCATACACTCTAAATGAACATCTATTGAGAATATAGCAACTGTTCTCTAAGATTGGATCCATCTTCCTCTTCTCTATGATTTACCTCCAGGGGGCAGTACAGTTTCGATGATGGGTTCTGGAATTTGACCGCCCTAGCTAGAATCTCTGCCCTGTCAGTTTCAGTTATATAAACAAGGACAACTTATTTAACCTGAGCCTTAGTTCCTCATGCATAAAATGAAAAAGAATAGAACCTACTTCACAGGATTGTTATAAGAATGAAATGAGAAAATGTCCAGTATATAACAAGTACTCCTTCAACATTTGTTATTATTTATTAGCATTATATTAGTTTTCCCTGTGACATCATCATTAAACATAATTTATTAAACCCATCTATTTTAAGCATCTAATGCATGTAAAGCACTGTCGGTTATGATGCTAAAAATACAACACAATCCCTCTTCTCCATAAATTCTGTCAGGTAGGGAAAAACACACATATAAATTATAAATAGAACAATACAGTAAGACCAATATATGAAGTATTGCAAAAGTACAAGGAGGGTAGATGTCATTACCTCTAACAGGCTAAAAAAAATAAAGGGCTTCTTATCATTGCTGGAGGATGAGTACAGGGATCAAATCAAGTTGGAAATGAAAATGCCCACCTCCCAGTCTCCTTCCCCTCAACGCTCCACCTGGCCTTGGGCACCATTCTTAGCTGTTTGGACAAAGGCATGTGACCTAGGCTCAACCAATTAGATGCTCTTGAGTAGACCTTTGATTCTTGAGAGAGAAAGATGCCAAGTTGCTGGAAGAGTCAGAGATATTCTTGGCCCCATAGCAGAGGCCAGAGGCTAGTGGCCAGCAGTATGCTGGTGTGTTGCCAGAAGCAGCACTTGAAATGGCAGCATGAATAGTGACTGATCCTCAACAGGCTGCTTCAATGGCGTGATCTCAGCTGGATCCTCAGCTGCTTACCCTCCCTTGATTTCCAATCTCTTTCTAAATCTGATCTCTAGTCCTCTCACCAATTTGTAAGAAACTCAATATCCTTCCAACAAATTATTTTTCTGCCTGTGTTGGACAGAGGTTTTCTGTTATTTGCAACTAAGAACCCAGACTGGTACCTTGAGTCATGAAGTAAAACTTTCCAGTCTCATTGGGACACTGTCTCCAGCTTTCCAAATGACCTCTAATTGCCACTTTCTTCTATGTTAATTAAGATACTATTATGTTGCCTATTTCAGTGTAAACGGACTTCTTGATTGTGACATTTTATCTTAGCAAAACGTGTATCACATAAAGTATTGTCTACATTTTCATTTAGCAAAAGAATCTATTGTTTCTACTTGCCACAAAAAAAAAAATTCTATTATTCATCCCTTCCACATAAGACTCCCCTACTCTTCTTTTTATGATAAGCAATGAAGAAGAAAGAAAATAATGTACAGGGAAGAACAATGCAAGGAAGTGAAGAAACAATGACTCATTTATTGGTTTCCTGTAGAAATCAACAAGCCACTCTTATGTTTGTATTCCTCCTAAGTTGATCTAACTGGCATTTTTGTAAAAAGTCAAATATCAGCAACTAGTTGCTTGAAGTAGAAGTTACAGACACAGGCACATCCCAGCCTGTGGACCTCTGCTGGAGGATGAACAGGTGAAAAGGATTGAGTTGAAAATGCCCATTCCTCTAGGAGGCTCTGAAGGACCAACAGGTAGGGAAACAACTCTTGGAGAATCTCTTATGTGAACACAGTAAAGAGAAAGATCCTATACCCTGAGTTACTACTGAAAAAAGAAAGATTAGCTGTCTTTCATTATTTGTACTGTAGGGTCTACAGGCAACAAAACCCAGTGAGAACATTTAATAAAACATTGTCACTTTCATATCCCCAAATTTCTTCCTTGCCCTTTATCACTTCTCAGCTGTCTCCAGATTTTATTTTGTATCCATTTGAGCTATGAGGTCAGAGTTAAGCCCTCAGGAATGTGTCTCTCTATAGGCAGAAACCTGACTCTTCCTGAAAAAAAAACCCTTAGTAGACCTTGGGAAAATTGCAGTTGCTATCACATGTACAGAGAGAGCTTTTGCAGTCACTGGACTTTAAATGTTCTTTTTGTTGGACTGCCAAAAGGTTACTGCTCCCTTGAGAACTGAGCCAGTTCCTCTAAACCCCTCCCACTGACTCATATGTTTGTCTGGCTGCAGCTGCTAAAAAAGATGGGAATTTAAAAGCTGCTACACAAGTGCAAAAGCAATCACCAAAACAGTGGCAATAAACTCAGGTCTTGGACTGAAAATATCCATACCGAGAAAGGCATAGGGTTGGGAGAAGAACATTAGATACAAAATACTGGAATACAGAATGGATAAAGATGAAAAGAAGCAGGAAGGAAATCACGGGGTTCTCAGGGCTGGAAATTATTTTCTTCTGTGACCTTGCTAAAGGCCATCTCATGGATTTATTTTTTTGGCCTGTGGTTAAGTTTTCTTTGACCTAGATTTACATGGAACTTGGTATTGATAAGTTGTCCACCATCGCAATGTTATAATCATAGTTTTCAACAATGCTGAGAAACTTAAAAAGTATATTATCATCATTATTATTTCCTCATTACTTCCATCCTAACAGTATCCCAGTTGGTATTTCCTAGGCAAAGTAAACATTTCTTAGCTCTCACGTTCTTGTATACAAATCTCATGTTTCATTCGGCAGAGCCCTGAAAACATTGATAAGCCAGTACTGTCGTCATCTGGGACTCTAACACCATTTCTGCAGCCTCTCTTCACCCCTCCCCCTTCTATACGGAGAAGTGTTCTCAAGTTTTCCCATCTTTGTCATCAATCAGGAACGTGATCTAATAAGCACTCATCCAATGTGTGATGGAGAAAGGGTACTTCCATTCTCGGCAATTATTCACCTTCAAAAAGAGACAAAGGGAAATGATGATGGTCACCACACAGAAATTGCTAATAATAGGACTTACATTCAAAAGTTTGGGAGAGAATCAGATAAGGGAAGCCTTCCCAGAGAGCTCTCAAACAACACTGTTGAGACACATAGAAGGTACGGCTCTCTAAAATACTGAAATGTTTTCCATGGATGCCTGTTACATTACAAATCCTGAACAGCTCATTTAATCCAAAAACAGCTGTAACACTATTTGCTGCACCCATTTAACCCATGTGAAAGCCCGTGCCCATAGATCAGAAATGTTATCTTTAGTGTTAGAGAATGCTCTGTCTTACCAGAATCTGTCTCTTTCATAACCTTTCTTCATCCGTTATAAAAGCAGGGTGTTTTTCTTAAGGTTTATTCATCCTAAGAGAGCACTTGAGAATTCCACTAACTGTATCTCACTTTCTTGTTGTGGCTGTAACCCTGTCACCACCTAACCCATTATTTTGCATGAAATGTCTCTGACAATACGTACATAATCCACAGGCAACTCCATTTGATGTTGTCTTTAGATCTTGCTTAGAGGGGTCTTGTCAATATCTCCATGGATTTATTTTCTGCCAATTTCTCTGTGTATTTCCACAAAGATCTGAAACTATTTATAAACTGTTTCACTTCCTGGAAAGTTTTTGTTACTCCAAGGAAACTTCTAAGGTTTTAGAGCATCACTTTGAAACTGGCTGCTTTGGCCCCGACCCTACTTTTGTGATTCTGGGGGAAAATGTTCCAAAAACTCATGTTTAAATAATCTCAGCTAAATTGCTTATGTTATTTCATAAAATCATTCCTCTGCAGCAAAACTGTAAACACTAAGAGGGTAGGAAATATGCCTGCCATTTGTTTGTTTGTCTGTCCACTCTTTTAATTACCATCATCGTCATCACCCATCCCAATGCCTACCACAGCTCCACTGCATACAGTGGGGACACAACAACATTCAGGTAATGGATACTGCACTGGGTCATTCAATATTCACAGCTGTATCTTTGTAGGCCGAACATTTTTGTCTATACAGACAAATGAAAATGGAGATGTTAAAATAGCTTGGTCTATGAAATACAAACTGACACCTGTCTCCTAGCTAAGAAATGTATCAGTGTAGAGCTGGTGAGGAATTATACTATTCACTTTCTAGAACATTGGCTACCGACACTCCAACTTGGCATCAAATAGTCATACATCTCAAGGAGCTAGGTCTTTTTGCCCTTTTAAATCTCCAGTGAAGATGTAGGACAGAACTTTATGTTTCACATTCTTTATTTAGATGCGTTACAGCATCAGATGTTTTTTTCTGCCCTCTTTTTTACTTTAGCCATTACTTCTCACAGTAGTGTTTGGAATATACGCACACAAGAATTAACTTCTTGCTAAGCTTTTTAACTTAAGCTGTTATTACTTATTAGCCATCATTCTTGGTGTACATTTAAGAATTTTGACTTTAAATGTTACTTTTTAAAATGTAAAATTACCCTTGTTAGAGTAACCTATGGATCAGCATTCAGTAAGGTATTGCCTGCAAATATCTAGTCCTTTTTTGTGTATTTTAAAATACAAATAAATCATTAGACTTAATGGCTACTGGACAAGTTAAATCCACTTTTACTTCATTATAACAGTTACATTTTCAACCCTATTTTAAATGGGGTTTACAAGACTCTAGGGCCTAGATTGGACCTTAATTTTGAGTAGTAACATTTAGGACATGGCTTGGCTCTTTCATGCAACATTAATGAGGAATATATATTTGTATATGTATATACTTGTGTATTTGCATAGATATGTATTCATAGTCAAGATTTTGTTGACGCACTCCTATAAAGATCATCTGTCTCACCTGAATCCCAAACAGATCCAGATCCCTTTAAGAATAACAGAAAGCAAACTGTTTACAGAAATTAAAAAAAAAAAAAAAAATCAGCACTGAGCACTTCTACCTGCCCAGGTACTCTGATTCTCCTAACAACCATACCAGGTGGCCATTATTCATATTTTATAAAAGAAGAAACTGTATCACAGAGGAGTTATTTTCTCCAGCTCTAATGGCTAGTAAGTAAAAGAGCAAAAACTGCCGGACTGCAAAGCCAGTACTCTTTCCACTACACCAGACTTTCAGAGGACACAACTGAGAATCACAACAAAGAAAACGGCTTGCATAAAACTCTGTGACCCTGCAAAGTGCTTGCAAATATTTATTTGTGAGATATTTTCTTGGAAGAATAAAACTCAATTTCCCACAAATACAATACTAATGTTTTTGTCACAAGCTAGAACACAAAGCTTGTTTTGCCTAAAATGTGTTTAAATAAATCACACTTTAGGATTAAAAACATAATAATAGTACTGCTAATGTCCATATATTTCAATCTAAGTGTCTTACCCTGTGGCCATATCATAAACCTTGCCAAGTACTCTTTCTCAAAATACAATCACGGAATATGAGAATTAGAAGTAACCATATAAAAGGATGGCCAACCCTCTTAGTTTTCCCAGGACTTTGGGGGCTCCCAGGACAAGGGACTTTCAGTTTTAAAACAGAGACTAAAAAGATTCCTAGGACATTTCACTGCTGAAACTGGGAAAGTACCAAGCAAGCCGGGACAAGTTGATCATCCAGTAAACCATCTGGTCTAACCTCCTCATTTCACAGGTGAGGAAGCCAAGATTCATAGAAAACACATGTGTTCATAGAAAAAACACATGCCACTTCTACACTTCTTCTCTTTTAGTCTTTATACAGATTCATTCAGCCTTCAGATATCCAGTAATTTCCCAGACTTAGTCACTAGTTTAATTGCTCATCATTTTCCACTATCCATTAAGATTTGTGTGTCAGGGACCAAATCTGTGTTCCCTTTGTATTTTCAGCACCTAGTCCAGTGCCTGACTCAGGGCACGCAACTTGATATATGTTTGTTGATGGAAAAAAAGACGGAAAGCTGAGAGCTGCAGTAGGCAACATCTTTACCAATTAATTTTTCCTTTATTTCCTATATTTTATCTAATAGGCATGTATCACTTTATAATAAAAAATAAAAGGTACTTTTAAAAGAAAAATTATCACTGTCCTGTGTTCCCCTGATTAACCAGAGGAATGCTGATTCAGGAGGTGAAGATCATGCCATAGGATAAATTACTGTCTTAAGTGTCCTGCTTGCCAAGGTTTCTGCCGACAGTGCAACACCCGTGCATCGTATTCTCCTCCCTCACTGTCCCTCACCTGTTGTCCTCACAAATTATTTGTGAAGAAAAAAAAAGACAGAGCGAGCAATCCAGCGAATAGATCCCAATCTTCGATTTATTACTGTATCACTGAATGGCCCCAGTTCCTGTTCATATTGAAACCTGAACTGACAGTGCAATGTGCTTAAAAATGGATGTAGCATTTGAGATATGAGATTTCAAAGCGGGGAGTTTTTCTCCAGCTGTGCTGCATCTCCACACTTGCCAAAATGCTTATGTTTCCACTTGGTGCTGCCGAGTTACATTTTTCCCTCTTAAAAAGATGAGAACCATGTGCCAGAACTCATTAAGAAATAACCCAGTAATCAGGCTGTTTCCCAAGTAGCTTTTTGACACCCAGTAACTTTCTTTGATCAGTAGAAATGGTACATTATACTCACTATAAACCTTCAAGTGGGAGACACTGCCAAGAAATTCCAAGAGATGAAAACACCAGAATTTTGAAGTTGACCCACAACTGTTTCTTTATTTCACAGTACACTGTAATTCAAAGAGTTTCATTCATTTTGAAAGTGTTTCTACCCCCACTTAAAAACATCCTTTTTCATTTTCCCCCATCCTTGAAACTCACAGAGTATCATTGTCCTATAACTTGAAACTATGCCCTAGAATTATTTTATTACAGGGCAAAAGTAGATGTCCAGAGATCCAAAGACTACAGTTTGTTACTTGATGGTGCACAAAACCACATAAATGTTGCTATGTGTTCAGCTTCTTCACTCTCAGCCCTCGCTTGCTTGCTTGTTTCCAAAGTTTAAAATAAGCAGTGAATGTAGATTGGCAGAGAAAAAAATCCCATCATCAAAGGACAGTATAGAGACTGAATGTTTGATATGTAGGAAAGGTAACTCTACTCTTTCTTTAAGAAAGGTTATGAGAGGTTTGTGTGTATTTTCTTTACATAGACCAGGGATATTTTTAGCATCCGTTTGTAAGGCCACTTTCTTCTGCTCTACTGGCTACTTTCCTTAGAATTGCCAAGCACAACAAACCCCAAAACCATAGTTCCCCTTATGACAGCTCTGATTAGCTCGATGCCAAATACAATCAGAACAGCATTCAACCATTTGGGCAGAAAACACAGAAACTCTAGTACAGGCATACCTCACTTCATTGCCCTTCCTTTTACTGCTCTTCACAGAAAACAGCATTTTTTGATTTTTAAAAATTGAAGTTTTGCAGCAAACCTGCGCCAAGCAAGTCTATCAGCACAAATTTTCCAATTGCACGTGCTCACTTCATGTCTCTGTGACACACTTCAGCAATTCTCAAAATATTTCAAACATTTTCATTACAATTATATATGTTGTGGTGATCTGTGATCAGCAATCTTTGATGTTACTACTGTAATTGTTTTAGGGCACCATGAATTGCGCCCATATGACAGCAATTTTTTTTTTTTTTTTTTTTTTTGTGATGGAATCTCACTGTGTGGCCCAGGCGGGAGGGCAGTGGCGCGATCTTGGCTCACTGCAACCTCTGCCTCCTGGGTTCAAGCGATTCTCCTGCCTCAGCCTCCCGAGTATCTGGGATTACAGGCACCCACCACCAGGTCAGCTAATTTATGTATTTTTAGTAGAGATGGGGTTTCACCATGCTGGCCAGGCTGGTCTCGAACTCCTGACCTCAAGTGATCCACCTGACTCAGTCTCCCAAAGTGCTGGGATTACAGGCGTGAGCCACCACGCCCAGCCATGACAGCAAACTTAATCAATGTTGTATGTGTTCTGACTGCTCTACCAACTGGTCATTCCTACATCTCTCTCCCTGTCATATAGCCTCCCTTTTCCCTGAGACACAATCTTGACATTAGCGAAGTAATAACCCTACAATAGCCTGTAAGTGTTCAAGTGAAAGAAAGAGTTGCATATCTCTCATTTTATATCAAAAGCTAGAAGTGATTAAGCATAACGAGGAAGACATGTTGAAAGCCAAGACAGGCCAAAAAGCTAGGTATTTTGCACCAGTTAACCAAGTAGTGAATTCAAAGAAAAATTTCTCGGAGCAAATTAAAAGTGCTACTCCAGTGAACACACAAATGATAAGAAAGCAAAACAGCAATGTTGCTGATATGAAGAAAGTTTTAATGGTCTGGATAGAAGATCAAACCAGCAATAATATTGCCTTAAGCCAAAGCCTAATCCAGAACAAGGCCCTAACTCTCTTCAATTCTATGAAGGGTAAAAGAGGTGAGGAAACTGCAGAAGAAACATTTGATGCTAGTGAAGGTTAGTTCATGATGTTTAAGGAAAAAAAATCTCTATAAAACATAAAAGTGCAAGGGGAAATGCTAATGTAGAAGCTGCAGCAAATTATCCAAAAGATCTAGCTAAGATTATTGATGATGATGGCTACAGAAAACAACAGATTTTCAACGTAGACAAACCATCCTTCTATTGGAAGAAGATGCCATATAGGACTCCATATGGACATAGAGAAAAATTTCACATTGCCACTTGCATGTTCCGGGGAGGAGAAATCAACACCTGGCTTTAAGTTTCAAAAAACAGGCTGATTCTCTTGTTAGGGGCTAATGCATCCGGCAACTTGAAGTTGAACCTAATGTTCAGTTACTATTCCAAAAATCCTAGAGCTCTTGAGAATTATGCTAAATCTACTCTGCCTCTGCTTTACAAGTAGAACAACAAAGCCTGGATGATAGCACATCTGTCTATAGCATGTGTTGCTGAATATTTTAACCACACTGTTGAGACCTACTGTTCAAAAAAAATATTCCTTTGAAAATATTACTGCTCATTGACAAGACACTTAGTCACTCAAGAGCTCTGATGGAGAAATACAAGTAGATTAATGTTTTCATGCCTGCTTATACAACATCCATTTTGCAGCCCATGGATCATCAGGAGTAATTTTGACATTCAATCTTATTATTTAAGAAATATATTTCATAAGGCTATAGCTGCTATAGATCGTAATTACTCTGATAGATGTGGGCAAAGTCCATCGGAAACCTTCTGCAAAGGATTCATCTAGATGTCATTAAGAACATTCATGATTCATGGAAGGATCTCAAAACACCAACATTAGCAAGAATTTGGAAGAAGTTGATTCCAGCCTTCGTGGGTGACTTTGAAGGGTTCAATGATTCAATGGAGGAAGTAACCACAGATGGAGTAGAAATAGTGAGAGAACTAGAATTAAAAGTGGAGCTGAAGACATGACAACTGCTGCAATCTCATGATAAAACTTGAACAGACTGGGAGTTGTTCTTATGAATGAGCAAAAGAAATGGTTTATTGAGGCGGAATTTACTCTTGGTGAAGATGCTGAGGGCATGTTAAAATGACAACAAAGGATTTAGAATATTACATAAACTTCCCTGATAAGGCAGTGGCAGGGTTTGAGAGGATTGACTCTAATTTTGAAAGAAGTTCTACTGTAGCTAAAATGCTATCAAACAGCATTGCATGCTACAGAAAAGTCTTTCATCAAAGGCAGTCAACAGATACAGCAAACATTACTGTTGCTTAAGAAATTGCCATGGCCACCGCTACCTTTAGCAACCATCACTCTGATTAGTTAGCATCCATCAACATCAAGGCAAGACCTTCCAGCAGCAAAAAGATTACAACTCACTGGAGGCTCAGATGATCATTACCATTTTTAGTATAAACAATTTTTAATTAAGATATATACATTGTTTTTTAGATATAACACTATTGCATTCACAGCAGTCTACAGTATAGTGTAAGCATGACTTTTATAGGGAGTGGGAAACCAAAACATTCATGTGATTTGCTTTATTTCAATATTCACTTTATTGCAGTGGTCTGGAAGTGAACCCGTGCATGTACAGTGGTGCCTGTATCAGAATCCCCAGTCTGCTTCCACATCCAGGACACACTGAAATACACTCATCCTTACCCACCTGCACCCACTCTGTGAACCACTGCTCTAGTACCCATAGCCTTTCACTGATACCATCATCAGCTGTGGCCAGGATCCCGCTAATCAACCTGCCACTTCAGGTAACAGATATCCACATTTGAATTGCGCCCAGTCTGTGACCCAGCAAGCCTACTTGAAGGAATGTATTCTATGGATATTTGCACAAGAAGGAAAGAACATGCAAGTGGCAATGTGAAATTTTACCACAGCTCATATAATGAAAAAGGAAGGAAACACACTAAATAATGAACTGATCAAATTAATTATGTTGAAACAATGGAATTTTAATTCAGTTGTTACAAAAGGAATAGGTACATCTATATTTGTGGACATATTAGAGAGAAGACTAACTCAGCTTCTCACTGGTTTTGGCAGCCTCTGAACAGGCTTTTAGTCATCCTTTTAGATAAAAGCTGAGCTGAGAAAAGGGATCTTGGAGTTGGACCCATATAATACTTTCATAAGAACACTGAGAAGGTTTTGTTACATCAAAACCACAAGATTTGTAGGAGAACTTCCTAGCCGGTATGGCAGAGCACACTGGGCTGATGCACATTTGCTACAGCTGTACCAAGATATTATTCCCCTCAAAGTGGTCAGGCAGGGCCCTGAGCCACCTGGACCTGTTGCTACCAGCAGTGAGCAGCCTCTTCTCTTCACCCCAGAGTGCTGCACAAATATCAACATTTCCATGAGTGCCATACAGGTCTGGGAAGTGGTGAATGTCAGGAACTGCTTTTAAAACATCAAAGGTCACCTGGCACTGGTATCACTGCTTGTCTCAAAGGCAAATTTCCAAAGCAAAGGAAACAGATCATTGACTTTAACTAGAGCAACCTAAGCAAAAGAATAAAGATACCTTGGGCTATTTGAACCTTTCCCCCTTTTACCTTAAAGTCACTTTGAAATGCTAAGTGAAGGAAACCAGATACAAAAAATTGTATGATATATGACTCCATTTATGTGGAATGTCCAGAAACGGCAAATCCACAGAAACAAAGTAGATTAGTGGTTGCCTGAGGCTGGGGCAGGAACACAGATTAAAGGCAAATGGGCATGAGGAATCTTTCGGGAATGGTAGAAATGTTCTCAAATTGGATTGCGGTAATGGTTGCACAAGTCTGTAAATTTACTAAAAATCACTGAATTGTAAACCTAAGATAGGTGATTTTTACAATATAGAAATTACATCTCAATAAAACTCAAGAAATACTTGGAAAGAATATAAAACAACATAATTGTAGGCATATTACTTACACTTCTAAACAAAAGAAGTATATATATGTTATAAACAAGTGGTGCATATTTATATGTTTTTTAATTTTAAAAAAGATACTATATTTTAAAAAACAAAAAGAATGTATTTTCTCTTGAATAGGCACAGAAAAATGATTTGCAGGAAATACAAGGAATTTTGTTTTGAATGAGTGAGAATGGAGTTTCCTTGCCGGGAAATTTTGACTTCTTACTTTATGCTTTTCTGTTTTCGGTTTTTTTTTTTTTTTTTTTTACCATTAGATATTTTTATAGGCGAAAATTCCCTTTATTTAAAAATATATAAATTATCCTTAATGTCTGTGTTTTTCTTTTGATCTCAAATAGACTTGTCACCAAAGTTCTCAGAACATATATTATTGATTAAATATTTCACGTTCAGAATAAAAAGGTAAAGTATTTGCTGATTCTAGAAAAAATGTTAAGGATCTAATACACTGTCTCTTGATGAATGCACTGGGCGACATTCTGCAGAGTAGGTTTATGTTCTGCTCATAGTACGGAGATAATTTAAGATCAGGGGTTGGCAAACCTGTTCTTAAGGAGCCAAATAATAAATATGGTTGTTTTCCCAGGCCATATTGTCTCTGTCTCGACAACTCTGCTATTATAGCTTAAAAGCTGCCATAGAGAATATATTTTAAAATGGCTTGGCTGTGTTTGCCAACTCCTTTATTAAGTGGTGAAATGAACAATTTTTTAAGATTTGCTTGAAAATATATTAGAAAAATATAACCAGCACATCAAGCCCATGACTTCACAATTATTATTACTTGGGAGGAAACTAAACTTATGTATGTTTTTAAAAGGCTGGAGATTTAAAGAAAAATATTAAGCAGGTTACAGAATAGATAGTCCATGGATATGACAAAAATAATAAAAGAGATTTGCAAATGGCAAACATTTGGGAAACCTTCACTTGAACATAAATAACAGCTCCTTACTGACAATAGACTATGGGATGAGGAAAATCTCTCCACACTAGGTAATTCTTCCCAGTGACCCAATTCAGTATTTGAGACAACGCTCCTTGAAAGAAATATTAAAATGTAGATTTAAAATCCCCAAAGGGAAGGGTCCTTAATATTTGCTGGATTATGGAAGCTATGGACCTGCTCTCCAGAAAAAAAATACGTACTGAAAAACTGTGTTCCCTGATGCACATCCAAATTTAGAGACCTCAAAGTGGTGAAAAACAAGACAGCATACACAACGGTATTATTCAAAGGCTTTTCCGGGCACTCTAGTGCACATGCAAGCTCAGCAAAGCACACAGATCAAGAATACAGCGCCCTTTGGGAGCCTGTGCCCTCCTCGAATACCAACTGCGATGACACAGGAAGCTGAGCAGGGTCAAAATAAGGGATGCTGCTGTTGAGCCCGGCCCCCATTCAATTCCACAATCCAGGTCAGAAACAAAACAGACTTCGCATTCCGACACATGGCCATCATTTCCAAACCGATAACTTAGTCATCACAGGGTGTTTCTACCTAGGAAAATTAGGAGTGAGAAAGGGCAAGAGAAAGGGTGGACGGTGGGGAGCAAAAGGAGCTGGTATTGTTGAACACCGTGCCTGGGCTATGCACCAAAGGCTGTTTTACTGAGTGCTCACAACAAATCCACGAGGTAGATATAATTAGCTCCATTTTAGAGAAAAGGAAACATTTGCCTAGATTTATCTCCTTTGTCTCATCAAGATGGGACATTTGTATCGGTAATCACAAACAGTAATTACTGATCTGTAAACATGTTTTATTATTTTATGTTTCCCTGTTAGTTTGTTCATGCTACTAGAATCTCCTTTCTATATCTATACTCAACTAAATTATACTTGGCTTTCAGACTCAGCTTAAGCACTGCTTTCCCCCAACAAGCGTTCCCTAACACTCTCCCCCATTCTCAGTTCACACCTGCCTTGGTTTTAAGTTCCACAGGACTCTACCCTGCTACACAATTCCATGGTAACACCACTTTAACTGCTAACTTGCTTGCCAGTCTCCCCCAATAGACTAAAATCTCCGTGGAAGTTCAGAGATTATTTTTAGTGACGTCTCTTCTCAGAGCCTAATACTATGTCTGCCACAAAGTAAGGACTCAATAACATCTGCTGAAAGAATGAATGCACGAAGAAACTGCATTGCCCAATGTCTAATTAGCATGTAAGTTGTAGAAGCAGGATCTGAACCTAGTCACTCTTTCCATTATACCATAATGTGAGTATGAAGAAAATAAATTATTGGCCGGGTGTGGTGGCTCACGCCTGTTAATTCCAGCACTTTGGGAGGCTGAGATGGGCGGATCACAGGGTCAGGAGATCAAGACCATCCTGGCTAACACAGTGAAACCTCGTCTCTACTAAAAACATTACAAAAAATTAGTCGGGTGTGGTGGCACGCTCCTGTAGTCCCGGCTACTCGGGAGGCTGAGGCAGGAGAATCGCTTGAATCCAGGAGGTGGAGGTTGCAGTGAGCCGAGATCGCACCACTGCACTCCAGCCTGAGCAACAGAGACAGACTCCATCTCACTAAATAAATACATAAGTAAATAAATAAATAATTTACTATTTTAGCTTTAGGATATTAAAAGACAGCCCATCAATGACTTGATTGTTTCAAATTGCTTTGCGAATCCTTTAGGAAGTACCATAAACTATCCTATAAGAGACAAAAGACCAAAGGACATTTAGAAAGTAATTTTTAGGATGGACGTTATTAAAATGTCTGAAATTCAAGGAAAATTAATATTCTGTTGTGCAGAGGAGCTGAATTTTTATCAGAATTAAACTCCTAATGAAATGGGAAGTGGCAGTACAGTGCTCAAAAATAAAATCTTCAAAGTCAAGTAAGTTTATCCTTGTTGTGCAGTTTCTTTAACTTCATAGCAGGCCAAAGTATTTCTGTTACTGCATGTTTAACAAACTCTCAGGAAGGTAGAGATCATATCAAATTGCCTCTGAGATTTCCCTAGAGTAGTTCACAATCCTGGAGTATCCAGGAATCTACACATACCCGCATCTGACTGGGAAGCAAGATGAGCTCACAACGAATGCTAAGTTGTAATTCCCACATCTCTGGAGATTTTTCAGATGGTGTGAGATGTGAAGGGTCCTGGAGGTCTGCCAGAGTGAATCTCCATTCTGCAGGGGCTGAGGCACCCAGCTGCTACCAGTACTACCACCATGGTGAGTTCTGTGTCCCAAACACAAGTTTGGGAACTGGCTCTAGGCAACAAGAAACTATTGCAAGGCTACAAACAAAACAGTGATTAGACTGGTATTTGAAATAGTCTCACTATAGTATTACTGTTGTTATCATTTCTTATTATCACCTCTACAATAACGCATTCTCATGCACATCTCCATATGCTTCCAGAATGGAAGGCAGAAAGTGCAGCTACAGTTGGTATACATAAAATGAAGCATAGACTTGAGTTGGCAAGCAGAAATGTATTAGAAGGTTGAAGTTACATCTACTATGTGTGTCATAAAGAGAAAATGATTGACAGCTGTTGCTTTAGAGTACTATATTCTGTTGAACTGACAAAATAAAAACAAAGTATCTGTTATATGTCCACTGTATGCGAAGCAATGTGCCAGATAATGATGGATCTATCTATATAGAAACATTAAGAAAAATCTTACTAGCTTCTCAGGCAAGAACTCTGGGGGAAATATTTTAGATGTGTCACTGCTGTCTAAGTCAGGTAGGTCTTCAGCTTTTCTGCTTCCATTTTATAAACAAAGTTAACAAACTCATAAATAATTAAAATACAAAGACTCATCTTTTATTGTTGTGTAGAATATACGTTTCCTAGTGACTGAAATGTTAATATCTACTCTCTATTGTGTTGGATGTTAAGTATCAAGGTATTTGAATAATTCAATTATTAATCAGAAGGTTGTTGGGAAAGCACATATCCAGACAAAACTGAATCGGCTAATTTTAAAGAACACTGTATGAAACTGAAACATGCCTACTGTTTCAGATTTTCGATAGAAAATCGCCTATAGACCAAATATACTCATGCCTTTAATACACAGGATCTCTTTTCCATGACTATAGACATCAACCGCTTACATTCAAGCATCCTTTGTTAAATGCTACCACAAATACCATTACATCATGAAAGGTAAGTTGCAGTACAAATTTGTAAAATATAGTTTTCATTTACATTGTCATTTTGCCTTCTTGAGGATATACTTTATTTGACTTTACTGGACTTACATATTACTCAACTCTGTAACAGCAACACATTTAGAAAGTAATTTTTAGGATGGACAATAGTCACAGATACATTCATTTATTTAATAAGCATTTATTGAGCATCTGTGCAGGCAGGCTATTGTTCTAGGTACCAGGAATCCAAACAAAGATGTTTTGGAAACACACAGCTTACAGATAACTATGGTCAGTGTGGTCAGTGCTATGACAGAAAGACAAGCCTCAGGAGTGCACCTAATCAAACATGAACAGTTGTGAAGCTTTCCTCATCTTGAAGAAACAGTATGAAGTAACCAGTTGAAAAATCATGCTAAGCTTATCTATAGTGGGCTAATTTTAAAAAACATTTCCACTCAATGGACAGCTGTCTTCTGACTTTGACCACTGATGGGTAGCTCCCATGCAGGATTCAGTAAAGCCCTTATTCACTTACAGGCCTACAATCTAATTAGTGCAATAAACATACATCTTAAATGATGCTTTGGTGGCAAAAACTTCAGATCAAGACCTAGATCTGTTACTTAACAGTTGTGTCATTTTGGACAAGTCAGCATCTCAAAGCCTCAAATTCATCATCTGTATAATGGATAATGATAGTATATACTTCATATAAAATGCTATAAAAATAATGCACTTTTCAAAAATGTTAGCTATTGCAAAAACATCATTATCATGATTAGTCTTACAATAAATGCACACATATTCAAAAGAGCAAGCAATCATTTAAAATCCTTTTTTAAAAAAAGAGTTAGCAGAGATGCTGATATTTAAGCTAAAACTTGAAGACAGTATCCAAATGTTTATACATGATGGAACAAACAGCAGTGAGAAAATCCAAGAAAATGATAATTTATTCAGAGGGGTAATGAGAAGACAATGTTGGATTGGGAAGGGTTTCTACATGAAATGAGAGAACTGGGGCCTGAGTGGTAAGCTGCTGCCAGATCCCAAGAGGCCTATGTACCAGGCAAACGAGCTTGGGCTTTGTCCTGTACATGATGGGGAGCCACTGAAAATTTTTGTTCAGTAATATAAAATGATAAAAGCGGCATTTTATAAGAAAAATCAGAAAGGTGGAGACCAGTTAGAATGTGACTGCTGGAGTCCTGCTGCCTAGCAATGAGGATATACAATGAAGCCATGAGAGAATAGAAAAAAAACGGAGACAGGAAACACTCTGAAGGACAAACAAACAGGACCTATTTGCTGAATCCCAGTATTGGTCATGATCTTAATCTCAAAAATGTTGCCAAGTCATATTTTCCTGATGAATATTTAAGTCTGAATTCAAGTTATGAAATTGCAGAGATTCACTGACTCTTCCAGGCATTTTAATGGCTAAGAAAGGTACTTTGCTCACATGAGCATTAAATCAGTGTTGGTGTTCAGAATAATGGGGATCAGTATGTATATCGATGTTCATAGCAGCATTATTCACAACCAAATGCCTACCAATGGATGAGTGGTTCAACAAAACATTATATAGATATATATATATAATATCGATATTATTTATATAGATATACATAATATAGATATTATTTATATAGAGATATATAATATAGATATTATATAGAGAGAATATTATTACAACACAACAGATTATTATTCAGTCTTAAAAGGGAATGGAATTCTGACACCTCATACGACTTGGATGGACCTTGAAAATACTATGCTAAGGAAATAAGCCAGACACAAAAGGGCAAATACTGTATGATTCCACCTATATGAAGTACCTAGAAGAGCCAAATTCATAGAGACAGAAAGTAGAATAGTGGTTCGCAGGCAATGGGGATATGAAGGAATAGGAAGTGTTTGTTAATGGGTACAGAGTTTAGTTTAGGATGATAAAAATGTTCTAGAGATGGATGATGGTGGTGATTGTACAACAATGTGAATGTACTTAATACCACTAAACTGTACACTTAAGACTGATTAAAGTGGTAAATTTTATGTCATGTATGTCTTATCACAATAAAAAAAATGTGAATCTGATACCCTGATGCTCACTCAAAACAAGAGAAATGTAAGGCTGCCAACCATTTAGCCTAGTGGCTCAGCCAAGTAAGACTCCCTAGGTCAGATACCATTAGTTGTTTTCTCCAACTGGAGAAGTAAAAAAATGCCAATAATCCATCTACATTAAAATGATAATGATGACATGGTGGCTCATGGCTCTGTGCTTTTCCTCTGCTCTGTTCTGACACTAAAGGAAAAAGAGAAAGGAAGTCACTCTATCAAAGTAATCCCTCGCCTTAGTACTTGGTACTTAACACTTGTTGACAAACTCCTTGGGAAAGAAAAAGTAACTTGCCTACTTCTGCCCCTATATTCAGAGCTGTGACAGGTGCTCCCTAGATACATTCACTGAAATTTGAGGGACTAGAACTCAATATGCTTCTGTCAATTAAAATGTTCCAAGTGGTGGCTATGCTAGTTGGAATGTGAATGCAGAAGTGTAAGACATGGTCTCTGACTTTTAAGATCATATAATCTACTTGAGGGGATGAGAACTTATAATGATATAATAATGAACAGAATATAATTAGGTGCTAAATTGTGTAGTACAGATTATAAGTACTCTAGGAGGTCATAAAAATGTCTAACATCATGTAGAAATGAATAATGGGTTGGGAAACCTGCACTTACTATGTACTTGTACAAGCAGAGAAAGCTATAAAATGGACTAAAGGCTTTTAAAAGTATCCATTATATTTTAATTTTATGTGTAATACACCTTGTCTACCAAACAGTCCCTTTCTTAATGTTTTTTCTGGATTTTCTTTTTACTCAGCCTTGCTTACAAGTAATTAGAAAATGCCTCAGAGGACAATAAGTAAATGTGCCAACAACCATTCAAAAGAACGTGTAAATTACTGTAAAATAGAGATACTAAATGAAAATTAGTAACTTCAGTCTTCATAAAAATAAACCTGTTATTCAAAGCTTGATTGGTTCAGACAAAGCCAAGAAGAAGTAAGTAAACTGACTCCCCTCCTTCCCAAGTGGAGGCTAATGAGATCCAGGGAAAATTTTATTCATTTAGCATCAGGATTCAGACCATTGGCTTGAAAATGGGAATTTCACAGCACTCTACATGGCATAGATCTAAACAGACATGAGTTTTGTTTCTATAAAGACTCCAACTGTGAGTGTGTGTACCTTTTTGTTCCGGCCAATCCTAAACATTAAAAGCCATATGGCTATATAGCTTAAGCAGTGAATAGAAGAAATTAGGCATTAAATTATATTTCCTAGACTGCTACCCGCTATAATCTCTCTCATCACTTCTTTCATCCTTTCACCCTAAGGAACTATCAAACATTCAGCTCTGTTAAATTTCAGTAAATAGAGAGCAACTTGGTATTTCTCAATCAATTACTAGCTTCACATAATACTGGCAAGACACGAGGGTGTTTTAGGTAATATATTGTGGCATAACAAACTACCTCAATACTAAGTGACTTAAAACAACAATTTTGTTTCACTCATCATTTTGTGGATGAGTTTAGGATGCATCAGCTTGGTGGTTCACCACTGATCCACTTGGTGCCAGCTGTTAGCCTGAGCCAGAGGACCACTGTTCAAGATGGCTTCCTTACTTCAATATCTTGCACCTCCCATGGTGTTTCTCCTCCCTCTCCCTCTCCCTGTCCCTGTCCCTCTCCCTCTCCCTGTCCCTGTCCCTGTCCCTCTCCCTCTCCC